>NW_019211454.1:54604158-55091762 GCF_002443255.2 Varroa destructor | reverse complement strand
TTCAATAAGTTCTCGCAGTAAGATGACAACATAAAGGGATTCCTGAAATCACTAGCAGGCCTTCTGCTTGATCGGCTCACGTGTAACACGATTTCGAGGCTGAGAGCGTTTGGAACAACTTTAGGTACAAGCCTTTTATACGGTTCCCTCAGGGGGCTAATCTTGAGCCCTTCTTCTTCTTCTTCTTCTTCTTCTTGCAGAGCATTGGAAATAAGAGTGAAATATTTAAACGACTACAGTTAAAATGAATCGAAAAAAGCGCGGTTAAAACGAACAATATCACATTAATTGAAGCTACCATTTGAATAAAAAATCAAGGGGTTGACTGGGTCGGTACATTTCGTGTAACGTCCCTCAGCAAACTCGTTACCGTCGGGTGGGTAGCATTCTGAAATTGCCATTCTATTCGTAGCCCTAAATCCTCAAAGCGATACCGGTCTCCCTGAGTCATTATTAACGCACCAACATATGAGTTGGTCGCGATTTTTATCAAAGTGCTGAGGAGAGGATGGAAAATTCATTGGCGTAAGTCCTCACACAGTTTCAAAAGAGTTATTTTTGTCCTGAGATCCCAAAATCAACCAAGCTTATGTTGTTTTTAGCTTGTCGTCACAGCTATCCAGGATGGGGAACATCGTTCGGAGAAAAATGTTTACTCATGCAGGGGTAATCTGGGAACCCTCGCTTGCGGAAATATTATACATGTGCAAGTAAAGGATTTGCCAAAATGCGAAACTCAGCGCAGAATATTTTGACAACGAGTAAACTGACCCGGATCATTCTTTGCATCATCAGCAACACCGAGGTTGCGCGATTCAGAAAACGTTAGCGGTATTAGAACGCTTGCACAATTGACTCTCAACGTGCGGTCCGTATTCGTAGCGATGTGGGTACTTTAAGAATACACATAGCGGCGCGCGATATCTAGCGTGTAGGGCACAAGCAAATATCTGAAGTAAATGATTGTCAAATGTAAGTTTTGCTACTATCGGAACGCCTGTGTCTATAAGACCTTTTCCGCCTTTTGTCCGTTGCCAATAAGCATGGTTCTTTTATAAGCTATTTAGATCTTCGCTAACATTTCAACGAAAAAGTCTGTTATGAGGCTAGCATACAAACATGTGTCCATAGTGTGTCTTGTTGGAAATGTACAACCAATGCAAAAATAACATAGAAGGAAGACCTATTAATTTAAACGTACGAAATTCTTTTACGTATGCTATTTCGGAAAAATCCGTGTTAAAAACTAATCCCGGTCCACTGTCCTTTCGGTACTCAGTATTTATCTATATAATTGCAAGTGCATGTGTTCATACAAATAAGATGTTTGGCATAGCTAGGTATCTTACAGCTTTGTTATTTTCTTACCTGCCACCAGGGGTTGAGCTCCGCCCACATGGAGTCTTGCGTATGGGCAAAATACGGCGGTTTTAGGCCATCAGTGTTGTGGGACCCATCAACAGCTTTTTCGGGAGTGTATTGGATCCCGTACAATTCGTAAACTGAACTCTGAGAAGCCTTCTTTCTCAAGGCATAGTTAACCGCCGACACTATATAACAGGGCATGGTCGTAAGTTTGATGAGTAGTTATGACAGATGTGCGACTGTTGTCAATCAAAGGGATACAATATAGCACATTGCGACTAAAGCATAATTTTTTTGCGGAAAGAACGATTTTGATTTAAGTTGAATGAATAATGAGGATGAGGGAAAACGGCTGAGTATTAATCGCACGTTTGAAACATGTTATCTCCTAATAATGAGCTCAATAACAGTACATATTTTGCCCCCGTTACCATTATATAGCGGAGGCTGTATATTACGAGGCTTAGCCTGAAGAAGAAAGGAGTCTGGATAGATTCTGCCTCATGATGAGTCATTGGTAAGAAATGTTGCGTGTATGAATTATTAGTTAGCCTGCTGGTGAGTAAGCTCACGTCATTCGCTTGTTCTTTTAAAGTTAATGCAATCAGGATACCAGAACATCTACTATGGTTCGTGACGATATACGGAAATCCAATTAGATAGTAATCGAAGAGGAAAGCAAAGAGAATTCTAGTACAGAGCAGACGATAGGTTCTTCTCAGGACAATAACCTGCATGCATCAGCGTTTCCGATGCATTCCATCAGCCGATCCGCCTAAACTTATGCAAAGACGTTATCCTGCCGCAAAGGTCACCCGTGCGTAGACGACCTCGTGCTATTCAGGAGCATCATCAGGTTTTACCTTGGAGATTTTGGCTGCTTTGCCAGTTGTCGTACAGACCTTGGTCTAACTAGATATGAAAGTAGTAGCAATTGCGGTGTACGACACTGAATTATTACAAGAACTCAGAGTTCCTAACTTACAAATACTAGTTCGAATGATACTGCCTTCTTAAAGCGGATATTAGGATTACATATTCTGGCACATAGATGCTCTGTGAACGTATTAACTAATGACTTTTTGTCTATTCCACAAATTAAAAGCTAGTTCGAAATTCTCGAGCCTTTTTATGTGACGAGTCTGTTAGTTAGTTTCAAGGAAAGACAACAGAGATCGATTTAGATTTTTATCTAACGGGAACAATGGTAAGTTCAAATTGGAAGGGGGTACAGAGATTGAATAGAAATTTATGCAGTACGCAATTTAACCATATACGTTGTTGAACTGAAGCTTTTCGTTAGCCAAATGGCGCAAATAATTGTAAATACTTTGATTTGTGTAGGTGCAGACTACTATGGCAGTGGGCGCCGGGTGACTGCTTCATTAACTAGATTGACGTTAACATTTAAATAAACGTTCCAAATTACCTTTTCTTAATATTATACGAGTACGGTCACTAAAGTGATCTACATATACTTATTATAATAATAAAAAGGGTGTTACTGAAGAAAAAGGCGTAAGTTACTTGAATAGTTGGACGTTGTAATGGGAACGAAGTGTGTATTTAAGTGGACGATACTAATGGGCAGCTTTGAAACTCTAAGACCCGTTATACGGAGACAGACAGACAGCCAGCAAAATCCATACATGGACTCAAAAGGGCCAAAAGCATTATCGAACTGCATTTGGATAGGGTAGTACAGCCAGCGAGACGATTCACTTTACCCGCCAAAGTCTTGAGCGTCGGTCTCAGCAGATAGTCTTCAGCAGGTGTATGGCATATATATATGTAATAAATTAATTTATCTGTAGTATTATCGACCCGCCAATTTGGCGGTGCGGGTTGAACCAGCGGCGGCCATATTTACTCGACGCCGCCAGCGGCATATTTGATTGATTTCCCATAACGGTGAGTGCGTTTGTGGTTTATTTTCATCATCATAACATTAAATCTGCCTCACAAAAGGGCAAGATTGTCTACCATATTGCCGGCGAAAAAAAGTTCATTTTAAACAAATGAAAAATAAACCATTTGTCCATGTATAATATCGGTAGGTTACGGCTCGAGTATATTACAGAATCTACACCGCATAATGATATTGTGTTATTATTATTTGTTTTATAAATACCGAAACCTCTTTGTGAGCCTACGTTTATAATGGAAAATATTATCTGGAGAATCAATTTTCAATGCGTTAGAGTTCCAGTACGTAGAGAAGCCAGTTCCTGGTCAGTAACTCAGGTTTTAGAAGTATCGTAGAAGATCTAATGCAATGAGCTTGCATAGCGGCTGGCCTCAGGAAAACTAGCAATTGATGGAAAAGTTACTTGGATGTATGTTTAAGGTTTCGACTTGAGATATCATGAAAAACCGAGCACTGTACATTCGAATATTGTAAGACTAAAACTAGAGATAGAAAGGCGTAAAGAGTAACTACGACATCATTTACGAGTAGATTTATAAGTATGGTATATATATTGCTAAACTTGGTTTTGTTTGGCAGGTTTCGCTTAACATAAAGAATAACAGATATATAATGGATTATACATACCATTGTATAGAGTTTCGTAATATTTATTCTGGAAAAAATAAGGTTATTCCATTTAATATTTTTTATTATTTATCATCAAAGTAACAATAATAACATTATTGAATTAAATATCTTGGAGTGCCTCCCCTCACAGCTCGTGAAGGTATTTAAGTTAGAATTGTGAATCCTTTGCTGGAATATTTTGCACTGTTTAATTAATATACCGTTTCAATAAATTTACCACTAGAGCCGGGCTACTGCAGTGACAGTTTTGCGTCCTTCGATTCCACTTAATTAAATCGCAGCGGTGACTTCATCAAAACTGTCAAGATAACGCTTGTTTACTCGTGATCGAATAAATTAAATAAATAATCCCTATAAATAAATGTAATACAAGCTCTTGTCAAAATGTTTTGTTTACCGATGCAAAGTAAACAAATCCTTTTGGTGACAGAGGCTTGCCGTACGGGAACGGGTTCATCAGGTCGCACATAGGCTTGTCCTTCCGATTTGACATTCTGAAATTTTCACAGAACGAACAATGGCGTATGAGATGAATACGCGTATAATCACGCGATCTCTACGACCGTATTTTACATTATATAATATAAACTTGTTTATTTTACAAATGGTCTGTATATAGCAAGTGGAATTCTACAATGTCTTGACGTTGTTTAGGGTTCTATCGCGTTAAATGATTACTACGTCACTGCCGTGTCATCGGTTTCATTTCGAACTTGCTTAGAAGTCTAAAATCTGAACGTCCTTAAGTTTCGTGGAAATCCTTGTAAGTAACGAACCCTTTTTGCATATTGGAACTTGTGTTATTAATCGTCGGCTGTGGCTTGAGTTTTATCACTGTATGAGAGAGTGATGACACTGAGCCAGTAGCATATGGGAAACTTTTTGTCCAGTCAAGATATATGGCTATAGTTTTCCGTGCCGAAACTCCAAAACGGTCGAACGCGTACCTGTCGGCTCAAAAACTAGTCAATAGGCCCACTATACGCTTTAAGTCAATTTTTGGCTGCTGGAAAAAGTCGTGCGACTTCAAGCAGAAAATGCCGACCGATCATAGAAAACACACATAGCAGTTTAAAATTTGAAAGACAGATTTTCGTGGTATACCTACTCGTGTAAACTGGGCTGCTTTATATAGCAAAATTTTGCCGAAGTTCCTATGCTGTCTTTACCTTCACCAAATTCGGCGCAATTAGGATACTGCAAGTGTAGTCCTTGTAAATGGAACGATTATAAGCGAAATTTGTTGAACTGCTTTTCCGGGATACCCAAAACCAACGTCGTATGCTAGAAATGCCGGCTTTCGCAGAGTCTGCACGCGGATGAACGCGACACGAATCACAAGCAGGCTATTCTGTTGCATCTCTACTACATAGACACTCGTTTAATATCAAGCGGCAAGTTGAAGGCAAAAGATTAGAGGTCGCCTGCTAGCCTTTCTAATAAATCTCCGTATGTAACAAACGTCTGATTGTTAGTTCTTTTCGAAAGCACCGCATTACAACAACAGGTTCCATGAAGAGCTATGTAATTTTTTCATAAAACTAGAATATCCTACATTTCAGGGAGATCATAGAGTTCGTCATATAACTGGAATGACTAAGACTAGCGGGTAAGTGAGAGAAGCTTATTAGTTTCGCTCGCATGTAATAATATTTCATTTTTTTTTATTGTTTGAAGCAATGAATGGCCAACGGCTTAAACACCGGATGTAAAACATGAAACTTTCATTATTAGTTATTTTGTATGTAAATTTGCAGCTAAATTTCAAGGCAGGAATTAATAAAGATAGGTAAAGATAGTTAATTTATTTGTAAAGCTACAAGCTGCATATGGAGCTGCGTTCTTTAATGTTTACAAGTTCGTTTCAGCTCTAGCCGTGCTAAAAAATCCCGATCGTCTGCATGTTTCGGTGTATTGCAACGATTTCGCTAATGTTCAAATATATGCATGTTGAAAGTACATCTTGCAACTGAACTTGCTCATAGTTTCTAGTAATATATTGGTCCGACTCGTCTAAAATTATCGTTCACTTGTGATCGCGAGTTTTATCTCTCTTCTGAAAAGTTGCTCATATTAAATGCTAAGGCTCTCGGCGACTGCTGGGTATGTGGATTGGTACCTTTCAGGGCCTAAGTGTCCTGTTTTTAGCGTACGTATTCATGGTCCTATCAGTCAAGTAAACAGCAACTGCAAGCAAATGCACATGGCTACCAAAAAGCGTCAAAAACTACAAATTAACTAAATACTAATAAGCAGAAATAACGGCACCCACAGAAGCGAAAAAAAGTCGTCCCACAGTGACTTATAACCTAAAAGGACAAGAAAATAATTTTGATTAGACACTGAAAGTGCTTTTAATGTCTTTTGTGCTCTAAAACCGAAAGCCGATAACGTCGCCTGCTCAACGATATGTTTGTCGGTTTCCTATAGATATCGTTGCATTGTCCTTTGACGGTATTGTGATTATGAGCTATACATGCAACTTGCTTGATAAAAGGAAGGCTTCAAAAGAAAACTGACGTGAAAACTCGACCAGAGTAGAAGTTCTTCGAAGGATCGCATGCGTTTACCAGCAAGACTATCCCAAGACCGTGATTTTGATATTATTGATTTCGGTAATAGGTGCCACCAGAAATGATCGGCTACAATGATTCCGATGCAATAGAAATACGTTCATGATAGGCGAATTTGTGTCAATGAGATAATGACAGGGCACTTATTTTACGGGTCGTCTGAAACATTGCTTATGACTTTGGCTGCAAACACTTCTCCAGTCGACCCTATCCATCAGGATTTGATTGCCCAAAAACGATGTAATGTGCTTCTAACATAATAAAGATGTATCCGAATTATATCCATGGTTTGAACTTTTCGTTGATCAAACGATGCAAGAACTAAGTGAATCGTCTGAAAAAAACAAAACAATACGATAGTAACGGAAAACCACTATCAAAAGTTTAGACCTCCAAGAGTTCGATGTTCGATCCTGCATAATGAATCTTTTTTAGCGGCGTCTGTAAATAACCATTTCGGTATAATAAGACGCTGACTGGCACTGGCAGACAGCTTAACATACCAGCAGCAAGCTGAAATAGTTACAATTATACAGAATCTGTATATGATGACCTGAATTAGTGAGTATTACTGAGTACTATGACGTGACATAAAGCTCGCCTTCTGATCCACATCTTCGGCTAAGTGTCAGCTTTTATACTAATCAACAATAATGTAACGCAGGGGTTCTTCGCTAGTGTTTATTTCAGTATGACAAATTAATTTAAGCATCGATTGTTTTTTCTTATGAGAATGGCTTCTCTGAGTTGCCTGCTGATCAGCTACGTCTAACTAATACATCTGGTCGGCTAGATGGCTATACTAACTTAATGAAAAACATGGAAAATAAGTCTTTGGCCTAATTGCTGGTCGTATCCACACAATTTGGCTGTGTCTCTTGATTTTGGTGAAACTTTTGTTCATATAAGGCTTGGAACCAACCAAGAAGCCTTAGCTTGATACTTAATTCCAATGCTGGATTGTCTACTCAGATTAGAAGCTTTCTGAAAACAGCTTTATTCTACTGGTACGGACCTTTGATCCTTTCGAAAGTCAATTGTCTTATAAGTAGCTTGGGGCAAAAAAAGACGTCCTAACTTTCCATTTCAGGAGCGGCTGATGCTAACATGAGCCGCCTCATCTATTTACTGGCTACGTCTGATGCATCAACGTTCATATGAGGCTTGTTTTTACTTTTCTAGTGCTAAACTTCGCATCAGATCCTTTATTAAATTTCCCGTCGCCGCTGCGCTGTACTCGACGATATTCTAGTTAAGCACAGTACTATCCATACACACAGCAAGTCATAAATTATACAGATTTAAAGCTGTATAGCGGATCGTTATATAGAATGAACAACTGCTAGATGTTACGTAAAATATTTTAGAAAAACAAAGCTGAAATAAATATTCTCATATAAGTAGCTCCTCAAGCGTTTTTTCGTTGTACATCACAAATACTTACAGGTTCCCAGATTACGTACAACCACTGTTGTTTTCGTGTGATATAGTCTTTAGTCTACAAGTGTTTTTACTTACTATATAATATATATATATAGTATATAGCTATATAATAATAATGCCAATGCAACCACCATCCGGGGTAATATATCGTCGTTCATTTAAAACGAGTTCACGTAAACGCATCTCTTTTACTTAAGTCAGCTTATTATAACAATGATAATAACGGTAACAATGGCCCACACTTTGACCTAGTAATGTTACAGTTGCCAATTAGACACTGAAATGCTTTTCGTTGTATGTCTAAAACTGTGCCTGGACATTGCGTTAGTGATTCGATATCTTCGGTGTACATGCTTTTACTGGTAAGAGCTTGTAACTTCTGCATTATAATAAAATCTGTAGTTATTAGGAATTATAAATAAATAACAAAATTGCAATTTAACCCCAGCTTGACGAGTTCATACGATTATTAAATTTTAGCTTTGGTCATGAAGGTAATCTAACGGCGTATTCATCGCACCCTGAGCATCGTGTTGCTCGATCAACGTATGTGGGGTAATAATCCCCTTGCTGGGGCGGTTCCGCGTGTACGGACACCCCAACAGAGTTGCCCATTAGTGGCACCAGCATTGACAGACAGCTCGAATTGATACTCGCAGAACGAAAAATGCGGCCTCGGGCGAACAGAACAAGTTTTCAAGGGATCGCAGGAGGATAGGTGACGACTAATCCAGAAATCATTTACAAATTACTGCTTATTGAAAACCACTATACGAAAATACAAGAAATGCTAGTTTTCTCCAGCTATATTGAACGCCAGATAGTAAAATAGCTGATCGAAACAACTAACCCTCTGACACCATTACGGTTATCGATATCTATGCGACGTCTAAATCGACTAAATGGATTGGATATAGAGTAAATTTCTTCTAATCGTTTGAAATTAATATAGTTAAACCCAAAAACGCCTCCTATCTCTTCATCTTCACGGCTCTAAAAATGTAATAGAGAATTGCGTCACATATGTTATTATGTCAGTGTAACTTTGTCCTATAGGCATTGGTGCTTTGACTGGATTCTAGTCTTGAGTTCATTGAGATAGGCCGATAGGCAGGCTTATATTCGTTGTTGAAATTATTACCTGTATGAGAGCTTTGCAGATCAACTATAAAAAAAAAAACGCAGTAAATACACGGTTATTATTTCTGTGTGGTAGCACAAACCTGACACAGTGACAATTCTCAGACTTTTCGCATTTTGTCAAGCAGTCAACGACGAATCCTCTGTTCGGCATTCGTCCAGTCTTCTTATCTTTCTTAAACACGCCGGCGGTCATGACAAAGCCATCGCCGAATACGATTGAGAAGACAAATGCTGACAGCACACAGACGCATAACGCGTTACGAACGAAGGCCTCACATAGCACCGTCCGCCGCGCCTGCAATAGTTATGAGAATAGAGCTAAATCAAATGAAAGCCTCATACACATATGTCTACTTTGGATTAAACGTTTTCTGTATTTAGAACATTACACTAGAATGTACTTTCCAGAAGGCCGATAACGATAAACAAATTGAATATTCTGTGCCAAGATTCGCTTTTAACCCCACGTTCGATAAGAGCCACAAAAGGCGCCACGCGTCGTGCAGTCGGAAAGAACATGCAAAATCCCATAGCATATGTATAATTTACAAGAATACAATCACGTACGTTATTGTCTAATAAACAATTTATCTCGCCTCGCCGACCGATTGAAAATCCTAAACATTATTGAGAACGAACGGCTGTACAAAAATCCGACCCAACTTGTCCTTTGTCAATCTTTGATCAGGTTACAGCGGCATACAAGGGCGCGCTCGTCTCGACTTATCCTACCGCCTTCCCCCGTTCCCCAGTATAAGGTGTATTAATATTCGTAAGAAATTGTACTCTCCCAATCTCAGACACCGTCTGCATATTTGCAGCTATTTAGAGGTGAACTCCAACATACCTTTGTGCATGGCTCGTTTATTATTTTTAATAGGCTTAAATGAGCGTCTGAGAAAGAACTTATGTTGTAAAAAGAGAGATATTCCTCCTAACCTTAGTATAACAAATTAATAACAAAACACTATAACAGCTAAGGGAAAGCGATGCTCAGTCATTCCACACAACAGACGCTTCATAGAACTGCCAGCTACTGAACACGCAGCAATGTTGATGAAAATTCACCATTTGCTTTTGCCAGCTGGTTTTCAGCGGTTTCACTTACTAGGTAAAACTTTATACTACATCATCTGCCCGAGATCTGTCTGTTTAGATGGCTGCTAAGGATAAAGTGTGCGTTTTCCTGGTATATGTCCCCATCTTGTCACAGATGTCTTTTCATGGGTGAGTCGAAAGGCCACCCGATGCTGAGCCGCTACTAGTCTCCGTGTTTCTAGTTTTACGTCCCGTATCGCTGTTAGGCATTCTACCACACGGCCGGCACTCACCCGGTACTCAACGAACTGTGTCTATGCCTCAGTTTGAATTTAGGCCACAACGTGTCCCTACAATTACGTCACCCACTAGGCCATCACATATATTTTTTCAATGCAACGTCGAATGCTGAGCTCGGAAGTTACAGATGATCCCACAACAGCGGAACTCCTGAATGCCAGTTGGTCAGCGCGAAAGGTGCAACAAAACAACTCAGCTTCATGCGACGAAACATAGATTACACGAACCTAACTTTATACCATGCTTATGACAATATAGCCGAGGTAAGTTAAGAATTAGAAGTTGGCAACTAGCTGAGCCATGCTTGGCGACTTTAGAAAATATCTAAGTCCGCTTAGTGAATATGATTGAAGAACGCATTAGTAGTATTTTACATTGAGGGGAAACAAGGTAAAGCTGTATTACTCTATTTATTCGTACATAATATAGCCGCTATTGTTACATTGGTCCGGCTGGGGATTTTATGTGCTTTGCACAATTAACATGCGTGTTACTGGAAGTTCCCTGATACTCTGGTAACTCCTTTGTTGCGGAGAGAAATGGTTGTGTTTTGAGGCAACAAAACCATAGCACAATCTTAATGTAGACGTGCTGCGCACCTATGCAGCCCAAACGTCTAAGGTTTTTCCCTCAACATAATAATGGGTTCCAATTAAGTGAGTGTGTGATTGCAATGCAATGATTTCCGATGGACGTTACTCCTTGGGTAGGTTGCAATGCAAAAGTTCTACTTTAGGTTTATTTCTTGCTTGAAGCTATGAGACGACCTTAAGTTTCAGTAACATCATACGCGTATTTTGTATTCAAACGTGTTTTGGTCAAGGCGAAACGATTTCAACTGGAGTGAAGTTTAATCCATTAAAGTTGTACAATCACACTTCACTACTTACGCAGTCTTAAAATGAGCGTCTTATAAAAAATGGTAGTTCGAGGACCCAGTAGTACAATGTGCGCATATAGATACATTTGCTTAATACTTAGACAGCTTTCATAGATGACCTAACGCAAGAAAACCTCTATATAGACATAGAGAGACTATGGATTTACAGGCCGGAACTCTTTCATTTTATTCCTTTTTTTTTTTTGGGCGAGCAAATTAAAGTAATGTTATGTTTTTTTTTATGCTTATTATTAAGAGGAGCCAATAAAATAATGCTGGACACGCGGCCCGAGCAAAAAGAGCCTTTGACTTGATCCAGTTAAAAACTCTGCCGAAGAGATACCCCTAAAACGGTCCTGGTTCAGGACATTATCTTTATTTAGCAGCATTAAAGCATTAAAGAAAAAGAAACATGAAATATTCGATATTAAAGAATTATACAAGAATAAATAAAGGATTCGTCCAGTGTTCCAGTGGCGTAGAACTCGCGCGTGCGCGTTTCCCCGATTAACTTGTAACCGTTTTTTTGGAAGATTAAGTAAACTTCACTTGTACCAAGATGTTAACGACCGTATGATCATACACTTATTATTGAAATGTAATTTTTTGAAGCTGCTTTTCATAATAAAACAACATCAGGCCTTCTATTTTAGTGTTCATTTGGGTTGGCCAAAGAGAACTATTCCATGGTGTTTGCAACTTGATCTATAGAAATTTACCCACAAGACGTAAAGTAAATTAATTTTTAAAAAATATCGCAATTACTCGCGATTAAGTCACGATTTTTCGGCGGATCAGTCCTTCTACAAGTCCCAGCCATACTGCGCCTACCTCCGCAATTTATTCCAGCATTACTTAACTCGAGTGAAGTATCATCAAGGCCGATATTTTGTTTTAATAGTCCCTAGTTTTATCAAGCACTGTTTTTCGGTCTACTAGTTGAATACAATGAATAAGCCCATTTATTCGTTTCCTCTTCGTATACCCGCGGAATTCACTGCAAACAGTCCGCACAAATAACCTTATTATAAGACAGGAACGCTTCAGAACAAGACATGATATTTACTAGTGTTAAAAAGAAAGATAATTATATCTCGTGGATTTCTTACGGGTAAACTGAAATAAAATATGGCGCAAAGATGCTCGAAATGATAGCAACGCAGTTTGCTAGCGGAGATTTGATTAGTAAGGACTACTCTGTGACATGTTATACTGACTAATACTGAAGCATTATTGTTTCGTTTGGTTTTACGGGCGACTTTTATTGGAATGGGACACATCGATATCGACCACTGATGGACGGCGAATACTTTAGGAGTTTTTTGTGCGTGAGAGTTGTTTTTCATCTATTTTTTTTCAAAACGAAATCAATCAAAGGTGATAAAAAAATACCGAGTAGAAATTCTGCACAATTTTTTAAAATTAGTAATAATAATACGCGTGAAAAATGCGTGCAGTCTCGAAAAACACCACTTGTCGAATATGCGATAACGGTTTACAACGGATGGAGCGAAAATTAGTTGTTCTAGGCACATGGTCAAGGACATTGATGTGAACTTTCAGGTCATAAGGAGTATTGGGTCTAGCGTTGCATATTCGCACACTACCCTGGGTCTGGGTCGAACTTCGTGAAGCGTGACGGAGGTTAGAAGAGGCTTTAGCAGCGTCTGCGCCTTAGTCAAGGTCCTAAACGCATCTAGCAGATGAGTTTGAATTCAGCGAGACAAATAAGTAGCGACAATAACAAGAGCTTAAAAAATATTAGTTGGATAGCCGACTTTGAACGAAAATTAACAGCGCTAAATAGCATTTTGCGATTTACACTAGTTGCTACGTTTATTATTATTTCTACTGCAAATATTGTCAAGAAGCAAACCGAAGATATCTCTTCGCAGCTCGAAGAATTCCAGTCGCTATGGTGTCCTCTATAGGAAGTTGGGCCCATAACCCAATTAGTTCGATACTCAGCAATAAGCTAGAGACTTTTTCAGTCGTTAACACTGGCTTCCCACACGGTCGCTACCAAGCAGCGTATCATAATAAAAGGGATACTCATTTACCGCATATATCATCTTATTATCGGCTCTACTTTTTTTGAGAATAATTTTTTTGAAATGGCTGGGAAGCAGCAGCGCAGCGAGTGGTTAATTCCTTATTGGTTCCAGGCGATGCAAATGCTTTACGCGATTGTGCTTCGTTGTAGTGGACATGCGACTTCGTCATGCTTAGTTATGGTTCCTTCGTCTCAAACGGCAACTTCAGATGGCTCCAGGGTAGCTTTGTAGTGTCCTGTTTTTGGGGAGTAGACGCGATTATTTAAGAGAAATAGGCGTAATTTTATTTTTATATGCTGAAATAAAGTGCACTTCTTACTGTGAAAAACGTCCCAGCTATTTTACCAATAGCTTATTTATTGCAATACCAAGGATTATGATTGTATCGTGAGACCACCATTGCCTTGATAGCATTAATATTGTCTCAGAAGGATAGCTGTTTTATCTTCAATCCAAGAATGCACCATTATTATTATTATTATTTTTATTTTTATCCATGACCTTTTGCCATTTCGATGGTGACCTATTTATTCTGCTGCTGTAGAAATCTGTAGGGGTACACGAGTCTAAAAAGTTCCTCATTTCGACATTACGTTGAGGTTAAAATATTTTTTCAATGAAGGAATTGTTGAGCATGTTAATATATGGAAGCAATGTCTGGCGAGTATGACGGATGACAGAAAGCCTCTAGTTGTATCTTTGTCGCTATGATTCTTAAGGTATAACACCAAGCGTTGCCGTGCAATAGAAGTGTATACTTCTGTTCACTAATCCTTCTTGCTCGATGCAAAGTCTTTTTATGACCTCCTCCAATTTTTAACAAGCGTTTCGGTCTCTCTTAAACAACGTGGCACCTATTTGTGCAATTTTTTCACTGAATATTTAAAGTATGATATTCTTACGTACGCTTAACTTGAGTGCTAACGCGTATGCTTTTTGAAGCGAATCACTTCCACCACAGCTCCCCAGCTCTTCCTCGCAAGGGGTTTTTCACGAGACTAATTTTCTTACTAACCATTGTGGCTCCGGATTTCTTTTAAACTAACGGCTCACGATGTTTCCAGAAGTAGAACTTTCACCAAATACGAAACTTATACGGCGAATTGTCTATATCGCTGTAGTTCCGAGATGGAACCCATATTCGTAAGTTACTCGAATTTTCAGATCTTCCCTAGCTTGCTTCATCCCGTCTCCTAAAAGCTCGAGTGACGGAATCCGAATGGACGGTCTCAGATTTCAAATAGTATGAGCGCATCTTAAATACAAAAAAAAAAAAGTGTCGCTAGATGTCGCACCGTTATAAAATAGCGCCATCTTGAAATATGAGATAGATGTTTGTTACGTTGTAAGCTGAACGACCTGATACTATACGCCTCTACTCGGTGGACATTGAAGAATATTTAATAGAGCTTTGCGAGCGTTCTTTACGAAATCATCGACAATAATTGAGTGTTCGAGAGGTGGTTTAAGTACGTATGCAGAAATAAACAGCTTGAATCAGAGAAGAGAGAGCATTTGAAGTAGTAAAGGTAGACCATGACGTAAATCACTTTTTTGCCCATGGTCTAAGTCCTCTTGGCGCGTATTGCCTTACTAGGCCTTAGGCGATAAAAGTTATGCTCGGTCACTTAAAATTCTTGCGCCTGTATGCCAAGGACGAGTACGTCCAGTAATAGCGAAGCTTAAAAGCTAACACCATTCTTCTTTCGCGCGTAATATTAAAGGCTTTTAAATGCAGTCGCAAAATATAGCGATCTTGTTGCTTTCGAGGTCGTGTCAATGTTTCTATGTCCCATTGTCTTAAAAGTAGATACTACTACTACAGTGCATTTCAGAAATAACAAAACCTAACGTGGTACAACCTATCCCTATTGTGTCGTAACTAGGCTAATGCAGTTCCTTCCTCATTGCTTCTACAAAAACAAATTCAACAAATGGTAGGAAAACGCATTTGCAGTGATGCTCTATAGCACCTTCTATAGACCAGCAATAGGCCTAGCTCACAAAACTCGCAACCCTTTCTTGATAAAGCGCATACGTGGCATCTGTACAAATTCACTTCGGCGCTATTTTCAGTTAGAAGCCATTAGAACGAACACCGGTAGACGCGTTGAGATATTGAGACTTACAACGCAAAACGAACGTAGGTAGATATTGACATTCGTACTCGAACCTGTTTGTCCTATTCTATGTGTGTTCTTTATACGAAAACGCCTACACAAACTAAACATATAGGCTTCACTTGAATTAAAATAAGAATCAAGACACAAGCTTTTTACGTCTTTCACCTTGCCCATGGCTTGGATTTTAATAGATCCCACAGATCTCTGCGGCCAAGCCACTAATGGAAAATGATCACGTTAAGAAACACTTGGTTTTTGTTGTTGCGCGCACGTGAATACACATTACTTAGATTAAAGTAAGGAAAATTCTCGATTTACTTTCACGGATTGTCAGCAGCAGGAGGAAGGAAGCCGTTGTTTTAAAGCAAGCACACTCACCTCGTGAAGAAGGCCGAATCTACATCCACCGCGCGACATGTCGCCTCACCGGCGACGCCGTCCGATATTTAAGCCGTCGGCCACTTGTCTTCAGTATCTTCGGTGCCACGGATGAAGAGATGAGTTGCCAGTACAAGTGAGAACGGAGATCAAAAGGTCGCCCTTATGCGAGCAAAATACCTTCGACCGATCTCACGGCTCTGTAACAATACACACTCTGCTTTCGTGAGGGGCTTCTCTATCCAAAGCACGGTATTACACCCTTGGTCTCTGCTAAGCGAGAACCACGCACTAAACTTTCGCGAGCGTTCTGTCGCACTGTGACTGCAGTGGTTAGCAAGCCAGACTGTTGAGCGAGGAAAATCGAAAGCCACCCAGCGAGTGAGCGCCCGGTTGGTCCGTCATTGCGACTTTAGCTTGAGTAGTCGTGGCGGAAACGGGCAAAAATCTTTGAAGCGCGACGACGACGTCAGCGCAAAGCAGGCGAGGGCAGTAAGCGCATCGAAGCGGAGCATTGCTGCTCATTTCAGACTCTGCGGGATCGTGGAGCGAATGCTGTCAGGTAAAGAGATAAAACGAGAGCGGCCAAAACCGGATGGCGCACCTCTAGAGACAGCATTTGTAGATTCTGCTACCTATATCCTTCAAGCGTAATCCACCCCAAGAGCGATGAGGATCTTTTTGGTTCCACACGGTGGAACGAGCTCAAAATGTCCAATTGTATTGCGTGTATCGATCCTATAAGCAATAGCAAACCCATGGGATATTAGCGTACATCTCCTCATACGCCATCTCATATATGACTGTATTATTTGTTCCTCTTCTGTTTTTTACGGTAGATCAATGTTACAATAGTGATTGTACAGGCGATATAGCTACTTCTGAGAGTAATTTGGCGTGAAATTGGAGTTTCACGTTAAGGATGTATAAAATAGGAGTTTGCGGACAAACTATTGAGTCACCTCTGCATTGTGAGCTTGGCCGTCATAAGCTCAAGCAGCAATTTACCTAGCGTACCAATTTCAGCTAACCCTAAATTAATCAGTAAGATATGGGGCGCTCGAAGTGACGCATTGGTAGTGATCTAAGACAGCTGGTCAAAATTAAATAGGATACAAGCTATAGAGCTAAATAAAACCATATTGATTATGCATGCTTCGATATATATGATAACAACGAATAGTGTAGTCGTATGTCCACTTTGACCTTGACTAAGTAAAAAAAACGCATACGTTATGCGTTCACCACGTAACCTTTGCTGTTTGTTGCCTTTTCCCCCCACTCTATAAGCAGCTGTTTGGAGGTAGTTTATATCTTGTACAAAATCTCTTTTTCTGACCCCTGCATGCTTCTACCGTCATTCGGAGAATGTTGCATTAGAACAGAAAACAGTCCTTTCGCCAGTTTTCTTATGGATCACAGATGCCTCGCCCAATAGTCACCGAGGGGCCTTAGACCTGCAACAGCCGGCAAAAGCGAAGGTATCGTTACAAAGTTAGTCCGAATTGTGGAGGATCTACCTTTGCATTTCGAAGGCTGATGGCGGAAATGGTGCTGCTTGCGACTGTGGTAAACGGCGCTGGAGCAGTAAATCGATGCCAAAGTTTGTCCCAACGGTAGCAGGAGGTAAGGATAGGTAGAAGACAGTATTGCTAGGTCAGAAAGCGTAACCGTTAATACACAGGGCAATTTTTGTTTGGACAGGGAAATGCTCTTGCAAACGCGTAACCACTCGGGTGAATGTAGCTCGACTAGCTGTTGCCCTTAGTTGTTTGAAGGTTCATCTTGGTTTCGCGCATAAGATTCTGGCTTGCAAACGCGGAACACGGGATTTCAAATAGCGAGAAGGGCACTCGCCAGCGACAAAGGACAGCATCGCTCACCAAGCGAACGCTTTAACCGGTGAAGCCCAAAAGCTAAAACGAAATCAAATAAAAACACATAGGGCCGGAAGGCTAAGTCAAACGGCGGAATCGCCATTTTGCAGGACGAAGCGGGCGTATCACTGCTTCTTATACAGTTTTTTTTTTACCTGAAAACTCCTAAGTTGGTCCAGTACTAATAGGTTGGTATACGTTTTTTGTAGTCTACATAGTCTGCTCGAAACAGGGGCAGAGGTCTGCAATGAAAAACCTAAAACTTTGACCTGATTTTTCAAAACAATTCATTCATCGACAAAAGTTGGCAGAAGCTTCATAATTATATACCTGCTTCTACTGTTACATGTAGTCAGGCATAGACGTGTGAGTCCTTGTCCAAGCGTGACTGTACCAGAGAAGCAGATAATTCTATGGTGACATGCGTACAACAAGCATGTTATATAGCTTTTGTCATTGTTTCGACTAAGCACGGTCACATCATGCTATTACTGTTATATGATGGCACTTAGCTGTATTCCATGGTAGTGGTTTCGTAGATGCTCGAATCGCTCTTGTTGAGCACCCAAGCGATAAGGGGCGGACATCCAGTCACTGACGATGAATTCGGTGGTGCTAATGCAGGCGGATGGCCCTGCCTTGGCGAGCGTCAGCAGTGACGTATCCAAATGAAGGCAGGTCAAGCTTTGTAACCCCACCCAATCATCTACCTATCTGGTCATGACTAAGCACCACTCGGCGGTAGTTTAGCTAGATTGGGCACAAATAGTGTAGCCAAGTTGCTACTAGCCACCTGCAATCCCATGGCCGATAACAAATTCCTGCGTCTATCTTCTATTTAACATGCCATACGTTAGACAAGTTGAATTGGGCGAACTATTCACGGCGCGCATTGATGGTTCTGTTCCACAACGACGAAAACAACATGAGCTAGCCAGGCGTTGACGCCAGGCCAGCCAACAAATGAGGCCACTTTGGAACGGAGGTAAACAGCATTTCGACGATGTTATGGTAAGAGTCCGCGGACGCGAAATACACACATGCGTACACACCCAGGCCAAGATGTAGAAGGGGATATCTGTATATAACTGTACGCGTTCCGCAACACTTAATGGGCCAATGAAATGCAGTGATACGATGACTAGCTGGAGTGGAACATAGCGAAAAGCGCTGAGTACATCTATTGATTAGCATTATTGATTCCCGGGAGAACAATAAGATTAGTTTATCAGAATGCCCTTCAGCTACTGGCTGTGTTGTTGCTGAAGACACCGCAATAGGGCCGTTCCTATATTCAGATATGTCTAAGCACGTAATGCCACACCAAGCGTATATTTACGTAAATATGTGTATATATGTTTTGTGTGAGAAAGAAAAGCGGCAGTAGTAGTAATTAAACACTTTAATCAGTATAACGGATGACTTTATTTGACTATTTAGGGAAAACGTGGTTCTCCTAGATTTAGGATCACTGTCAGGCAGCATATCTGAGAAAAGCTACGAGCACATCCGGATCCTACGAACGCGTTATGCAGGGAGAACGGATACCCTGATTGTATGAAGAAGAACACCAAGCAACATCAGCCAAACTTTGCTGCCAGCCAATAGTTAACTGTGCTTACTGCCGTTTCCGCAAATATTCACATTTTAGGATGATAACCAAGCTTACAAACGCAGGCCGTATAGGTTTGCTCAGAGTATGTTACGCCATCGACATAAACCTATAGGCTAACATAACAGCCAGTTCCTAGAACGACAAAAAATGTGCCAGGTTGTTAGACGGGAAAAATAGAAGAGGGAGACTTACAACTACACAATGTGTAGCTCCTTTATACCTTCGCTTCTAAAAATCCTTTTTAGTCCTAATGGGTATTGCCCTTAGCGAATAAGGATTAGGCGAACTAAGCAGGTCATTTCATGGTGACTTCGCGGTCAAAGGCGAGATCGCTTAGAACTCATAGCTGGCAGAGATTTTTTATTATAGCAATGGAGAAATGTTTTTAGGAAAGGGCTGCAAAAAGTAGGCACCGAACTAAACATTTAACACCTGAGTACTATTATGCGAAAATACTTGTTTTTGTTACGATCACCTCTTACCAACTGATAACATTTAGAACTAACAATGCTGGCTGGAAGCGTGCTGGATAAGATAGAGTAAAAAAACACGATCTATTTTCATATAATTGTCATTACCATTATTGCAAAATAATTCTGACATCTACATTCACCATTATATTACAAGTTATTGAATTTACTTAGCGTAGAAATTGTTCTATTAGTGTGTGATATTAACATCCAAGCAGTATATTTTTCAACATCTACGAAACAAATCGACCACGTTGTTTTAGGGATTTCATCAATATATCAACTAAGTGGTACCGGCACATATTCTTGAAGCGTTAGCAAACATTATACCAAACAACATTCTACCTAAAATGACTGAAGCCGATTGGATTTCATATGAACTGGTAGTATTCGAGATCCGCTCTTCAGAGTTAGGCCATGGGCCCTACGGCACCCGAATAATCCGCCTGACGAGATTATGGCAAAGGGAATAGAAGATTAGACGAAGTGTTCGAGACGATAATGCGATTTCTGGGAGCAACGCTAGTAGAAACAATGAGAGAACCAAGCTACTGTTGCCATCAACCAAAAAAGATAGGCTTCATTTGCTACATCAAGTTCTAAAGTGATAAAAAAGAATCTGCTGCTATCGAGGGTCGAGTTCGGCTGTTTCAAAAATCTATCGTATAACACATCTATACTGACGCAAACGCATACGTTTGATACACCGGAGATGATAAAACGAAATAAAACAGACCTCTGTATATTCGTTTTAGCGGAACTATCTATAGAGTTACAGCAATAGGAAAGAAATGCAACACCCCAGAGTTGTATCATTAATGAATTTTATCGTCATGAGCGGATTGTGCGCCTGTGCCTCATATGTAATATACCTCGGTAATGTAAACAAAATCTTTGTACAGTAAAAAGGAACACGCATGTATTGTTGATCAAGCTTATATTGTAGCGGTCTTCTATGATTCTCAAAAAGGCTCAGTTGGAACTTGTCGTCGGGAAACCCGTACTCATTAGCAAATCATTTAAACGAACCGGAAATGAAAATAAGGTTTCTGGTGAGTAGATCCTGTGAGCATGTTGGTATCGTCGTTTAGGGAAAACCCCATTTGTTAAGTAGCTCCACTAAGAAAGCTCTTAAACGCTACACACATAAGTAATACCTGTGCTATAATAGGAAGAAAAGGCTTTAGACGTTTAATGTCGCTTTGAAAGCCAATGGTATACCAGCAGTTTGAGCAGTGTGGGCGACGCTGCTGTTCTATCTCAATATTAAAAGGGTTATTAGTAAGGACATTGCATCTCATCTCATAAAGTTAACATACATTTTAAAAAGAAGCAAGCATTTCACACTTCTCATAGGCTTTGTGGCATAAAAGTCCTGATCGAACTTATCGGAACTGCTATCGAGCAACAGCTTACGAGAGAACCTAAACTTCTACCCTTTTCAAGGAAGTTGACGCAGGAAAAAGCGAATGATTGATATGATACCTTTGCGTTTTGTCCACTGAGGAAGTACATCTACTTCATTCAGCACAATTTATACCTACCTATATGGCAAATAGATCAAAGCGTTTATTGCCAAAATCGCTAAGGCATGACACAGGACATGCTTAGGCAACGGAGAGACATATTGTTTATGTATGATAAAAGGCATTTCACATTGAAATGTTATTTTATTTTTTTTCTCTAGCAGCGTTTATTTAACAGCAAAACATAAGAAAACTACTAGGCCATTTACAGAAAGGCCATAGGTCAGATTCCGAGTCTGAATTCCCTCACCGCCTCCTATCCACTTCCTTTTTTGAACCAACGCATAAAATCAGCCCCGGCCTGTTTATATGACGCTTCGCCTTTTACGTATTTCATTTCTTGAAAGCACCGTTTCAATTCATTCTATAAATGCTTTAGTACACGTACGAAATTACTCATTGGTTATTTGACATTAAACTTTAGTAGAATAAAGCGCCCTTGACTAGAGTACTACTCATCACGCTACGTGATAAAAGGAAGCCCAGCTGCTGATGCAACACGTTAAAGATCATTGACATACCTCGCTGCAACTGCACTTGTCTATGAACAAGAAAGCTGACATCTATCACGCAGATGAACGCGATGCTACGCACAAGTCTATTTTGTTTCTTTCCCCTAGTTCTGTTGGCTTCCAGCCATGGAAAACATTGAATGGCATCGCACGTCCAAGCCAAGAGTTCCCTGGGAATAAACAAAGGTGAGAGTGTATGAGCAAACCAACGATGAATATGATGCAACTACCAAGTGAATGAAGAAAGAACCAGGGGCAGACCCAACTCGTAAGCATGTGCTGGTGGAGAGAGTAGCAAGGGAGTCTAGCGGACCGTAAAAGTATGGCTGACGGCTAACGGGAGGCTTTGCAGTTATGGGACAAGCTCGGAACAATCCGGCTGAGGAGTCCTAGGGAAAGATTGCAATGTTGAACAAGTACAATTTATGTTTGAGGGGTAAACAGACAGCATAGCGACTCACATACGCGCAGAGACGCGCATAGACTGCTGAATCAAAGTCAGGAAACACCGCGAGGAACCAAAGTAGCGGTGAAACCATAGAAAACAAAGAACAGTCGTAAAAAAGTTCCAGTATCGACTAGCTGCTAGGACATCCCAAAAGTGGGAGACGCCCCATTACTACGGCCCAATCACGGCAGCTTCTGCTTCCTCGGCTTCTGGCTTATACATGGATTCTTACGTTATTTGCGCCTTTATGTTTATCCACGACCCCAGTGGAAAAGGTAAACTTTAATGTTGATTTGAACTACGCTAGCAGTATCTGTAGCATCCACAGAGGCTATGCCTACAACAGTGGCCGTTAAAAGCGGATCGCCAAAAGAACGTAGGGCTTTTACGACGCGAAGGATTAAGCGGTCACGACAGACATTATTTGCCAAGTTTGTTTTCATTTCCATCTTGCTGTCCTACGTTGTCTCTGGAGTAATGGGTCTTTCACGGCGCGGAGCTCGAATCTTATGCAAGACACAGGATAAAGCAAAGGCAGCGGCTGCTACTTTTGCGAGTGAGCAAGGGTGAGGCGGCGAGCCTAAAGTCGAACTAACCTCTCTCTTCTTTCCACTCGTGTACCTATCTAGCGTTTTATCGTTATATAAGGTAAAATGCTATACAGGTATATAAAATGCTAGCGTAGAAAAAGGTCACTTAAAGGACGATCTCTTTTTGATAACGCACGGTCGTCGTGACATAGCTGGCCGAAATAAATATGGTCAAATGCTATATTACGTAACTTTTGAAAAACTAATTAATAAACCTCATGTTGTCACACTTGGAGTATTGTCAATGCTATATTTTAGGGAATAGATAACAGATACGTCCTCTTTAAGGATAAATGATACAAGGGCCCCGAATGGAGCCTGTCTCTGTGTTATGATTTAAGGATCACTAGCCTAGTTGCACAATGTATGAGGTAAGAACTATTTTCATGAAGAGGGTTCTACTCAGTGCGTAATTATCGTAGTGTAGCACTTATCTCTAGCAGGTCAAAAAACACTCATTCGTTATCGCAGTATAGGTGTGTATATATATATATATATAGGATTTATTATTAACTCAGTATTCATTGTAGTTATTTTCTATATTTATTCTACATAATACCTTCGTTATAACTGGAACCGCGTTACAAAAGTATTTTGTTCGCCGCCCCTTATTTATTCGAAACAGCTGATCGGTTTAGCTCCGTCCAGCTTTACACTGTTTACGTTCATGCCATCTTGTTGGTAAAATCCTGACACCTCCACACTTGTCGAATTGAACGGTTGTGATTTATGACGCTATAGCAGTTTGTATGTGTTAGAGTTCATCACTATGTGACATTTAGCCCATATTCTCTCTGTACGTCTGCTATGCGTCTTTATACCATGGCTAAAAAACACCCAAAAAGATTCTTTACATAATTTTCTTCGAAATCGACGTCTGATCGATTAACGCTCATACAACCTTGTCGAAAATTATGGAGATCCAAAATTTTGCAAGACGCTAACGCGAATTGCGAAGGATTAAATAATAAAAGGGTTATTACAGTACTATTATCGTTGTTATTGTTGTTATTATTAGGAGAAAGTGAACCTGATTGGAATTCTTATGGGCTACAACGTGGGTACTTGCATAAAGAGGTGCAGGCTGTGCTGCTTTCTGGCCATTTTTTTTTTCTTAAATATATTACGATTATTATGTCCGCATAAATCGTCTGTTAGTTCTTTGTGATTATCTCTTGTAAGCGGCGTAGTCGAAATCAATCGGTCAACGGTAGTTCTCTTACTTAATTAGCAGATTAAAATTTACACATCGCACCCGTATCTGGACGTATCTATATAATATGGAGAAACGATGCATGGATGATATCTGATGTATGTTCTTCGTTTCGTCCATCCGTTGTTGATCTGTAACGTGTGATGGACGTAAGACAACTTCCTAAGTGTAAGTGTTTATTTGGGTGTATTTTGAGCGGAGGTAAGCTGAACCAAAAAAAAGTCTTCTCAACTTATAACCGCTTGGCTATACGTCCCGTATATATTCACTGATGATACTTCCACTTTATTTCCAGCGGCGCTTTCAGTCGTGAGCAGGCAGCTTTGATTTGCGTGTTCTCTTAGATGGACCATTCATTTCTACTCGCCAAACACTGGAGTTGAGAACTAGCACTAACATTAGTTGTCCTCACCGAATAACGTGCGTCACGCATTCAGTATTTCTGTTTTTTATTCATTTTCTTCTCGGTTTTTCTTGCCTCTCCCAGTCTGTGACCTATTACGCAATGATTACGGTCCAAGTAATAGTAACCGTTCATGAGTGAACTGTATTAAAGATGGCATCATTGTTCATTATCATTATTATCACCATTATTATTACAACTATTCATCTTCGTTCATCCTTCAGTCCCAGTCACACTCGTTGCAGTCAATGGCAATTAGGGATTTATGCAGCGAGATAAACAAAAATCATCGATAATTGCTCATTTGAAGGGCAGTTATAATATATGTTTTTTTTTTTTTATATACGTATGAAGATCGTCACGATTTCATTGGCTGAACTGGAACAATCGAACAAGTAACTATATATATATATATATTATATTTATTTGTATATGGTGATTTCGGTTATTACATTCATAACACATTGGCGTTGTTCCTGCATTGACGACAAGGCTCGGTATGAAACTATTGACTAGTGGTATTATCATACGCTGCTCAGTTTTTTTCTAGTATTATTCAGATTATCGTTTCTGCCTACTTGTGTCTACGTGCAAATGTTTATGGCGTCCTCGTGCATCGCCGTGAAAGCCTTTGTGTGCTAGTATTTCTATTATGACTATCTTTCTCACTGAGGTTGGATGACGAATGATCTGCTCAAGAAGTGTTCCGAAGGTTAACTATAAGTCCTTTAACATACAGACTACATACATGTATAATACGAATGCTTTTGTTATCGTTTTAGTTGCACTACATCTAATCCGAGTGTTCAGAAAGCGGCCTGTAGTCGAGAAAGGGGATGATTCGAAATCTAACTATATTGTTGTAGTTATTAACTGTTATTAAATTTTCTTCAATAGCTCGAACGAATCGTATCGATAGGACAACGATTGTACAATGCTTCCTCCGTGTTCGTTTTCAATTGCCAAGTATGATTACTGCCAAGGGGCATCGGCAGCGAATCTTAAACAGAGATGTTGCCCTACACTCGTTCTCTACTAGTATTCTCGACAGCATATTATACTCTATAATTCGCAGTCTGTCTGTCTTCCTATCACGGACGCTCTGTCATTTTTGCTTTGCCACTTGTAACCATTTTCGCCTGCAGCAACATCTCTTTTTCGAACTGTAATAGTAACCATGAGAATAATTGGTATTTTTATTATATGGGGCTAATTATAGCCTCATCCAGTTTGAGTAAAAAGGGGCAAAGGGAAGCTTTAACGAAGATTTATTTATTATTTGGGACGATCAGTTGAAGCATCGGTCTCCACCTCAAAGAAGTAGCTGTTCGTTTCCTGTTATCTCTTCTGTTACGTGAAGCTGTGGCTCAAGCACGTTTTCCTCTACTTCCTCAATATCTATGTTTTGGTCGTTTGACTTAACTCTATTATCTGGTGTGCCAACAAATGGTTTTCAGCACAGCTGCAGCAGGCTACCATAGACCAACACGATTCTATCTTTTCGTATTTTCTTTTTGCGTCTTCTTTAACTATTGGTTGTCATTTCATCGTAGAAAAGTCAACTTCAAGCCTATCGCGCCCCTTGCCTTCAAATCTATTTCTGCTCTGTTACTGTTAGTGATAGCCTATCATCGAACAATAATCTATGTTTTTTTTTATCGATGTGCAATAATAGTCTACGGTATTTAATATTATCATCATCATCCAGATAAATAGGTACAATACCTAGCATTTGCAACGAAGTGATATTGTTATTATATCTCTTCACAATGAAGTAACAATAATTTCCGGATCTTAGTTGGACGTTAACAGCGTACCAATTCACTGCGCTAAACAAAGCATTGTTGTTGTTAGTGAGATAAACACAATTGCGGGCACCGTTCAATAAAGCCAATAGCAGTCGTTTTTATCGTTGCTGTCGTGGTAGCGTAGAGGGTTGTTGGTATGTTGTCTTTCGACAAAACCGCTTGGGAGATTATGCTGTGTCACTGATGTTATCGATACTACTATTATCAAGATCATATTTTTGATGTGTTTTTACTCGGTTTATAAAATAATGCAGAGAAAATGTCAGAACTGCTTATCTCCCAACAACAACAACAACAACAACAACAACAACAACAACAACAACAACAACAACTTTGCGATGTTCGTATCTATTGATATAACACGCACGATGATCCGTCCGTCCGTCCGATATCAATGAGCAGCAATTGTTTCGCGTGTCGATGACTGAACGGGCCAACTTTACTGTAGAACATAGGCCAATAGTCGATACGAGTACTTAAGTACTAGAAAAATGCTACTATTCTCTCGGGCTTTTCCGCATTTCTCGTGTGTGTTTATAATAAGAGATTTCTAACTTCTTTAGCCGTGTTTTCTAACGTTGCATCTTTGTTCTAGATGGATTAAAATGAAAGATGAATATCATATTCGAGTACTGTGTACTCATGTACTTCGGTCAAATGTCGCTCTTCGATACCACTATATTTAATAACCGCATAATGCTTGTACATGGCATAAATGTACATGTGTGTTTCAATTGCAGTTATCAACCGCCAGAAGGTCACTGGTAGTATTTCCTATTGTGGTTATTTTGAGTTGTCTGTATGTGGTCTGGTGTGTTTACTTATGTAGATTAGACGTCTGGTGAAAGCTAAATCCATTCATCTTCTGTTTCAAACTTTTAGATCAATCGCAACCAGAGCAAAACGTTATATTACATTTTCTTCAATTTTTTGTTTTATTTTATGGACTCTTTGCCGTTTTCAAAGCATTAGGGCACTCCTCTGTAAGCGGAGTCATAAGGAACCAATTTAACCTCAGACTGTCTTCTAACTACTCACGGAAAGTAAAAAATACGTGGACAGTTCAATCCTCTAGAGCCTTTTTGTCGTCTCTCTCTATATATAGATGTATATTTGACCTTACCGAAAAAAATTCGTATTTTTATTTGTCGTCTAGTTGTGCCATCTAGCTGAGGAATAATGTTAGACAGACGTGCAATTTAACGGATTGGTATATACACGTATACGACTTTCACATTCACATCTCCAAGGCAGGAAACAAACGCACTGAAGGGAAACTCACGTTCAGTCATTCGTTCTTCCTATGTATTTAGGTAACCATTTTTTTTTTCTAAAATTCTAACCTTTTCTACTCAAGATATAATAGAATAACTGCCTTTTACATTGTGCTCTAGCACACGAACGATCCA
Organism: Varroa destructor; assembly: GCF_002443255.2. Lineage (NCBI taxonomy): Eukaryota > Metazoa > Arthropoda > Arachnida > Mesostigmata > Varroidae > Varroa > Varroa destructor. The sequence continues at coordinate 55,064,037 of NW_019211454.1, read as the reverse complement.
TCCTCGCCATGGACACCATACGCCATATTTATTATATTACTTTTTCACGTACAGATTCAATGAAAATAATAGCTATTAGATAATGTCTAAAAGCCCTGCAGCACCGCTACCTAATTTTACACCGTTTGACATAATTTTCTATAACTGAACTTTTGAAGATAGACGGCTTCGCTTGCATCTGTGTGTACAATCATGTCAATCAGCTAACTGCGCCCGTTTCTGAACGCTTTTACTGTTATTACTAGAAACTGTATTTATAATTATGTGATACTTCTTATTATATTGTAACATGTTATATAATTATTATTATTATCCCTATTAGTGCCGGATAATGACCGATTACAAATCACTGAATAAACTATCTGTATATACCGCTAGTTATGTATTACCATTATTTATTCATTACTATTACTACTATATACTGTGATGCTCATCCGCTGCTTTTGCTGCCTTCGCGACCCTTTTCCAATACCTCAATGCGGACTTAATCTTTCAGTGACCGCTAAGCGAAACTAGTCAGACTTCTCGTCTCTTCAACCGTTTGTCCTGTAGACTTCTTAAATATCATATGTATCAACAAGCATATCATTTCTACCTATCCACTGCCAAGGTCAAGCATGTGCTGTCTAACGACTTTTTTTTTTAACTCAGTCATTCCTTTTCTAGTTGCTCATAATACCTTAACATTATTACTAGTAAGAGTTTTTTTTCTTAGGATAAATGTTGATACTGTTCTTATAAACGACTATTGTTATTACTCTGTACACCATGCTCAGAATGTATATGTAATTTAGTTATGGTAACCTGTGCATTTTCTACACAAGATGCTGCGTTAGTGTTTTCATTATTCTTAATGATTACTAATACGATTCGTCAACTCAAGGACCAGATGCAGGATGTGGTGACGTCCAGTGCAGAACCCTGTTAGTATTTTCTTTTGCTGGTTTTGTTAAACATCTTCCTGTTCAACTTCTGCTCTTTTATGCTTTTTTCATCGTGCGAAAATCCAATGCTAATCCCGTCCTTTCCTATCGCTCTTTGCGCAATGTCGTTACAACTTACGAGTGATCATGTCGGCTGAGCAGCCCGCATTGACAAGTGCGCGATTTGTTGCTCATTCTACAGCACCAAAATTACACGAAACAATGCTATCATGCACGTCATCGTGCTTTTGGGCCACTGACTCTGATAGCATTATTTATATCATACGCGCCCCACAAAGCATCGGTAAAATGGTGTTTCACATGAACCTATATGCTGTTCGGCCATGTACAGTTACGTCGGTGCGTGCGACGACTGCCCCGTTTCCTCTGTCGCAGAGGGCATCTTAACTTCTGTGATTCTGCCGTCACGGCATTATTCAATCGACAAAATCGCGTATTGGTGTTGATTGGCTTATACGCCCGTAGTAGTTGGGATTGCCGCTAGCTGCACCCATGTGCCACATATTCAGTAAATAATTCCACAGAGCGCACGTTGAGGCAGTCTTCAACTGGCTTTTTAAATCGAGCACTTTCGGGCAGCGGGCATTAATAACGCAAGATAGAATTATCATTGATTATTATCTTTGCACTTTTCAAAAAGGCGCTTCCCTCCCATCTATTGTGCTCTTCAATGAAACACACATAACCCCTTCTAAGAGATGCAAAATATTTTGTTGGAATTCTAAATCAATGAGAAATTGCTCGAACCAGTTTTCTATTGCTTCACTTAAAAGTATTTACTTAAGTAAATACAGCCAGAACTTACTCCAGATGTTCCTCACTGTTATTTGATTTTTTTCACTTTACCTAATCTCCGCAAATCCTTTAAGAATATCAGGGCCGCATAGTGTGATCAATCAACTCTCGCGTTTGTACAGCTAACTTTTACCAGTTGTACACCGTGTTACTCACAGGGTCCGTTTTCTAATAAAGAAGAAATTAACTGGGTACAAGAAATAGACCCCCACTTTCGTTTTGTCGCGATTCTCGTTTAGCTCTACAGATTGTATATCGATACCGGGACAGTAGAGCCGCGCACAAAAAGAAGCAAGAACTATATTTTGCAATAACTATATATAATTTGGTAGGACCAAAACAGGGGCAAAATTGCCACAAAAATGTACGTGCGATCGTCCAAGCTAACGGATGGGGTGGTTGCTGTTTAGCTGGTTAAGACATTTAACTACTGGCGTACCAAGGCGGCCGGCACGACACTTGAAGCGGCTTTAAACGACCCGGCCTGTATGTGTGTTTATGTACGTTACACGTTAGTGCTCTGACCTTCAGTTCCGTATGGTGACATACAGAGACAACAGTAAAGGTCGTTTGGCCTGTCCAACCGGCTGACAAGGGTCGCCTACTTAATGCGCTTCGCTTTACTTCTGTTGTTACTCTAAAGGTCGCTAGCGTTTATCAATAATACAAATGATGTTTTTAGGACTTAAAATATTTCATCAATAGCAATACAATAACGCACAATATCTAGGAATACGGATACTGTAATAAACATGCGACATTTTTCTTTCTAGAAGCTGGGGTTTCAGTACCGTAAATGCGTCCTAAAATAATGTTAACACAATAAGTTTCCTAAATTCAGTAAGAGCGGTAGCAGGCTTAAGTTTCGTTTTCGAGCAAAGCCTCTTTACTTTCTGCTGCGTTTAGGCACTTTTTGCGCTGCTTGGACGCGCACCCAACCGCGTGTAATGGTAATCATAGCATATCTGGACTATCGGTTCTCGCTATTCTAGTCTTCGCTGTTCACTTATTTGTATAGTGTTCATTACCGGTATTATCCGCGTACACATGCCTGTACCTCGTTGGCAAATATACTTATAATAGTTGGTGACTTTTTGCTTATTTCTTTTCATATGTGTGTATGTACTTTTTGGCTGACAAAATGCGCTCTCTCTGTCGGTAGCTTGTACGGGTACACTATCGTCAGTATGTTATTAGTGATATATCTTTTGACTATTGTGCTGTATGATTAGTAGCATTTAGTCGTATCACTCACTTTAATATCATTATTACTACTATCTCTAATTATTACTATGCATTTATATCTCGTGTATCTTTGTAAGTGTATGTTAGTACCTGTGTCTCGCTGTTTTTGTGTCCTATTTTAAACCACGGCTATTAGCGCCTTTTTCAATCCGCGTATCTAGGTAGCACCCTCTAACCACTCTCAGTTGTCCCGGTTCTGTCTTGGGGTTTTGCGCGGGTGAGTGGAAGAAACAGCCCAAGGAAATCGCTAAAGCTTAACACACAACGCACCATTTTTCTGGCACTAGATTTGCTGTGTTTCGATTTCTTCGGGGGATCGATGTTAGATATACTTAAGGGGCGGAAACATGCATAGAAGGTGGATGAGATGCCTATGTAGAGAGAAATGGGGGCGACTGGTGCCACTGGCATACTTGATTGTTTAGTTCCTCTATTTAACTCCATTCAAGGGAGTGGTCATTTGTGAAACTCCGTCTTTTTTACTCTGTCTCTCTCCTTATACCCATTTTTTTCATCGCATTATTATCAGGTTATTACCATCGAGCACAGAATATCTGCTGTGTGCCTGTAAATATTAATCATGATTCGTCCAAACACACATCAAACACAAGCAACAAGCGTGCCATTGGCTTACCCTCGATAATCGTTAATTTTATAATTTATACTAATTGCCGCATTCGTTGCATACGAAAGATCAATTTATCTACATTCGTAGAACATTTCGGCAAGATCTAATCGATTGTTTCTATTATATATTCCCAATATATGCCCTTCAACCATAATGGTGCCGTTGACCTAATTTTAGCAAGGGATAATATCGTTGCAAACTCATAAGGGGGACTTGAAACTTCAGTATAAGACAAACACGCTGCATATATGGGTTATGTCAACCATACTTATACAATAAATATTCTTGACTAGTCTGCAGTCAAAATCATCTATTTTTCCGAGACTAACCTCATACACTCATTAAAGAGATCTTTGTTAACATTGTCAATCCAATCTAACCGAAGAGAACAAACCTGATTGCCTCGTGCTTGACGATACTTACCGCCAATTCAATAGTCTATCGATAGCTCGATCATCAGTTCATAATGATTTAACAAGCGCTACTGTTTGGTGTAATGATGATTTAAATAATGACTGAACTATTCAATTTAGTTCAATTGAATCATTTTCATTTAGGTAGATCTTCAAGGCTGGCTGAATTTCGATTACAGTGATTTCTCTCTCTCTCTCTCTCTCTCTCTCTCTCTCTCGCTCTCTCTATATATATATATATATATATATATATATGCGCTCCACTGACGCATCATATGCTCACTTTTAGCTAGCCTTTTTTCATGCTTACATTCGTCACGCTGCTTAAGAATGAACACGCTTTCCTTTTTATGTCTTTTGCATTATTAGCTTATATAAGTAGCTCTTGGCCCATTATAATTGCTTATATTCATATGTACTGTACTATGCATTAGGATTAATATCCTGTTGTTGATGTTATTTTGGCGGAAGGTTGAGTGCTTTTAGAGATTGGTGATTTGGCTGGAAGTTGTTCGACGGGTTCCACCAGGACTATGAGTGAACTGAACCGCTGCGACGGGGTACGTTTTTCTACATATGCCCTTGTTATTTATTGTCTCGCCATGCGTCCTGTCGCTTCTCTGATTTCTGATTGAACTGAAAATGTTGTCCAATGTGTAATATGTGTGCTCATTTTATTTACGCCTTGTTGATGGAGCTTGCAGCAGAGGTGGAATCTGTTGCTCTTGCTGCTGTTACGCGTTACCCAATAGCGGTTCCATTTCGGCTTTTCTAATCCGAAGTGGGCCCGTCGAGGCTGCAGTCGACTTCTGCAAGGGGGGGCTTCCTCTGCAGCTGGGTCATCGCTTGACCGTTTCCCGTCGAGCTGGAACTGAAGGACAGTTAGTCTGTGAGCGTTCAATTATTGTTCAACCGCCAGCTGTCCAAAAGTGATTTGGGATAGAAAACGCTTTGCAACTGCATGAAAACACGATGTACGAACACTCAAGCGGTCGAAATAGATAATGCAATGCATATTTATAAAAATTTATGCGCAAATTTGGGTGATAAGCCACTTCGTGTAAAATCTGTCGAGTTAGTGATTTTACGTAACACTGTATTCTCACCTAGTCGAAGACCAGCAGCTAGCATCGCTGTTAAATAGGTCTGTCCATGACTCCTCGCCGCCGACGGACAGATCAGCGAACGACGCGACGATCGCCTGTTCGTCTCTGTAACATTTGCGTCAAAGCGTTCACAAAGACACACAATGTTCTTGTCGGTGTTGATGACGTCGGCGCCATAGAGAATTGACGCTCTAGCTACTATTGGAAATATTTTATCATACACCTATTGTAAATTTTATATAATTACAAAAGTTGTGTGGCTTTTTTTTTTTTTTATAGCTATTCGAAAAAGATGTTCCTTTGCATATTATCATATGCTGATAAATGGTACAATTTAAAATTCTCTATATGAACAATAAGTTGAATACCTCTCTTGTCACATGCTGGCACACTGAATATTTGCATCTATGTGTCATGTGATAAAAACTCTGCAGATATTCGTGTATTGAGAGTTGTTTTTGTTGAAACAACTGAACTTAAGTTAAATAAAGAAATATTATTACAGACGACCATGCCAATTAAAACCTTGGTAACATTGATCAAAATATTAAAGGACGTCAACGGCCATAATGCGAATTCAATTCTGACCTCTGCAGATATTCCGTTGCCTAACACAGCTCGTACAAGCGAAATACGAATCTTATTCTACGCAGTATACTTTTGTGCTCTGGCATTGCTTGCATGGTGGCAGCGCCTTTCAAATGGAAAGCGAGGCGGCGAGGGGATGCGCTAGTAGAAAGCGTTTTCGCGGCTGTGGGACCAACTACCTAGCGGAAGTATTCCGGTTCGTGTCTTCGTCGTCGTCAAACAACTGCTGGGACTCGTCGTCGATGTCGTCGGGACACGGGCTGTGGCTGCAACAAGTTGAGGCGGACGGCCCTCCAGCCTGATAACCTATCGCTCCATAGCCATGACTTCGGCCGCGTGATGCTGCTGAACTAAGGCCGCTGCCTTCCACGCCACAGCCCTCCTCGCCTTCGGGGTCCGGGTAGTCTGAGCGCGAACAAATACAAGTAGTCATTAGCTGGTTAGTAGGAATAATTATTACACGTCAAGAAGTATTTCGAAAATGTCGAACTTAGTTACACAAGTATTATTTCTAGTTATATAAATACCACTTCAGTGATATGGAAGCAGCGCAGAAACTCGCTAATAAAAAGGCTACGAACATTTTTCCTGTGACCTAGTTACCTGGATAGGTTTGCGGCAATGATATTTGGTGGAGCCGTCGCTCATCCATCTGTTCGTCCTTTTCAGGCGAGGACTGGGGACTGCGTAAATCCGCTACTGTTACCTTCTTCAGCGAGTCGAGCTCATAATAGTTATAACCGCCACAACTTGCCGAATATGTCGAGTTCACATTTATCTGAAGCGCATAGAGGTATACGTGATAAACGTATGTACTTCAATCATACAATAACAGAAGAGAGAATGCGACCGCAAAAATGAATACGTCCTGATACTAACTACACTGACAAATAGAAACGAGCACGATGAAAATAGAGAAGCTTCGAACTACTGTGAAAGTAAGAAAAGGGGCTCGGCCAAGGACAGAGGAAGGCGTGATTTTAATGGGCACTGGTATTGTTGAGCAAACTACCGTTGAATGGACCCCCACAACGCCGCAATAAAATTAAGTGAGAGCTAGCATGCTAGAACGGGATTTCCGTGTTAACATTTTCAAACAAGAACTCAGAAAAGAGCTTCAAATCGGTCATCGGCAGCATTGTGCTTTTACTTGGTAGGCTTCCGGTAACCAATGATAACAAGGTAGTTTCCAATATGCAATCAACTGGACTTTTATATGCACGTTTATCAACATTCAGTATGTCCTAGCCACTACATACTTGAGCTTGGGTGATGTGAACGTTATCACTATGGGCGGCAGTTATTGAAGCTAGCATATTGTTCTTATTCGTAGCGTTTTTTGTAGCGGCTGAAGTTGCAGTCGTGGTTTTAGCTACTGGTGGGTTGCCTGTCGAGGCTTCTGCTGCGGTGTTACTTAGATTGCTAGTGAGGTTATTGCTGTTGCTGCTGTTGTTATCGGAAGCGAAGTAGAAGACAAAATTCGAAGGTAATGATGACATCTTGATGATCGGCCTATGCTGTTGCTGCTGAAAAGCGGCCGCGGCAGCGGCTTGCTGCTGACGAGCTACTGCAGTCGCTGCGGCCATTTGGCGTTCAAGCTCCTCTTCTAGTAATTCCGCCTGAAATGATTCCGATACGATACATGTAGAATACCGGTTCGCGTTCATAATTCCAGACAGGTGTTAATAGTCACCCGTAGATATATCGGGAAACGCTGCCTAGATGAAAAATGGATTTAACTTAATAAGTGAATACGAACCTCCATTTCAAGATCGTCGTCCTGTTGCTTATGGGACTCTTCAAGATGCTTCATGAGCACGGCGACGACCACATTAACCAAGACAAACTGCGCCATGAGGACAAAGATGACGAAGTACAACGGGGCGATGACAGGCGACACGCAGCAGTTCCTTACGCAATCGGACGCCGCGTCGCATTTGTCCCGCAAAGTATCCTTCATGATTCCATTCCAGTTGTCTCCCGTAGCTACACGGAACAGCGTTAGAAATGCCATACCTGTTCAATATTAAATATAGAGTCGCACCGGCGTTACACGAATGAAATAATCGGCATTTTTTTTGTCTCTTAGCATGTATGCATCAAATGTTCCATTGAAAAAAACGGAAGGCTAGAAACTGGTTATCTTTTCCCGCACTATTATAGCAAGCAAGGGCCCATAAAAAAGACGAATTTAACATCCCCGCATTCAAAACAGGGAACCTACACAGAACTATATCACATTTCCAAAGCAAACTTAAATTGTTCTACGAATATTGTATAGAAGGTATGTTCTGTAGCGCAGTGTTAAACTAATCTAATATAACGAATGTATTTGTGACATATACACGTATACGTAGACTGATATTTCAGTCAATACGTTATACGAAACGTTTCCGCACGAAAGGACCTGAACCTACCTTGTCTGGAATCACAGAAGTCGACTTTTTTTTTTTATATAGAGAGTAAATCATAGCATTAATTCATTTGCTTTATATTAGATCTGCTGCCGGACTTGAACTACTTTTTTAATTTAAGTTTGTAAAATATGGCTTTCGTAATCTTCGCGGTAGCAGCATCTCTTGAAGTTAACTCCGGCTCCTCTGAACGCGAATTTTCTGTTTTTACCAGCTTCTTGTTTTTATGCTTTATAAAAATGCAAATTTTTATGATCATTTTACCGGTTGTCAGTAAAATTTTAGCCATTCAAAGACGGTAAATAATCCAAAACCTTTTTATCGGAAAAAGCTCTACCCTTATTTATCTCTTTCCCTTTTTAGCTGACTTCACCTAACTATGCTTTTGTTTCCCCGAGATAGACTGAAGAAGATTGCATTCAAGAAATATATTAACTTATATATAAATATAGTAACTTAGAATAATATAAAATTTAAAAAGTAATTTGAAAAATCTTATGCCCTTCCTATGGTTCAGGAAGTTCCTCATAACATAACTAATCATTATAAAAATAATGATTAGAACGGAATGATAGATGATAACGGAAAATAGTATATACTGTATATAATGTAAATTTTATAAGCGCGTACACATGTAGGCTGTATATATGGACAGAGTCTCCACTACACCACTTGCTTGTAACAGGACTTACCAAAATTATGAAAATGCGCATGCTCTCCTAATCCTTGGCAGGGAAATTCGTCATTACACTCCAATCTACCAAAAAGTTCAACACCCAACGCTGCAAATATGAAGAACAGCAGGAAGAATAGCAGACCCAGGTTGCCGACTTGTGGCAGTGCCTGCATGACGGTGTCCAGCAGAGCTCGTATTCCATCCGCCATCTTGAGGAGTTTCAGGACGCGCGCGATTCGTAACACACGCATGACCCGTATGATCGTCGGGTTAATCGGGATGAAGCCACTCTTCATTTCCTCTAGAACGATACCTGCCGACGAGATTTATTAACATCATTAACAGACCAGCAAGTACAAACGGGTAAGGTTGCATCTAACCCTTGATGAATGGTTAAAATTAAGGTAAATATGTAGTTATATGTCAATCTAAATTCCGTTGCTGACCATTTAAACGGGTTTGAGTGTAATTCGGCTAAGCTAAGAAGTCCTAAAAAAAAATCAATAAAAGATTCTATGGCATTTACTGATAAAGTACTTACCCATGATAGATAATATTACAATGACAACGTCAAGCTGATTCCATTTATCCATCAAATATCGAGGAGCCCCCAAAGCGATGAGTTTCATAGCCAGCTCGAGAATAAAGACGGCAGTGAAGAAGTAGTTAAAAATCTTTAGAGCATATTCAAGCTCGAGTGGCATCTGGTAGAATTCAAGTGCCATTGTGACAACGTTGAGGCCAATGACAGCCGCGATGGCGAGATCGAAGTATTTCGACGTCACCATATTGTGAGTAAATAGTCGGCCGGGCGAGTAAGTGGCGTAATAGGGCGGCTCACGAAGTTCTGTATATCGTCGCATTCGACAGAGTAGAGTAAGGAAATAAAGTGCAACAACGATAAGTTTCCACGTTATAATAGCTTTAATCCAGGTCTATATAGATACGGCTAACATTGATCATCCACATTTACGATTAATTTTAGCTATATTGTAATAGCAGCATCACATAAATACCCTATAATTGCAAAAAATAACTTCGTTTATGACAGTTGTTGTTTTTTCAACTATGGAGTGATAAGGACGTGCTCCAATATTCGACGCTCAATAACTTTTGCTCAACAGAGGCATTGTGATGTCTTTGGAATCTCTAGAGCGATTAAAGTGGCTGCTATATCCAATAAAGAAATATTAGAATTGCTAACGTGCGCTGCTTACGTCTTCGACGCTTCTCAAGTTTGCGTGCCCGTTCGGCAGCTCGCAAAGCTCTCTCCTCACGCTCCTGTTCTTCGCGGCACCTGTGGAAGTTTTCAACAACTACTCCCACGAACATGTTGAGCACAAAAAAGGCCACGAGTAGGAGAAAAGAGATAAAGTATAAGAGCCGCCATTCGTTGAAGTTTTCTATCGGTTGAAGATCCTCGCCCACTGCGTCGAGGCCTGAGTACATGATGTCTACCCAGCCATCCTGTGACAACACAAGAAAAATGAGTACGGATATTTAGCCTAACAAGCACGTGTTCTTCATATGCATTGCTTATGTCAAGGTCAATAAAATGAGCGTTCCGACAACTGTTATATTTGTTATATAGGACTGAATGATATCAGCGAAAATGAGTGCAAAGTACTTGCCTATAATATACATTTTTCATAAAATGTCGGAACCGGAGATTAGTTGTGACCATGAACAGGAAATGAACAATAAGTAGCCCGATTTAATCAAAGGATTGCGTAAGTAGCATCACACCGAGTAATTGGACCACCGTGTTCTATTTACATTTACAAGGTAACATATTAGCAGATTTAATTATCGATCAGAGGATAATCAGTTATTATCAAATTAACGCCAGAGAATAAACAAATGTATCTGAACAAATCTCAGAGACGACTGGACGGTAAAAAAAAACGCTCTGTAGAACAAATTGAAATTCTTCGATGTCGAAACACGCGAGCAAACGTACTTTGGAAGACAACACAAATAACGCCATAAGCGCTTGTCCGAGGTTGTCGAAGTTGTACTTTCGGTTGACCCACTGATACCCGGGTTTCTCCTCACACTGTGCTCTATTCATTACGTCCTTTACATCTGGTCCTTCACAATAGTAGAATGATCCTGCAATACGTGTATTTAATTAAAACAAAACAAGCCAAACGAAAACACTTACCTCATATTTCAATACATAGAAGAATTAATAGGTAAACGTAAAGTTCAATTTCTAATGTAGAGGCGTCAGATGTTTGGCTAAAAAAAAATTATTTCCATTAAAAAACAGGCAATTTTTTTCCGTAAAACACCTATGTAAGTTTCCTTTGAAAACGATGATAATAATGATTCTCATTCATTTTTGAAAACTTTACTCTTACAGTTCGGGTATGTTTACCGGATATGTTCGGTACGTGTTTACAGGGTAGTAAGCCACTGCATCGCACTATGGTGTAATACTGATCATCTTAGCAAAATTCACGGCGTAATTGCAATTGTTATTTGAAAAAGAAATTAAATCAAGTCTCACCTTTAAATAACTGTACACCTAAGATGCCAAAAATGATAAAAAACGTGCAGCATATGAGGACGATGTTTCCGATAGGCCTCAGTGAAGACATAAGTGTCTGCACGACAAGTTTCAATCCCGGTGCTCGGTTGATCACACGCAGGGGCCGAAGGGAGCGCAGAAGGCGAAACACCCGGAGAATTCCTAAACGTTATCAATAATAATAGTTAGGATATTTAGAGCAAGTTTCTCATGCCCTTTGTGCTTTACAGACAGTATGTTGAACATGTACTCATAATTGACTGCCCGTAAGCAGTCAGCCGCTTGTATATATACATAGTCTTTCGTTGTGTCATAGGAAGCTCTTATCTGCCACTAGATTGCCGCTTAAATATTCAAGCAGTCAGTAACTGAACGTGTGCTGGCGCCTATATTTGTTTTAGAAAATGGCAGCCGATCACACTTTGCCTTTTATTCATACCCATCATCTGGCAGAGCCTGACTGTTATGCCAAGCTAACCACGTATTTTTATAGGTTACTGGACAGACTGATTTAGGATGACTATAAGATGTTACAAAACCAAGCGTAGGGACATAAAAAAGTATTGGCATGTGCTCATAGCTAACAGCGTAAAGTCAAAGTGTGCTTCTTCGTAAAACGAAGTTTTTACTTTCATCAAGTGCGAAGCTCCGAAAAGATCGCGCTGCCTGTTTTTATGAGAGAATGAATCGTATTCGTATCGGTGTATAATCTGTAATGCGGTAAACCGAAAGAATCGATGATAACGAATGTTTATGGTAATCGTCAAGGGTCCAACATGCGGCGTTTCACGCAATAGCTAATTTCTACATGCAAAAACAATATAATTTTTGGCTAGAAATGGCTTTCGCTGGTGCCTAGCATCATTATTTCTAGCTGGAAAACCAAGCTGATATTCTCAACAGAAAATACACTTTGATTTTATCACACTCGGAGAAATAGGTTTCGTGTACGATAAAAAAACAGAAGGATAGAAGAAGAGACTGAAACAGTGGGATGTGGATAAAATCGTATCTTAAAAAAAAATTCTACGTAGTATTGGTTGTTTCAATATTAGTTGTAAAAATGTATATAAACTGAAAAAAATTATTATCTCATAACAACATACTAGAAACAGTCCGTCTCCTCCGTGACAACCTAGTTAAAACCCTATAATATATTGTTTACAACATCGCTTCGAGCTGCTCGCTTACCGAATTTCTAAAACATTGTCCTGAAAGAACGAGAATGAACCTACCCTGTCTTGTATCTGTCTTCTAGTTTCATTGAATATGTTTGTGAAATAGGCGCTCTAGCAACAAAAAATGCCTCACTTTTAGTCAACCATTTACGGGCTACATAATACTCGGAGCTCTCTGGATGAGAAAAACGCATGTCAGTTTGGATTGAGCGTACCGAAAATGCGGGGTCCTCCATCTGCGACGATGGTGAGCATAAAATCTATGAGCGAAATTGAGACAAGCATTCCGTCCATCTTGTTCCATCCGCTCTTGAGGTATGCATGAGGCCCGTACCACAATCCTTTGGCGATCACCTGGATCAAGGAAAGAATTGCAGCACATCATGACAAAACGGAATAAACGATCTGCCGCACCAGGTTTTTCTATCCATCTAAACCTAGAGATGATTTCCTGTTGATCTCTACACATCATATCGACTACACGGGCATGTTTTGGCCACACACTTGAGAGCAGATCGACAATGTTCTTAAATCTGCCCGTCGTAATATGTTTATGCTACACTGTGCAACAACAAACGACCCTATCCATATGATACATACGTGGTAGCTAATAGGTTATTGTAAATTACGCTTCAGTTTGATAATCTGTTCGGTAACGACTACATTCGTTCGGGCAACCAAGGCCGTTTCGGTTCTGTGGCTCCAAGCCTTCAGCCATGGTCAGCCAGCCAACGGGTTTTTTGTTTCGTAATATCATTGTGTTTTTATCGGGTGGAAGTCGGTAATACTTCTAGGGTAGTTCAGCGGCTTTCATTTCAACCTCCTTTTAGTGATGTACCACCTAAGTTGTTTACTACGGCTATTACAAACAGTGATCCTAATCTTTTGGATAATGAAGGCTCTAATGTTTAAGGTTATTGCACAGAAGGACAAACGCCTGAATCAGGGCTAGCGCTGAACGACCTTCACTCCATCATTTATGCGAGTGGCAGCGCCGAAGTTGTGCTGCATAAGCAACGAAATCTTTAGAAGTCAAGTTCTACTGCTCTGAAAGCAGAAGTAAGCAACGAGGTTGAAGTCCAGCATAGCTCAGATGGCTTTGCCATATATGACAGAGTGTAAGGGAAAAAAAAATAGAAACTACGGTAACTGTTCGTACGTAAACCTTAATACCATACACTACAAATGCTATTGAAGCAAGGTGCTTTTGATTCCCCTAATAGAACATTGTTTATGTTTCCGAGTTGGGTCGAAAAGCCGCTAGCACCGCAGCCACCTACCAAAACCAGAAATAATGACTCTTCGATCGAACGTCAAAAAGACATTATCAATAATTAACTGAGTCACCGGTGTAGTTGAAGTAAACTAACACTACACACTTAGAGAACTAAGGTATATTGTATGTACATTAAATATCCGTGATTCTTGCGAGACATGCCCGTATGCTCAGTTGGCATCTGACTCTAGGTTAGCTGGGTCGTTTAGACTCCCTAGTATAGACATGCGGACCTTAGCGGACTACCAAAGATGACTATATGTAATTGTTAATATTATGTGAAGAAAACTTGTGTTGCTTTGAAACGATTTACCGTTTATGTATTTCTAGCTGTCATATATAGATTATGACGACGATAATAGTGCTACTTTTATCATTGATGCTAGTTCGCGTGCTCTGATAATGCATCTGTTACAGCTCTACCGTGTTATCGTTTAAGACCGCGGAGTTTGTTACCTTGACAACCATTTCGAAGGCGAACACGACGGTAAACGTGTAATTAGCTGCAGCTAATATCTGTCGCTCGAGGCTTGACGGCGGGATGTTAGGCCGTTCCATCGCTAGCGTAATACAGTTTGAGGCGATGAATACAAGTATGGTATAGTCAAACGACTTCGAGTCTGACAATCGTACGCACAATACGCGAATAGCGTTTGTCGGTGAAAATACAAATAATGAGTAGTCTTCCTTGTTTCTAAAACACCATCGAGGTTCGAACAGGCCGAACAGCTATAAAAAAAACATCATCATCACCATATTATTATTATCATTGAGTAAGGACAACGCCGGCTACGTCTGCACCCGTTCTGTATGATAGCACGTTGATGGGGCTTAGACAAGCTAAATGAAATGTTCTGTTTCAGAAAATTCTCACTGTAGAGTTACACGATATTACTCAGAGGACAGATACGTAGAAAATAGGTATTGCTTTGACCGAAATGAGAATTTCTTCCACAGCAGGCTCATCCTACCGTACATGCAAGCATCATTTGTTTTAAACAGACAAATATATTCCAAGTCAGGTTGGGGGCATCGGTTGAGAATGTTTCAATTATAGTAAGCGCTTGCGCCTAGTGACTGAGCAACTTTAAATTTGGTGTTTTAGTTTCTATTGAATCGCTCTTAAAAGATACTTATCGCATTAATAATGGGTTCGACTGCTGAGCTTTAATCTGGGACCGTTAAAAGTCACCTCAGAATATGTTTCGCTATATCAGATACACAGAAATAAATATACCGATAATAAAACGCTATCTGAGCTATCTTTACGCTACCAATTTTCTCAATCAGAATATCTATGTAAAAGAAATACCAACCTTGGGTAGGGGAGGGGGGGGCAATAACGGTGGTTGAGTGAAGGCGACTACCTTCCCCGAATTGCCAATTACCTTCATCTGGATATCCTGGCCTCCGATACCGATACTTCCTTCTAAATCGGCGTTCAACTAAGAAATGCGCATAAATTACGAGGCATTCTGGCGTTCAGCAGTAATGAAACATAGACAAATTAACTAACAAACATATTCTTTACTTAACCATATGTTTCATGTAGTACGTGTCAATTGCGGAGCTTGAACAACTAGCTAACCTAGCCAAAGTTAAAACAGCTACGCTGTTTGAATAACAAAATTTTAACATATGTACACTTTGAACTTTATTGATATGGCGTCTTCTGTCACAAGTAAGATGAAAAAGCCCTGCTGTTAATACCAAACAAGAGAAACCTAAAAAGCGTCGCTCAATGATTTGTATACATTATTATGATATTAGCAAATATCTAACATGCGTTGGGCAGCTTAAGTACGGCTGCTCAGCTGCGAGGTCGCCCTATTAATTCGGCATTGAAGAGACCATCAAAAACCGTTCTTAGCCTTTTAAAACATTTGTAGGTTGTACTGTTAAAGATACGGTCACGCTTCAATTATTTCGAAGTACGTCGAGGTTCTTTTTCGGCGCACCACTTAGACTGTGCCGCCTTCGACGTCTACGAATTTTCCTTTATGTATCACGTAGCCGCGATACTTTGACGAGTATTTATTTTCCAGCATTTCATTGTAGCGCTTTCATTCGTTTCGGTTAATTCTACCTCAGTTGATCCGTGACTAATATAGCAGAAATTTTTTTCTTCAGGTAAAACACTGACCGTAAAGGAAGTGAATCAGTCACATGCATAAGCGAACGTCAACTAATTGACAAGTGGCAAAAAAACAACAAATCCTTATAATATGTATCGAGCTACGACTTGAAAAATACATTTGCTTGTACATCTGATGAACACACGTTCTTACAATATGACGAAACACCTCTTTCTTGAGTTCTACTGCACTAAATAATTACAGAGCTCTCCGGGGCGTGTTTGCAGTCTTTAAAAGAAAACTGAGATGCTGCCTATTATACTAACCTGTTTCTTCATAATGCCTTCGCTTGCAGTTTTACTGTCAATGTCGACGTTATTTTTCTTCAGTGAGCTCTCACGGCTCAGCTTCGGTGAGATCACAACGGCGTTGCCTTGGAGTCCTTGCAGTCGACTAGCTGGACTGCCTGTATCATTCTTTGTCAACACCAGCTGCTTTGGCGCTGAATGTGGGGCGCTTTTTTGATTATTTAGTGTTTTACTGAGAACAGGATCACAGAGGTCATACATGAGAATAGCGCGCGCCATTTTTTATTCATTCGAAAAATAACGCAACTTTATGAAGCTACTTTCAGCGGATTACTAAAACGGACCAGGTATACTGCCACCAATATTTGTTACATTTACACATTATTACTATCATTATTTCTCCACCTAGCATGCCGTTGCGGTTTAGCTCTTATGTTATTTTCGTATCGTCATTATTGATTCAAGGTGCTATGATTAATGCTATTGCATACACGTCATATATGAAAAAAAAGGTCCTACGAAAGATGAACGGTCATGTGCGGTCAGGCTGGTAGGCAGGTGGGAATGCTTGCAAAATATTTCATTCGATACGAGAAAGGTATGAAAGGCCTTTATTTTTAGAAAGTAGGTTCCAATCACTTCGTCACACACATGTCAACCTGTGACCTTGGCTTCTTGGTTGGTGTTATGTGTCTTACCAATTGCTCCAATTATTCAGCCAGCACTCTTATCAGACTCCGTTATGATAGGAAAAGTGTTTCTAAGAAAACTACTTGTTATCACTAGAACTCAGCAGATTTACTCGGAGCTAGAAATTGTCGATTCAACCTCACGTTATCATAGCTATACGTTCGACGTTAGTGAAAAAGAAAAATTCTCTAAGCCCACATATAGACCAAACATACATATACCGACACTTACTTGGCTTTAGCGGCCGATGCGCCTTTTGGCAGTGGTGGCAGCGTCAACGGCAGTGGACTCGGCAACAGACTGGGACATGGACTCATGTGGGCGGACTGCGACTGGCCAATGGGTGGTGGCAGTAATGGAAAGCCTCCGGTAGCAGGTGTCATCGCCGTGACTGCTGTTGTTGTTCGCGTCGAGGCGCACAGCTGTGGATGAGATCCGAGTGGTGAGGCGCCGTCCAACGGCACCAGGGAAGGGTCACCAGCTGATGTTACTGAAGCCTGGTTGCGATCGAATAATACGGGTAAGCCGGGCCGAATCAGGACTTGAGACTTCGGGGACGCCAGGGGCGGCGAAGCAGTGGTGAAGCCGAATGCCTGCGAAGCTGGGCACGCCGCGGATGCTTGCGAGGTCCAGCACTCGCTCTGCACAATCGGGCGGCAGGTGGCGCGCACACGCCACCACACAGGCACGCATAGGATGGCCGGGATAGGCGTGTGAGCGTCCCCATTAGAAGCCAAGCGCACAGCAACCGCGCAGCAAACAGGTCTCAACGGAACGGACAGGCGGACGGCATCCACGGTGGTTGTTTGGATGATTGATAACAGTCGATCACGATTCGGGTTGGACGTGACGTATGATTGATTTGGTTACAATTGCAAATGATTGCAGAAGATGCACATTTCGTTGCAGGATTTGTATGGGTTGGTATTGGTTGGGCATGGAGAATCGATTGATTGGTAACAGGGAGGTATGACTTATTCCTAGAATAATCTTTGTTTAGATGTTTATTACTTTGGTGGTGCTCGTTCCTGGCCGATACTTGCTGACCGTACATGATAGATCAAATTATGTACATATGATAGCTGCATACTAAGATTATGGTTGTTTCCAACTTAGATTCTTATCACTACTATGTGTTTTAGTTTGCTCGAGAAGGTGGTGGCAGAAATTCATGGACACGATAGATAGATGGACAAAAAGAAGATAAACAGGAATAGCGTTTGTGGTCTCAGCAGATATGTTGTCAGCCTTTCGTAGTTTCTTTCTGTTCGTCTACTAGTGGCGGTAATTGTTGCTTGATTCAATGTTGCGTCATGAAAAAAAACAAGCGTGTTGTCGTCGATACTGGTGCGGAACAGTAAAGGGAAGAACAAGCTTGTCATCGTGCCTCGACCATTCATGCGTGTTCTGGGCAACTGCAATGATAGGTGAGACGGTGCCTCGTGATGCGCAGAGGTATTACTTGTGAGGCTAATTAGAGTTGGATAATTTGATTGGGTGGCGCGGTTCGATGGTGGGGACAATATACTGGACACGACATTTTACGTTTCTATTAAACTGCCTTGTTGGGTGCATGTCATACGTTGAAGTGGGTCGGAAAAACTACGTCAACGTAAAGCTCCGGTGCTATCAAGACAGTTTAAGTTCAAATGCCGTATGGAGTTACTCGATTCACTTAAATTCAACACGGAACTGGATAGAGTCAACGCACGAACCTGTGTGATGTGCGCGGATCAGGACAAATTAAAGGACATAGTGCTGGACGGTTAACAGTTGGTCTAGTGCGGAACGCATAGTCTGCCAATAGCCAAGTGCCGGGTAAATGATTAAAGAATGTTAGGAGGAGCAGGGCTCGCAGCAACAGCAAAGAAACTGTGAAGAGGCCTGACCGGTCGGTGTGCAACTTCGCTTGAGTTTTCACTTGGTGGTGGGGAAAATCATCTTTCTACACTGTCTAATGATATTAGAGCAACAGCTTCAAATATTCGCTATTTTCGTAGTGGTACCTGACGGATATTCATATATCGTAGATATATGTATATAATACTTATTCTAGCTAAAAGCTAAAACAGAAGTCATGCTTAAGTTCTGATCAATTGATGTTGCAATTCAACGTCTAATCGGTAGAATTATATTGATGCTTTTTTTATTGGCGCATTCCTGATCTAAGCTACTGGTTCAGTTTTTCGCTCATTCTAATTTTTAACTTGAACACCCAGTGACGACATATTATGTCCTCCGATTTTAAGTTTCTAATATAGAGCAATCTGTTGGGACTAATACTGGCGTGCAACGTACCTTACGAAAAGCATGCGCCACGTTGACGGGACTCACACAGCTCCTTCGGCGTCGCCGCGAGCTCGAGCCATTGTTTCTGCTGAAGAATTCGCCGGGCACCTGTAGAGTACACGTGTTTGGCGACAAGGGCCCTGGCGGGAACGCCCGCTCTGGTCCCAAAGACAGCGGGGATACTGGTGCATCTGAGATCTTTTGAAAAGCGAAAAAGTGCAAGCGAGAGATGCCAAACAAGATAGGATAGTAGAGCAAGAGATAGGAAGAGTATTCGAATCAGAATGTAAAAGTGGCGGAAAGCAAAAACACAGTGTTACACTTGATCGCTTATCAGGAATACCTTAAACAGTAACACTTTTAGTACAAACAGATCATTAAAACTAGGAAGCGAACTATGCATACCTGTGCAATAGTATGTTGAACTTGAAATGAAAGTGCAACAATAAAAACTCGAGCAAGATGATTACGACTACCGATCTAACTGAGCAGTTTGTTGGAACTTACGCTGCGATCAATTGAATCGATGGATTCAGTAGTGAGCGTCATGAGTGGCAACTCTATACACGTAGTGTTCGGGCTTCCTTGAGGCGTCGCGGCAGTGCGAGTTATAATAGGACACTGGAGCCGCCGTTCCCTACATAAGTTGTTTTTACTTATGTCCTCTTCCTCAATGACCTGCGACGCCAGTTAATCGTTATGTGGTATTTGGTTGTGACTAGACGCTAGTCTCATCATCAGGAAATAGCTAAAGATATTTCGTCTGGTGGACATAGTGAGTCGCGTTTAGCGTTAGGGAAGGAATCCCGCTTTATATGAGCGTTTGTTAGAGACGTTACACTAATTTGAAAACTAATGATGTAAACTTTCATAGAAATGAACGCCTTTAGTGAACAGTGTACAGAGTCTGCTTTCCGGAATCTTGAGCCCAGACTGAGAGATGCAGCTTGACAAGGCTACTGTTTACAGATAACGTAATCATTTCCTACATTAACTACGGGCGCACGGCGCAACTAATAGTACACTGCTTCTTTAAGCCGGTCGTTACGGAGTCTATTCTTCGGTAGGCTCAACGTGAATGAAATAATCTCAAAATATAGTTTGACTTACCTTGCAGTCAAAGTCAAGGTTGGTTTCTTCGATGACTTTTTGTTGGTTTTCGGCATTTGCAAGAGCTTCCATACTCCGCTTGCGTTCACCCTCGGCGGCAAATCCCTCCACGAGAATGGCTACCAAAAGGTTGAAGAGTACGTAGTTGCCGAACGTCATCAAGGCGACGAAATACAGCGCGGCCCACGGGCTCGTCTTCTCCATTCCATTAAAAAGGACGATATTCCAATCCTCTTGTGTCAAGATCTGCGACCCCACCATTGAGCAAATGAAGTGAGTGCTAAGTCACTATACGCAATTGTGCTGATGAGACCCTAGCGCCTGCTTGTCGACAGGTGCGAGTTCATCAACGACAGGCATGCAGGATTCAGGGGTGCGCGGAGGACGCCGAACGTTTTCGTTTTTTATCCTTTCAGTACAATAGTATCTCCAAAATATTTGAAGAGTTCCTCTTACTAGGGTGAAATCTAACACTAACCGCCACTTTGATAGGGAAAGAATAATTCGGTATTATTAATGGTCATTTTGAAGTGTCTCGGATACATCAAGCGCACATACCATCACCGGTTAAGCTGTGTAGGTACTGAAGATCTTACCGTGATTTCCTGACAATCGATTCTCGCCTCTCTATGTCTCTATTGCCCATATGCAGCCGCCACACATGGGGGTTCGATTATCAGGTAATGGGGGGTGTCGACTGAGGTCAAAAATATCACTTCATTGTAGAGCACAACGGCTGTTTAACTCCTAATTATGCTAAATGACCACATCCAGAAATTGTAGTGCAGGTGAGGGAAGGTATTCGTCAGATAGTGG
The DNA here is from genome assembly GCF_002443255.2 of Varroa destructor. NCBI lineage: Eukaryota > Metazoa > Arthropoda > Arachnida > Mesostigmata > Varroidae > Varroa > Varroa destructor. Next base: position 55,042,953 of record NW_019211454.1, on the reverse strand, counting down.
GCATAACGTAGTACAGAAGCAAGATAAGCGATAATGGAGGGTTGAGACGAGTTTACGAACATAACAGTAGACTAATGGTGGTATTATATAGTTCATAAGATGTTTGGGCCTCAACACCTGTTGGGAAGTTGGGGCGGAAGATGGGGTGCAGAATCAGGTAGCCGCTTTCGTTCTAAACGGCTTGTTGTTTTTGTCTTGTATGTGTATCAGTGTACAGCAGCAACCAAGAGCGCAATTCGTAAGCACATACCTGGAATACGGTCACGGTCGCCCATAAGAACGAGTTAAAGTGTTTTCGATCACACTGGCAGTCGATGGAGGTGTCTGCGAGATCTTGGCAAGTGCACAGGCTGCCGTCTGCCTTCTGACAGAACTTACCACCAAACAAGTGCATACCTAGGCAGCTGCGATCATCATCAATCACCATCATCGTATCATCGACCGGTGGGAACGACCAAGGAGACACGGCATACGAAGAAACAACAATAGCAGAATACGATTAACACCGTCAGCGGTGGTGTCGTCAGATCATCGCACCGAGCCACGACCCAGAAACCACAAGGCCCGGCTGCGACGCTTCACCATCGCTCGTGAACCCGCCACCAACGAGTTCGCCAGATCGTTGCGGTCAATCATTCAACCATCAATATAAATCAGTAAGCTCAATCGCCAGCAAATACATTTGCGTGAACACTACCATATACTAGGACATGGCGGTCAGTTATCAGTCCGCTCATAGATACAGATCGTTGTCTATAGCAGAAGATCGTTGTTCTTTTTTATATCAATCGATCAGTATCGATAGATCGATTATTGCCAATCAATCGATCACCATTCTGACTAAATAGACTACGATCATTATAACAATACGCTTTTAAAGTCAACTGCACTTTCGATTATCTTTCAGATCATTTAAGGGATCCTGCCAGAGGGGAACGAGAAAAGACCTTCTGATAATGGCAGTTCAAAAATTGATTATATTATTGCTTAGTCTCGATTTTGTCCTTCTTCTGATTAGAGTTCTGTTTCGTGAACTACGACCCTTCCTTTCCTCGACTCGGATCTGAGTTCAACCAGTCGCTCAATTTGTCTATTAATTACATTGTAGCTTTACGTTATTCTGATCCAGTAACAACTGGCATGACCGCTTGGTCGCACGTTTTTGTAGCGGGATCTCTGATCACTTTAACGATTTCTTGTTATTTGCATCACTTATAAAGGATTTCGTCACGAGTCGAAATAAATAAAAATCTGATATAACTAAAACATCGTTTTCCTTCTGCTGTATGAAAACGTCCTCGAAACGTTAACAATCATTATTAGTAGTTCACTCTATCTAACTTACATGCATCTGAGAACGTAAAATAATTTAGGCATTATATTTAATTTATCATTTAAAAAATGTGCCTTCTGATATTCTAAAAAAGCAAAAATGAACCATGGTCAATTAACCCTTACACGCTTCTAGCCAAAAAGCTGTGACAGAAGCCAATAATATGACTTACGGCTGCACTACTAAACAAAACACATATCGTATCACCATTCCAGTCTGCTGGATTATACCACATATAGAACAGTGAGACATTTATCTCTATTAACGCACATACATAAATTGCAGAGCTATGTTTGATATTAGCGATTTTTACCAACTCGAACTACTTGAGGCGTAGGCTATACATAAAACTGCAGGGCATATTCGAAGCTGGCGATGGCCAAAAAACAAAGCCCGCTTTCACTTAACAAGCATAGACAAACAGTACGTTTTCCTTTACCGAAACGCGGTCCAATCGTATCGCGGTATGTTACTCATTTTAATCTTATTACTCTTAGAGATTTTTTCCCTGTTCTACTGTCCATCACATCCTCGTGTCTAAATCTGCTCTAAAGTTATCTATTTTCTAGATGTCACGTCCAACAACACATCGAGCGGGTCATGTTCTTCTGTCGTCACAATAAATTACAAGAGTGACGAAGTATCATCTCAGTGAGAACTAAACATCTGCTATATTGACTTGTTTTTTATTTTGAATTTGCCCATCTTTGCGTTATAACTAATCGGGCGAGATTTGCATGTCAATTTGGGAAAGCTGCTAATTGTAAACTGGGCAACATCGTCTTCCGGCGACATCTTTTTTTTGTGTGTTACGTTTTTTTTTTTCTCTTTTTACTGTAACTCAGAAATTGAAACTTGCACAAAATAGGCTATTGCATCTATACTTCAAACCGGCCCTCCTTTCCAATTGAAGTTCAAACGGCATGATCTTTGAATCTGCAGGTACAAATGAAAACTTCAGTCATAGCTGTGACGACCCAATAGATCTGATAGATAGGTCCCAGTAGACTTAATATATATAGAAGAATTTTGTTGAGCTTTGGTAGACAAATACTAATGCAGATGTGGGTACGACAGAAACAAAACGAGAAAGTAGAGTCGTGTCCGTTCTAAAAATCTGACATCGACCAGTAAACGATGCTTGCTACACATGAGCCTCTGGGTATAATGTCGGGCTATACGTTGACGACACACGTACACAAGACGCGTAAATAGCATCTTATTGTACAGTTCATACACTTCGTGGATGAGTGGTAGCTATTGTGAATCTGGACTACGATAAATCGAATGGTAATGACGATCTGTCGTAACGTTGTCAACTGTGATACGTAACGTATAGCTAACGTAGTTGTGGTTGCCGGTAGACATTTTTGTTATAGTAAAAAAAAAAGAAAAAAAAAACGAAGAAAAAAGTCATAACAGCGGCAGAATTTTCAACATCAGTGAAAAAACGCACCTCATTCTACTCCTGTACGCAGCCACACCATTTCTCCTGTGCCCCACATGAGGTGCGGCAAATGGAGGTCTCTAGTAAAACCGTATCGAACAGCAGTGTTCCCTTTTGCCAGTAACTTCCTCTCCGGCGAAAACGGTTGTAGTATGGTTAAAAAATGGGCCACGCACTCTCTCGTTCAGCCATTTATCCCTCCACATTCGTTTAGTGTCACGTCGAGCACAACTATTATATTTCTAGGATCAGGGAAGACGACGAAAAGCAACAGCTAGATTCGAGCTATTGTTTATAAACCGAGGAATGAAAAAGGCCTCAATGAGAGATAAACAGATATGGGGACATAAACTGAAAAAAATAATAGAAAAAATTCGTTAAATAAAACATAAAAAAAAGGCAAAAACAACAAACGACCTAAAGCGATTATAGCATCAATTTCATCGGCGTAATGTGTGAAACACTGAGTTTGTTTGTAGGGAATCGCTTGTGCGCTGATGCAGTAGTGATCACGGGGGCTAATCTAATCGTCGGGTGTTGCCCCCTACGGAGACAACGGCTCGCGACAGCAGCTGCAGTGGCGCAATCGAACAGCGAGACCTCGTGAAGGAAATGTAATCAATCAACTCAATAGTCAAGACCGCAACAACAGCGACACAGATATAGATAGCGCCATATAACAGCAATCGCAGGTATGATAACAACGAAGATAACACCCATAACACTAGCAGTAACAACATAAACAACACTGACAGCATGTAACAGCTATATGACAAAGGATACTCTCTGAAAGTGACATACAGCGCGTGTCAACGGTAGACATAGATTCACTACGTAAACAACAATAACCGCATCATCATCATCATTTTCTTCATTGTGATAAACAACACTAACAAGAAAGCTTAACATTAACAAAAACAATGACGATACTAATGAACAACGGGGGAAGATAGAGGTACAAGGGATTAGACACAGCAACATCTATATTGACAATATAGTACAGTAATAATATCGAGACGTGAAGAAGCCAGGCTGACAAGAAGCTTAACAACAATATTATGGTAGGTCAGTAGCAGACGACAACACTAATATATATATATATACAAAACGGTAACGATGTAATCGGCAACGACGACAACGACAATCGCCATATCAACAAACAGCATTCGAGAGTGCAGTCAATTGATAATACACTATAGATACTGATTATAGCTGATTGAGCATTCTCATTGAACCGCCATTGAGCCCGTTCACAACCACCGACCAGTAATACGCGGGAGAGAGAAAACAAGGAAACAGAGTAGAAGTATTCTAAAAACTCTAGTAAAATATGTATAGAATTAGGCTAGCACATCACGATAAAAAAAGTGGTGCTAAAACGGACATAGTGGATTCGAAGATAGCAAAAATGTAACAAGAGCCGAAATGAATATAGAAAGGAAAAAAGTACGTCTATGATCATACCATAAACGGTAGAACAAATTCTGTCCTTCGATATGATATTATATAAATTCATCCTATAAATGTACTTGTTGGAGTGAATAGCAGGTAGATATTTACTGTATAGTAATGATAGCAATTAGTGAAAAAAATAAAGGGAGAAAAAGGGGGCCGGATATGTTAGACGTTTTCTATGGGGATTTCTCCAGCAGGCAACATGTTACCGTGTAGATGTGCGTTACCAATGGACTAACTACTCGTTTGATCAGGCACCTAAAGCTATCGATTGAGAGTTCGTGGATGTTATGGATCATCTAATGATCAGACGGCGGAGTGATTCAGTTGCTCAATCCCGGTTAGTGCGTGACTGATCTATTTTAGTGCTACACTAGCTGGCCACTGGCCGTTCAGCTCTAGGGTTAATTTTACTCTCATAATAGTACTTCGCTAAGCTTCTTTGTACGGTGTGAACGTCCAGAGATGAACGGCTTCAGTGGCCACAGCCTCGGTGTACGTTCAATATGTTCGGCCAAGTGCTGATTCTTTTTGTCCTATTCAACATATTCCGTTGCTTTGCCACCTACTGTTCTCGTCCCCACCTGTCGCGCGTGTGACCCGATGGCAAAGGTCTATGAGTCAGTTGATCAATCGATGTACTAAATATACAGTCAGCTCCGCACAGTGACCCACTCTCATTATCACAACCAGCACATAGTCGTTACCTACTTTCTGTAAGTATCAAACTGCAGCGACCATTGCATGGCGCTGCGCAAAGTGGGTGCGCAGATGGGGCGAATGATGGTTGGGTACACGAAATGTTAAGATCGATTATCATGGTTTCGGGCGGAAGACACAGAGTAAGAGATCGATGGTAAATGATAGAGAAAGAACAGAGTACAGACGGTTGAGGTAGTTTATACGAAGACGAGTTGCTATATAACCTCTGGTTGTACTAGTAGCTGCTCAATGGTGGTTTATGACTAAGCAGCTGATCTAACGCTCTGATAACATACCACATTGCTGATCTCTATTATAGGAACAGTGGCAACAATAAGACGACCTGGTAACTGCATCGGACCTGAAAGGTTGAACTTCGGACTGCCATGGCTTTGTTGGTCGTCGTTTATTCTCGACACACCAAAACGAAGATATCGACACTGCCTCGATTGACTCTGTTGAGCATAGCAGAGATCAGCCTCAGCTGAATAATCACGTCTCTACCATCGTCATTAAAATGAATGGTAACCCCCCACTGTTGCGGATTGTAGCTGTCTTCTCATGTGAAGTTGCTTTAAGCTCCTCGTGCATCGACGCCAGGTGGATTAGCAAATAATATATACCAATGGGGTAAGAACGCCTAACGACCACGGTTGTGCATGTATGGAAGGCGTCATAGATCATTAGATGGGGGTCTTATATTCTTCATCTGTTTGAATTCTTTGTCATATGTTATGTTTCGTCGTCCTGAAAATGGGCCACTGCTGTGCGAGCGTGGCATAGGTTTGTGGAAAAAATCGTTTGTGGAAAAAAAGGGGCGCTTGACGGCGGAATTGGGGTTTGCGAAAGTTTCATGTTGAGTTAGTGACGGTTAGTGCCATGTAAGCGTTTCTTTCAATTGATAATTCGTTCGGCATCTACGTAAGTTCAATTATGGAACGTCTTATCGAAAAGAAGCCGTAAAAACTGCGGCGTTTTGACTATAATACATATACGGTGTCCTGTTGTGAGCCATTAATTAATAGTATTTTTACTGATTTACTTAGTTCGTTATCGCTGCGTCCAGTTCTGAACACAACGATGTCTAGAAGGAGGAAAACAGGGCTGTTGAAAAGGAAGAGCAGATCCGAAATGGGCATGCGAGAACCAGGAACCTGACATAATGTCTGTCATTTGTGAGGGCATCTCATTTCCGGTAAAAGTTGCCGACTAATGAGATCGTTTGACTGGCCGTCAACCACGTAGGACAGGGTTACTGCCAAACCTAATGTCAATATGGCGACTTCACGTTTTCATTAAAACGTAGAAGTGCCTCAATAAAATACACAAACGAAAAATAATACTTGTATTCACTTCATTTTTTTGTAACTATAAAATTATATGTTTGCCTTAATGTAATGAATATATTTTTGCTTTAGTTTTTAACTTGCGTTTTTAATTTTATATTTTTTTATTCTATTTAACATTTTTCAATAGCTATTCCTTAATGTTCAACTTAGTGCTTTTGTACGTTGCACGTACATACATTGCATGCTGTATATTTTCGGGTAAGCTATAACAATTTCTTGTTACAAAGTTACTAAATGATGCATCCAGAATAGCAGCAGGTTCTGCTATGATCCTCCGTGATTGACGGCATTTAGAGCGATCAGACAAATATATCTATTGAGATTTAAGGCCGCGTAACTGCGGTCTACTTCCTCGGTGATAGCCATGAGCCGGGCCGTGTTCGTGGATTAGATATGAGAGAGTGTAAAGATGGCCGTGAGAGTGGATGAGGTATTTGTAGAACGCTTGGATGAGATAGATAGGGATGCTTCAGTTGACGCAGGCGTAAATATTTGTAATGGTTAGCTTATCGTTAGCAAGTAAAAAGGAAACCAATTCCAATTAATAATAGGAATAGAGTAGAATGTTCTTTGTCGGCTTGGTCTTTACTTTGTCATTCTTCTGTTGCTTGTTTGTTATTAATGAAGATGTATAGATACGAAGTGACTCACGAACTTGAATGACTGGGAGAGCATTTTTCGTAAGAGATCAAATGTAAGGCGGTAGGCGGCGATGTGGGAGGCTGCGTACCTGAAACACGGTGACTAACGCCCAGAGTAACGTATCAAAGTTTTTCCTATCACAGACGCGCTGCCCCGTTGGTGTGTCCACGGTACAGAATTTTCCACCGAACAAATTCATTCCCAGGATGCTGCACGTTTAAGCGGGACGAGGGCGCGGTCAAGGAGCCGCCATGTAGAAGAAATATAAAACATACATCAGATTATTAGGACGACACAGTCATAATAACAAAGCTAGGTGTATAGTGCTAATGTTAGCCGTAGTCACTAGTAGTCACCAGTCGTCACATTGTAGAGTGGGAACATTACGGAACCAGAGGAGCGAACGAGTGGAAAAAACACAGGGAAAAATCACTATCGAGTATCTGCCGTTTCTAGTGATGAGCTGGTATCCTGGCTTTCGTTCAGCTTAGCTGTATTTAAAATTTAACGATGTACCTGTTCTGGTGTTCCTTTAAGTCTTCGTTTTGATTAGAAACAAAAGTCAGTTTACAGAGAGAAGAACACGCAAAGCAGGTTGCGTATGTCCTAATTGATGTAAGTATGTTGAGGGTTTAGGTTGTGTAATCGATAGGTAGACTTATCCGGAGGCTTCTACGAGACAACCAGGCGAAGGCCAGCAGAATATAATGGTCCAACGATTTACCCACCCGCGTGCGGCTATTGAATCTACTTCATTGGGCTGACAAGCGCGCGTGAACTGTTTTTAATTTTATGTAAGTGGACTTTGTGTTTGCAGGCTATAACCGGTATTTCGAACAGTAACGGCGTTTGGATTCTTTTCGCTAATTTATCATCGTCACCAATAGCAGCAGCAGCCCATATCTCGAGGGTAAGTCCGGTATCATATCTGCAGTTCCGAGGTCCTGCGGGGGCAGAAGAAGCTGATCGAAAACTTGGTTTTTGGTTGGGGATGTTGGTTCGGACGGTTGGAAATCGGAATGACAAAGTCGGAGCAGTGTATGTTTGGATTGTTCGGATTTTGGGCTTTTTGATTGGTGAAGTTGGCGTTGCGGCTGGTCAGACAGAAAAAGAGAGAGAGAGAGGGAGAGAGAAAGATAGGCAGGTGGAAAAAGATATGTACATAACGAGATGGTTTGGTAGGCACGAACGAATAGATATATAAACGGTGAGAGACGACAGTGAATAGGCCAAGCGAAGCCGGAAGGTTGAGGCGTTCAGGCAGACGTATATATATATATATAGGTAGATAGATAGGTGTATATGGATGAGCGTACGCCAGTCATCAACCAGTCACGTCAGTTGGGGGGAAGCTGAACGGAATTATAAAACTACTGGCAGTCAACAGAGACCGCTGGTCAGAAGCAACTCTCAGTCAATGATCGTTATCAGGATGTCATCCAGTTTTATTATCCAACCATCAAAATTGGCCATCTGACTTTACGTCACCACAATCAACAACAATGAGTTACGGCATTGTCGATGTGGCTAGCTAGAATAATCCGTTCTGTACTCTTCAATAAATGTACAATATAGGATACCAGTCATCCTCATCGTCAAACATTGTCATGATTATATTTGGAAGAGAAAATGTACGAAGCAGCAGTGACAGCTGACGAGTGAGAAGGAGGAGTTATGAGGTAGTTGAATGAAGCGCGATTGACCAGCAGGCCGCTGAGTAATGAAAACTCCGGTCTGGGCGTTCGAAACGACACAAGGAGGGTATGCGCTGTCCGCTGGGTGTTGCAGGCCTCTAACGCACAGGCGTGCAAAAGCTGAGCGAAGCCGATAGGATCAACTGGGAGTGAAGCACTTTACTCACTCAACAAATATAACAGCTTGTTCACACGGCCTGACTGTGGGGCTTCCAACCAGCGTGATTAAAATCAGACGGGCAGGATCAACGGATTGAAACAAAGAGCAATGGAACACGGTCATTACAACGCACAATAATTATCTTACTATCTTATACTACAAAAAAGACAGTTTTACCGAGTATACAAGGTGTATTGGTTGCATCTGATTACTACGAACTTAAAGAAGATGGGAAGCGACGAAAATAGCTCGCCCAGAAATTGAACTAGCGCCTCTATGATCCTCCCTCTCTGAACTAAAAACTTACGATTCCGTTGGATTCAGTTATTACTTAAATAAGCGGTACGGCAATGTACACTGCGATTATAAAGAGATATCTATAAATATATACATATGTATAGATATGCAGTGGAGTTGATTATGTTCTAACTAATGGATTGTAACAATGCTGTACAATATGGTCATATCAGATCACACCATAGAGATAAAAGCGAGTTCAGAGAATATCACTTAGCCAGGCAAATCAAGTTATACTGCATGATGAACGGATGTCGCTCAAAGCTAAGCTATTCCCTATGCTGAAGCTATCTGCGGGACGGCGGTGTGACAGCGATAGGGCTGATAGTGCTATGGATATAGCGAAAATAGAGGCCACGGTATTGTCCGAATGACGGACTGCCTGCTGCGACAAATCGACACGCTCTCTCGAATTTTCGTTGCGTTTTTCCTCGTTTTTCCTTTCTTTCTTTTTGTCGGTAGACCAATGCTTGTTCCCGTCGTTGTTGCAAAAATGTCTTTAAAACGGTCTTTTCTTCTTAGCTACAACAAAGTCAACAGTATCAATGTAATAGGTAGCCAAAACAGGCACTTTCAAGCATGCTGCCACGCTAATTACTTTGTGGGAAATTGCTATTGACACGCTACAACGAGTCCGATCAAAAGTTGGGAAAACTCGTACCGCTAACAGAGAAGGCCAGTCTAAAAATCAATTCATCGACCATCAACAATTCATTATCATCAACCACCATCAATATCATCAACCAATCAACTTCATCCTCAACGATCCATGTCAACGTCATCAAGAAACAGAAGAAACAGAATAAACGAATCAACCATCATTCAGTCAAGTAAACAGTAATTACGTACGTCAGTAATCTGAAATAGCAACCAAATCATGAGATATATGAAAAATAAATGATAACAACAATCAAAAACACTAATAGAGATTCGACTGAACCAATCAAAAGCAACAAGAACATAAACACCAAAATGACAAAGTAGCAATGTACGCCAGTAGCAGTAATAGTTGTAGACTATGGCACTGTGATAAATGGAACACCCGCAACTTTAAGGCGGTTGGCGTCTCGCTGCGATGGAAAATACAGTTCTGTTCAGCACTGGACCTAACGGTAAATCCCGCTGCCCACCTTCCTCTAAGATTAACTGTCTCGACAACAGGAAAGCAGTGGTAGTACTAGCTAAGCAGCGTTGCTCTTGTGGGTCTCCCTTACAAGAGGAGCGATTCTCTCTACTGACATGCGCAATCGTTAACTTAGTAGGATTCCTTCTAACTTTAACAGAACAGTAACTTGTTTCGTTTGCCACGTCTTGTTGATTTGTTCATATTTTTATTAATATTATTATACATAATCGATGCGAATTGTTTTGCCTATCACCGCGATCCATCATTGATCGACTAATAAAATGCTTAGGTAATATAGTGATCGGAGAGAAGGAGAAGCTAAAGATATAGAGGAAGAAATAGAGATGAACAATATGGCCAAGATACAGACAGAGAGCTAAAGAGAGAGATAGACAGATAGATAGATCGACAGAGGAGAGAGAGAGAGAGAGAGAGAGAGAGAGGGGGAGAGAGCCGATACAGGAATTGTAGACTCAAAACCGGAAAACCAATCTGCACCACTATGACCAACATTATCGCGTAACAAATAGACCAGCAGTAGTGGCATTAGTAATGGCTAGGGTGGTACGGTGTGTACAGCAGACGAATATGGTGCAAAAGAGAATAGTACGAGAGCAATACGACTGGCCAGCCGACCGCTCGTTGCACGACCTGAATCTGGTATCAAGCCTTGCAGGACGCCGGACCATGTATCCGATAGGATGAATGCCCGCCGCTAATAGGAGATAAAACTAGCGAATGGAACGAATAACGTCGTTCGGATCGTATGAGCGGTTCTTACCTGAAATGATAATGAGACAGACGAAGCTAGGTAGGTAGCGGACAGGAAAAGTTGCGGGATCTGATGGGGAACACTCGCTGGATAAGCGAAAAAGCGTTTGCTTTTTCCCTACAAGTGTTTTTTGAAAAGACTGATACCTGTTGCAGCCTCTAGTTTTTTCCTTTCCTTAGTTCTTCTACAGTCTTTTAAACTGTTTACCCCTTCGTCTTTTCGTTTGACGCCTTAGGCTTCCCTTCCGTTTTCCAGTTACCATCGCATTGTTTTTGCGGGTCTTTTATATTGATGTAAATAGTGAGAATTCATGCTAAATCGAATGTAATGATGTCTTAAGCGTTTTCCATCACTTGGCGAGATGTCCAGACATGCTTTTGCTTGCAAGAAACTCAAACTAATTGCACCCTTCAGTTTTTTTCTCACTGGAAATATAGCTCAGGCATGGCCATTTCTTAACATTTGATATTTCTGTCGCTATTGAGCGAATCGATGGTAACACAGCTTCGAATATAAATGCGTCATTTTTAAATCCTGAGTTTCGATTCGTCGAGAAATAGATAAGGTTAGACCCTACAATAAACGTACGCAAGGTACAAAAATGAAGTACCGAGCCCCGCAGTATAGCAGTGGATAGATCTTGAAGAGTCAATGGTCTAGATGTGTGTTATCGCTATACCGACCTGAATATGAATATGAACAGCATTAGTAGCGCAAAGAAGACGGCCACATTATCCATAGTTCTCAGCATAATGAACAACTGACGTCGCAATGCTGGCATAAATCTGGAACATAATGGTATAATAGATGTCATCCACCATATATGGAACTATGACATTACCACAAACATACAAATGGCTATTAGTAAATCACCGTATTTTTTTGAGAATTCTACGTTGAGGCTATTTAGAAAATTAACTTGGAACTATCGTAGTGTTTTAATTAGAAGTAGCCCCACCTTCCGTAATGCATCTTGATGAGACTCTTAAAATAGCTTTTCTTTGTTTGTTTCTTTAGAACGCCGTTTTGACCAGCGCAGGTATGGCCCCTGTAGGTGCAATCTGCACAGTGGTCACTTCTGTTTATCAAACTTAAGGGCACGTGAAGTAGTCCAGATGGGAAGTTGAACGTAGACATACCTCGTTTCGTACTGGGAAACAACCATCTAAAACGATGCTTAACGCTAGTATGGAATGTAACACTGGAAACATTCGTTTTTTTAGCCACAGTCTACCTTAGCTAGAACGCCCAGAGTGCTATTTATAGGATGTGTCCGTCTTGCGAAATATATATAATATATTGCGTCAGCACCACCAAATCACATGATTCATTTCTCTGATAAAAGTGTACATCAACTGAAATCCGTTTCTAAGCAATAGCTTCCCCAAGAAGCGATATGAGAGACCTGCATTGTGCGATAGTAATCTATGAACAATAGCTTACTGTGGTTGCCTTTACAAACCTGACTAGCTTCAGTATCCTGAGAAGTCGAAACGTCCTTAACACGGAGAGTCCTGATCCTTCGGACTGGTTGAGCAGTTCGGCTGTCGACAGTACGACGATTATGCCGTCGAACAGGTTGAAACCCGACTGGATGTATTTGCCGAAACCCTCCGCGAGTATCTTGAGGAGCATCTCAAGGCCGAAGACAAATGTAAACAAGATGTTTGATAATTCTACGGCCAAGGTAAGCTCCTGTGGCTGCTGGTGGTACTCAATTCCCATTGAGAGAGTATTCACCAGGATCGCTGCGAGAATACCACGCTGAAATTTTGGCATAATGTCAAGAAGCTTATTCCCTGCTTTAAACCAATAGCAGCACCTCGCTTGTCAATCGCTGACTAAAATAATTGTTGCGGAACTTGAACCTACGTTTCGAACTTGGTATGTCATCATACATCTTCTTAGAGTTTACATATTTAAGGAAAAAGGTCTTCTAAGGCCACGACAGCCAAAGTACATATATCCAGAATAACGGTTTCTTACTAGTTGCTTATTTTATCTATTAGATAAAGGATTTACCTGAAATCTAGGATGGTCAACGAGAATCTTGAGTTTGGCTCTGAGATCGAGAGAAGCACGGATGAATTTGCTAGGTTCCTTTTTGGCGTGCTTCCGCTGGCCGCGTCTGCCATCGCAGTCTTCGTCGGAGCAGTCACAGTCGGACGAGCACGAGGAGCACGTCGAACACGAATCCAGAGTTTCTGTTCGTGATCATGAAAGTAAAATAACTGGTCGTGTTATCGTTACTTTTCGCCACTTAACGGGTATGTTAACCAAAATATAAAAGTAACTGGTGGCTATACTATAACTGCATATCTAAAATGCGGTGCCTGTTATATTGTCTAGCTGATGTAGCATTTGGCAGTATACCCTCATTCTGTGGGGGCTTATACCTTTAAGGCCTAACGTTCTTCTAGTTTCCTTAATAACTAGGTTTCAGTGTGGTTATAAATTATTTGTCTATTATTTGTACCCTGATCTTGAATAGTCAATTTTCTATTTAACAATATATTCGTTGCCATACAACAGTTGCATCGACTCACTCAGTAGACAAATAAGGATCAGATCATTTGGAAGCTTTAACTCCTACACTTGAGAAGTTCCTAATTAAAAACTTTGAGCTCGTTTCCTGCAAGATCAAAGAAGTCGACCACTTTTCTATACTCAAGTAACTCTCTTCCCAACTTATGGCCGTTTATTTAACTGGCTAAAGTTGCATAGAGATAATATCTCTTCTCTGTATTGCTCTGCGCAGAGAGAGCTCCCTGTAGGTTTAACCGTCGAAGAGTTGAGTCTGATTTAATGCTGGTAGTGGATATGTTTCCAGCCAATACGAGACGTCAAATTGGGAAGAAAGACTTGCTCTGTGAAGCCACATATTTAACGATGACACACTTCGAGGATTCGCAGTTCAAGGGCTGCCGTCCCACCGAGTAACGCAATGAAGTGAACTAGAACACGGCAGCTGTTTAGCTCAAAAGATCATGCATGTCCATCGTGTTTTGCCCGAGTCCGCCGTGAAGCAATATGTCGGTGGCGCTGGTACCATCATTAGCGCCTTTTTTTGCGCTGGCCGTTGAGGACTGCCGGGTAGGTCTACTGAAGTTGCTGGAGGGTAGCTACGGGAACTACAAGAGCAAAGGGGCGTTCTTTTGCTTTAACAGATGGAAATCATTTATTCGGATGAATGTAAATTGGCACTGAAGATCCAGTGAGAGGTTAGCCGATAGGCCTGCTAGCCTTGCTCAAAATGCCCGTCCTCATGTTACACCAAAGCCGACCGTTCCTGAATATCACTTCAATTTTCCTTACTGATTTGACACGTATAGCTTACGTATATGCTTTGTATGCTCTTTGCGATGAATCCTTGCTTTGCCTTCTGTTTTTGCGCGACAAAGGCTCTGTTTAGGACAAGCGATTTGACTTTAACAGGAGAAAAAGGACTGGCTAGAATTACATATTGGTAGCTCATTTTGAATAACTGGCAGCGTGTTTTTCTATTGCTTTTCTGGATGGAAATTGGCTTAGAAAATTTTTAGGGCTTTCGGAAAAACCGAGGAAAAGTTCTTGGACATATTGCTACGGGGAACATATTTTTTTGGAGGTTGCAATTAGGCGAGTTGGACTTGAACAGGATAGGGAGGCAAAGAAAGATATTTTGGGTAATTAACGATTGGTCTACAGGGAGTAAAATGGTGGGCAAATGTTTTCTATATATGTATCGCACCGACGTATCGACGCAAAGAACTTCCCGTTCCGCGTTGTATTTATGGACACATGCAAAATATATCAGTCAAAGAAAATACCATATTTCTAAAAATATTTAATTTGGATCTGCCTTTTTATATTTTTCCAAATTTTACATAAAAGTATTGCTAATGTACCGTATGCGAATAGTCCACAATAATCATTGCACAGGGAAATAGAACTATGTACAATTACAGGGAAGTTGTATAAAAAAAATCGTAAGGTTAGGTGGAGGCATAAGGTGAGCGTAGTTAGCCCAACCGTGAAGGCCGCGGCCTTGAGGGCTGCGGCCGAGTTCCGAAATAATGCTTTCAGCTTAGCCTAACTTACCTGATGTCTAAGCTTGTCTTTTTCAAGACATCCGCTTTCATGAACACCGTTGAAAATGTGTAACAGTTAATAACTATACATTTCTTACCTGTCGACTTGAAGCTGATTTCTTCATAAAATATACAAAAACTATATAATTATCTAGCACTTCGAATAGCGTTTTGTTTATGAGTCACGATGGTGACTTACCATCATCGCCTGCGCTGTACGCGTTATTTTTGCGTTCCACTTCGCTTAGTCGATTGTTGACGTGAAGCTGTTGTTGTAGCTGCGGTTGTTCGATATCGGTCGATGCACCTACATTGGAACCAAGCTCTATGGTCAAAGGTTGAACAGGCCCTCCCCCACCTAGTCCTACACAGATGAAGGCAGTATCATCGTCGATGGACGGGGGACCTGAGACTAGTTGGGAGTCGGTTCCATACGTCATCGATGGATTCAGACTAGTTTCGTGCAGTGCAACGATCCCAGAAGCCTGTTTACTCTCTAATGCTACGTCTGATCGGTGGGCAGATGCTGGTAGTGAATGACAATCGGATGATACGTAAGGGAAATTGCTCACGTTAATCGAATGTTCACTGCATGATACCATAGGGAATAATGACTGACTTTGCTGTCCGTTTCTGGACCCACGTTGTTGCTGGTCCATTGAATCTATCGTTGTTCTCTGGGCAGAGAAGTCACCGCTTATGGCTGGAGACTGGTGGACCCGTGGCAATCGCGGGGCCGGTGAGGTACAAATAATAATGGATCTTGTTGCTGTTGTTGCAGAAGAAGGAGAAGAATAAGAAGAAAAAGAGGAACAAGTGGGGACTAATGCGGAGGTTGAAGAAGAACAGATTGTAGAGGGTAGATTGTGGTGAGGTAAAGAGACGTTATGTTGTGGATGAAGCGAGCGTATAGCGGTGCTATTAACAAGGTACCCGCCGCTACTTTCGACTACAACTTGGTGACTTGGCGTTGTCTCTGGCCGCGCTTTTCTGTCAATTACTAGTCCTGCTCTTCCATCTTTGTTTGTAATTACTTTTACAGAGGACGGCTTCTGCTGCTGCTGCTGCAGCTGTTGTGGCTGTTGGCTACCAGCTGATATTTGTGTTATGTCGTTTTTTGTTGACCATACAGGCGGTGGCGGTAGGTGCTGTTGTGGTAGCTGTCCAGTAGCTGTTGACATTACGCTAGGAACAGTCAAATTACTATAGCCGTCAGTATCGTCTATGAAATAACTCGTTGTGGGGCAATGGACACTGGCTGCGGCGGCTGATGTTGTTGTGCTGTTAACAGCCGTCTGCTGCAGACTAGAAAAAGCAGAGTTGGTACCATTGCTACCTGTAGTAGAAGTGGTAGTAGTAGCGGCCGGTGAACGGAGTAGAATCGTTGGCGATGAAGATACGGAAACTGAGATTGATAGAGGATTTGCTGGCGCTGTTGTTGCACTTATAGTTGTAGCGGTATTGGTTTGTAGCGGTTGTGACGTTGTATTGGTATTGGTGATAGAGGTGATGGCGGCTTGCTCTCCTTCTAGCGGACGTGAAGTCTGGGTGATGCGCTTATCGGCTGGATCGCTCTTGCCAGTGGCGATGGCCTGAGTCAGTCTTGCCGTGGCCGCCGACGGTAGCCTACTACTAATATTAGCTGGTTGACAGCTCGAAACGATCGACACGACTGTCGCCGCATGACTCGAGCCATTGGTGTTATTGATATTTGTGCTGCAGGTGCTCTTCGAAACTAATACGGTTGTTCGTGCTTCGGGTTGGCAGGACACACTCGACGCTGATAGCATTGAACAGAACATAGAAAATGTGTAATAGTGAAAAGTTCGAAAGAAGGACAAACACGGAAAAAATGAATGACACGAAAAAAAAGATCACGATGATCACGGTGATAGGGTGACCGGCCAAAAGGTCAGCGTGCGTGTCCCAGAAAGTCAGCCGGACCGACGCAGAGCACAGCGGCGGTGGCACAACGGCAGCAGCGAAACAACACAACCCGATGGGAAGAAATCCGTGAGGTCAGACGTGAAGAAGAACATTGAAGAAAAGAAGAGACACAGTGTGAGAAAAAAAAAATATCGTAAAAATTAGTCAGTTAATTAGGTAACATATAAAAAGAATAATAGTGAAAATGGTAACAATAGACACAGATAGAGGACAACGTGTCTACAGACTGCACGAGATCATGATTGGTGAACTGTGTTACTGACGAAGGTGATACGATATACATATACACGCAGATATAGCCTAACGTAACCTCATCTAATCAACTCTAACGTTTCTAGTAAATACGAGCAGAATTCGTAATAGTTGCTTATTATCGTTTTAGAAAAAAAAAAAAAAAAAAAAAAGAAGCACAATCAGATCAGCCTACGCTAGGGTGTAGGTTTTCCTGTGAGCGAACGAATGGGTGTAACGAGTTTGAGGCGCGCCCCGAAGAGCGAACAGAAATATAGAGGTAAAAAGATTGAAACACGGATAGTGATATTATCTATGTCTTATCTATACTTAGTTGCCACATATGTTTACAGGCGCGATAATGCTGGAACAAGGGGTTTTGCTAACGGTAGGTAGTGCTGTGGGATGTAAATAATGTGAGTCTGTATGTAAGTGTAACGGGTGTGTGTGTGTGTGTTTGGGGGGGGGGGGGTGGTAGTGCCAACAATAAACGGTAGATTTAATTCAGAGTACAGCAGCCCGTGGGGTCCATTTGGGGTGCACAACGCCAGGCGGTTGGTGACCTAATGAACAATGTTTTTGTCAAATGTAACCATCAAAAACAGGGCGGCAACAATAAAGTGCGTGATGTCTGCAGCACTATAAAGCGGGTGAATAATTCTAGTTATTATTTTTTCTATGTCCTAAAAAAATCTAACACGAATGTATGGATGAGATAGTTCGCATATTAGGTTCATTACATTCTGAAGGTTTATAGACACCTTAGCTTACTCAAGAGGAAAATCTGTTAGGAGAATAAACAAATGAATAAACTAAGTAAGCTTCAACGGTCCACGACCGATCTGTGAATGTCCTTCAGAAAGTATCTCGTGATACATTGGTCTACATAGCGCATGCATCTATTCAGGTCACTTTTGCCGTAAAGCAACCTATTATCTAGCTGGAATAAGACAAATCCTAAAGAGTAGGCATGCTCGTGAATTCATCATAGATAGTAAACATATTGCTGTTTCCTAACGGAACTGATACAGGTCGTGGAAGCCAATTCATTTGACAATAGCCAATGGAAATGCATTAAATTTACTTAGCTGTTGGCAGTATCTAGAGATGAAAACACAGTGACAGGGTTACCTTCAGCTGCGGAATTGATCCCGAATGTGATATTGCCATTTATGCCGGTGATGGTACTGTGGTTGCCTTTATAACTTAGCGGCGTATTGGCAGCGCCTCGATCGTTAGTAACGCTAATATTTTTCGAACTTGAGGCCAACGAACTTTTTTGTTGTCCAATAGTTGTTTGTGTAACCAATTCGATTACGGCATTCGTGTGATAACTGGATAGAAGTGGATCCTGTGCTGCTGGTAATACTGCTGGTTGTATAGCATCTGCTAGTTTCGAAACGGTATCGCGTTCTTTAGTAACTACAGTTTGACATTGTATATCTGTGCTATTTCTACTGCCCATCGACAGTTCGCCTCCCGATGCCAACAGATGACCTTCGCCCACGCGGTCGTTCGGTTGTGTCGTGGGCGTTATTGTTGGCTTGCCTGGGGTGAGCGTTATGGCTCTAGCGGTCGATTGCAGTACAATACTAGGCGCTTGTTCCGGCGGAGGTAGTGGTAAAGGTAAGATTGTTTTTGTTGTTCTTGTTGATTCCGGCATATTTGGTGTGGGGGGGGGCAGCAGCAACAGGGACTTACCGGTATAGGTGTTCGTGCCACTGGCATGACTGACGTTAGCCGATGAGAATCTGTCCAGAAGAGCTAGATCGAAATCGGCCGCGCGCGGTTCTAATTCTACGGCGTCATGTACGACATACACGTTTGACTGATCGCCTTCACTATCATGCTGTTGCCTTTGCAGAGCATTGGCTATTGACGAAGGGGTCAACGATGAGACAAGTGTCTTTGTTACTATCCCCACAACATTCGACCCCGAAGCTCCTCTTGTTGAAGACGCCCAAATGTCTACGACAAATTGACTATGGCCATCACGGCTATAATTACTATTTACAGGGCTGTTCTTATTATTATTGTTACGCTCATTGTTATAATTTGCATTTTTTTGGCATTCGTTATGCCCAAGGTATCGCTGTTGAGTGTCGACAGTGGCCGAAATGCTCGGAACAACGTCCGCGCCATAGGCGCCTACTGCACCAGCTGGGGCTGTTGTTATATGAGCTCCTGCAGCAGACGCTGAATTTGTGTTGAGCGCGCATAAGATCGGTGTCGAACCATTTTTCGTCACCGTTTCCGGCTGTGACCGTGCCTGTTGCTGCTGTTGAGATAGCGGAAACTGCTGCGCTAGCGGCAGAAAGCTATTGCTATTGTCATTGTAAGTACTATGACAATCGCCGCTATGTAGCACAATAGAGCACGTGCTGCAGGAAGGGAGGCAGATACAAGTGCACTTGCGGGGAAGGATGTGCTGAAAGTGCTCGAGGTGGTCGAAACTGTCGAGGTGGTACGGGGTTTGGCAGTAATCGTCTGGGTCCCCCGAATACGAAACAGCACGTATCGTGGGGCCCAGCTGCTCGAGGCAGGGGCATGGCATTTGGTCTCGTACGCCCGTGCTACCTAGAACGGATAACAGGACAGCGGAAATAAAACAGCGGGGACAATCAACACTAGCGATAGAGTATAGAGCGGAAAACAGAAACGCATAGATAGATACATAGAAAGTAAGAGACCGAAAGGAATTTGTTTTCTGATGCTCAGAGACGAATAAGCAAAGAAAGAGATCCACTAAAACAGCAATAGTTAGTAAGATCAAGGAAGATAAAGTTCCGTGGTGCTGTATGAAACACAGTGTTGAAGATGGGGAAGAAAAGGAAAGAAGATCACAGAGGCGACGACAGATAGCCATAGACGTATCTTGATATGGTAGTAATGCGACACAGACGCGGGCTCGAGTACACGTTTACAGGGTGCATACTGTCCGCTGTACTCTACGAAGAAAAGGAAAGAGCATTAAACTATACTAACTACCTCTACTCGTCAGTAGGTCAAGGCAAGCTAAAATCGTATTAGTTGGGAGACACGTGACAACGTAATGACGTTTACGTACTTTACTCTCTGAGACTTTCCATAATGTTGTAGTAGAAAGAACAAAGGTTTATGGTAAGAACTATACCGGGTTGGTTGGTTGGTGCTGTCGATACAGTGAGTTATTGGTCCCGTAGGAAGACGCAGATTCGCCAGAGAAGGGATAATAAGCGCTTGTGGGGGCCCAGGAAAGAAGAAAGCGGGGTCGGCGGATGAGGGAGTGTGGAGCACCAACATACCTTTACGGGTTGGGGTAGAGGTTTCATAGGTTGCAGATGTTGCACTTGTGGCAACCACCGTAAGTTGTTGTGTTTTGAGTCTTGTTTCTAAATGGCACCGATGTCCATGTTTGTCGGGCCGATGCGATTGATCCTCAAGCTCCGTTTCCTCTATTATGTCCTTCAGTTCATTTTCTTTTCGCTGAAATAGCCAGATAAAAATAAGTACGTCAATGATAATAATCATGCTCGTTAGTATCCTGATCCATAGTGCTCTAGACAACAGATTTTTTGAATTTTCTACGCCGTGCCGACCGGCGCCCCAATAAACGAGTCTTTATCAAGACCGACCCATTTATCTACAAACGTATCTTGTGTGTGGAATTGCTATCAGCGCATGTGAGCTTCAATCTAACATAACTCGGTATTCGTTAATGTCCCACACAGCGACCACAAAAAGAAGACTGATAATTACTTGAAAAGTGAACTGATCGATATAAACGTATAACTCGGTTTTTATCAAGAATAGCCAAAGTCAGCTGAACAAAACCTTTACTAAGCATTAGGTTTTTGTAAGACATAGACGTATATCGGCAACACCCTATATTTGTAGATATCGCGTAGCATTTGTTACGTTCTAACAGCAGCTAAGTACAGTGTGGCCTAGCAAAGACACCTATCGTTATTTTACAGCTCTCAAGAATGTAAATGCTTAAATCAGCTTCGCGCCCCGCGACGAAGGCAAATAGGTTTCATGTACGTATTGGTGAATATTGATAGCAGATTTCTCATAATAAGTTAGTAATAATATATAACATATATGGTTCATAATGGGGTGTCAGCAGATGTGGTACCTATGCCGGTAGACAGGCTTGATACATTAATTTCTATAAGGAAAAGTAAGTCGGAACTCGCTATTTTCTCTCCACCCATTCAGTTTGAGTAAAACGTTATTTATTTGCACAAATCAACAACTTACTCTATTATATAAAACTTAAGTTATTCCGATTCATATAACACTAGTTGACATACGCAGTAGAAATTATACGAGGGTTTTCATTTTTAAAAATAAATGCCAGCTAGCAAAATGGTTTGCGAAAACAAATTACTATATATATCTGTTCTATTAATTTATTTTATAACGAGTCTAAATCTTCGCTTGCATTGGTAACAAAAGAATCGAGAGAATAGTTTAATAATACTGGTAATGTTGAAAGTAGTAAAAGAAGCAAATGACATTGTCACCCTAGCAAGAAACCATAGAACACTAAAGCTGATTTTTTTAGCTTTGTATAGGCTTTATATTAAAAAAAAAAAAAGTTGTATCAAAGTTTGATATCGAAAGAATACTTCATGAGGAAACTGCGACTGTATAAGGCAAGCGCCGTTTCGTGTTCTGGCTAAGAAACTCACTATCAAATCGACTTCATACCCTGCCATAGACGAGTGTGGTGCGACGCTTACCCTCTTCTTGATTTTTCGTTGCCTGCGCCGCCGCCGGTACCATCTCTTTGTGATTCGTTTGGCCCTTCTGGCCAGGTGGGTCAGGTACTTAATGATCTGCGTATAGCAGTCGGCGCTCTCCGACATTGAGATGGTTGAACTTGAACCGGCGCGCTGGCGTTCCTGTCGCATGCGTTCCATTTCTCTTTTCTTGGTCTCCGAAAATTGAGTAGCGATCACAACCAGGCACAGGTTGATCATAAAAAATGAACCGATCTGCAAGACCACCGAAGGACATCGGACCGGACAAAACACGAAAAAATCACCAGGTGAATGAGCGATCGTAATTCAGACGGTGATTGAACTACACGGAAGCAGGACGGTAAATATACAAGTAGTACACAAGAGCCAAAAGGGCAATACAACGCAACTAAAATTGAAAGGGGAGTGGGAGAAAGAAAAACAAACTTTTTTTAGCTTCTGTTACCTTCTTGTGTCCCTCCTACCCCAGGCCGGAGCTGAGCCTGGCTAAATTTGCCCTTCTATCTAGACGTTTTGCTGCTTTCCTGGACTCTTGGTCTGACCACGCCTGTAGCAGTAAAAGCCCCCAACAAAGATTTTCGTAATTTGTTTCATATTTGAATTCGACCTGCTCCTTTTCTATAAGAACGCTTAGAGAGTGTTCTTCAATTTTGATATGGACAAATCACCATAACGAGCCTGCGTAAGTGGTCGTTAAACTGAAAACGATACTGACTGATTCTATCAAATGTTTGATCGAACTATATGCCTCAAAAAAGGGAGAATTGTCTTTAAGTTATTATTGACCGTCCTTAGCGTTCGGCGTACTCGAATGCATTCTCGGTAATAAAGTTTATCATAATTAAGAGTCAAGTCACGTTTCATATGCGGAAATTATGTATCGTATATGCACCTACCTACGCATGTGTAGAGGTCCTATTTTCGTTTGTGCGATTGTTCTTTTAGTTTACATCACTTGTTACGGTAACGATACATTCATTTGAATCAACGCGTATGTGTAAAAGTATCGTTCGATAGAAGAGTAAATACGGCTGAGATTTTTAAACAGTTGTCATTTCACTCGTTACCTCATAGTAAATCATAGACAGCAACCGCTAGGTCTATTTACTTACAATTCATGAAACTTTACAACAATTAACAACTCATCTAGGCCTTCAGCATCTACTGATCTATGCCTACACGACAGACGAGCCTAGTCTTCTGTGAGCTAAATCAGATTCGCACAGTACTGTAGTCCTTTATCCAAAAACAATAGGTAACCGTTCCAATTTAAGTTGTTACTGTCTACGTTGTTACTCCGCCGAACGCAACGCACTGATTCCTTCACTCTTAAACTACACTTTTCAAATTCGAGCGTCGGGATAGCCCCAATTTCAACGAGTGATTTTCCCTTCATTTTTTTTGTCGCGTGGAAACACTTGCCCCCAGGCTTTTCTCAAGTTTTTTGGAATAGGGAGAAGTCGTAAAAGGCTAGGTCTAGTGAGTACGGGGAGTTAGAGGAACATACACATCGAGTTTTTTTTTTTCAAAAACTGTTATACGGCTAGTGAAGTGTGAGGCGGCGCATTATTCTAATAGAAAGTTCAGGACTTATTGCACCACAGTTCTGGTACCTTGCATCGTATACATTAGCACACAGTTTTCTTAAGACCTCTTGATACTGCTTTTTGGTGATGATGAAGCCGGACGACATGAACTAATAACGAACGGTTCCCGACGATCAAGGGAAACGTGAGAGCCAGCTTGCCTTTTGCACTTGAGTCGTGCAATTTTTCTTGGTCGGCGTTCATTTTTAAACGGCTAGTTGAAAGATTGCGTTCTGGTGTCATTATCGTAGCCGTACGCTTACGTGCAGTTATTCGTAATGACAGATTCAAGCAAGTTTCTCTCTTTTAGAAGTGTCAAATATACAGTTCTTCAGGTGTCCACCTGCTGGACGTTCAATTGGTTCGACATACATTTTGCCTTAAGTCTTCTGACGTTCAAATGTCCTGAGGTAGGCCAATTGAGAGCTATATTCCTGGTGTTAGCTTTTTTATGATGATTGGACTGTTAACAGGTCCCGGTTGTTTCACTATTCTCGTTCATAGTCGCTATTAAAGGTTTCCCAGGATGAAAACTGTCCTCGATAGAGTCCCGTTTATTTTCGAAACGCTTCAACCACCTGCTTACTTTAGCTATACTCAGTGTCTAATCGTCGTAGGCATTCTGCAACATCTACAGCGGTTCTATTGAGTTTTTCTTTTACACGAAACCTAATGTACACTCGTTGGTCCATTTGGGAAAAATCTCTAGACTTAGTCAATCTTGTTGGAAGATTCTAGATTGCATCAGATTGCTATAAAGTTTACCAGATTTTTTTGTCAAAATAAGCATGAACTACAAACGATCATCCAGTAGTTCGAAAATTGACTCATTTACATTCGAACAAACAATTGCATCCAGGTTTGTATAGACAAGACCGTTGTTTCGGCTACAGTACTTACCACAATGAGAAGGACAAAATAGATCCAATCCCAAAAGGAGTGCGCATCCTGGACATAGTACATGATATCGGACCATCCCTCAAGGCTAATCACCTGTAACGATACAAAAACAAACACAATTATGCCTACTATAACAGCTTCTTAAAGCTATGGGGGCAACAAATTCGTACTCTTCACTTCAAGTTTTCAGGAAAACACGCCAATACTCAGTGGATAATGGATGCGTGCTTGGTTAAACATCAAAACCTATTCTTAACTAACTTTCCATCCATATTCAAACGTTTCATTCGTAGAATTCCTACGGATTCAGCCAATTGTATGTGGCCATAGCAAACAAATATCTACGTAGAAAACCCGCGGCAATGGACATGGAGGATACTTGATCACTTAGATGCTGCCTCTGTGCGACAGAGTGGAGTCGAATGGGCGATAACAAAGCGAGCAAACGGTCACCTCATTACGCTGTTCGGATATTTTTTGGGAGACGAAGCAGGCAACCCGGCTATGGAAGAGTGGAAACTGGACAGGGCTCAAACATAAGATTGCAGAGGAGAAGATTGTCCGACTTACAGTGGGAAGCTACGCTTCAGCTAGCCGACCCGAATTTTTGGCCCAAGGCTAGTCTCGATCACGGTCGACCCGATACTTGCTCTTCAGACGCTTAAGTTCCTAGTCACTTGAGAAAGAGTGGAGAATCGAAGATCACTTCAGCCACGTTTTACATTAAGGACATTACTGTCCGTTGCCCCTATATAGAGTGGGAGCAGAGAAAGGGAATGACGGCTAGATTGAATAGTCAGGACACGCTGGTAAAACAGACTATGATACTTAAGAATATCAAAAGGATTCAGGTTTTTCAGTTAGGAACAGCGTTGTTATAATTATCACACAACAGGAGGCTGTAAAGAGCTTGCTGGCAAACTGAAGGAGCTAGTGGAAGCCGATGCTTCTTACAAATCACAGAAAAAAATGGTGTGGGTACCAGTCAGGAGCTTAGCGAGAAAAGATGTGGATAGTTGGAACTGCAACTTTTTATTCTTTGAAGGTAAAGGAAAGTAAAACTACATATATATATATATATATATATATATATATATATATATATATATAGAGTTTTAACATGTCCATTTGAGTTAGACTAAAGTTCTCATTTAAACATAGGAAGTAGGAACATGCCTTAGGTTGAATAAATCAGATGCATCAAATTAATCCAATGAAATAAACTGATCTATGAATGTGTCTATGTAATTATTTCCCTCTGCCATTTTCTCAGAGATCCTCACGCTCTTATATTTAGACGCTATTTGAGCACTGCAGGACTTATAGCAACGGCCACACCCAGAGGCCTAACGACTTTCCGTTCAATGGGGAGCTATTCGGGGACTACTTGAAGGAGAGGAAGGAACGCTCCTTGAAACTTTTGCCTAAAAGCTGAAAGAGAGCATTATTTAATTACGGGCAAGTCTATAAGAAAAGAGGTCGCATCTGACAATGATCAAATAGTGTCCTCCTTTCCCCCCCCCGATACCGCATCATGTTATCCCTATCCCCCCTTGAACCCTAACCTCCCACGACTTCTACAACAGATCGGCTTCGCAAAGAGCAACCGTTGCAATTCTCTTGGGAATCGCAACAACACTTTTTGCCTACCTGCCATAGGATCGTTAGACAGGCTAACTATCCTTGGGATGCTCGCTTTGAATGGACGACTCTTGTTGACAAGATAGAAGCATCGCATCGCTAACTGATCGCATTTACACAGGTTGGTGATGTCATAAAGAGACTGCGGGACTATGCCAAGGTCAGACCTTGGAAATCACCTCACGGTTATCTTTTTCTAACAAAACTAACGCTTTATAGCAAACGGCTTAAGGGACCTCTTTTGAGGAAAAAATATAACAATTATTACTCTCAGGAGACACAAAGAAACGTGCTTAACAACAAATTGTGTAATAGGAAATGCTGGTCATGGAAATGGTTAACCGTGGATTAGAACAATTATCTGAAAGTACAACTATAATTATTAAAGTTAAAGTAAGTCCATGCAAAACCGTTTCTATCATCATGCTATATCTACGTGGGCAAAATTCTGTATTGAATAGATTATTGCATCAAAATGATTCGAAGATTGGACAGTAAAAGCTTGTTGTTGACTTACAAGGAAAATAGCCACCCAGGCTAGGCCGATGTTGTCGAACGAGATCGCCCCTTGGAAGGGGTTCCGCTCCCCTGCGGAACAGTTCGTATAGTACTGGTTCCAGTTGATACACCACGAATCGTTTAAACTCCGCGGGGGACTGTGGTCCGGAGATTTCCCCTCTGAAAGTCAAATTATCGTAACATAATTATGGACTCATTTATGTAACAGTTCTAACTGTGCAACTTAAATAAACGTTTACAAAGAATGCGTCAAAAGGGTCCTTAATGATTTTGACTAAATCTGAAAAGCCCTATCGATTACCAGCTTTAGGGCCTAGCAGAAACAAGCTGAGACTCAACCTTCGAGACCTTCTGAGAGTTCACAGCAGCTAAATAGGCTTTGTGCTTTTGTAGAGTATGAAACCACTTTTTAGACTATGTTGACGTTTGTTATTTTACAGTATATGGCCCCCAACACAAAATCCAAACATTTATGTACGTTAAGCAATCAAAGTGAGTAAAGCTCCGTTACTTGCAGTGCATGCATCGGTCAAAAAAGATCATGGTCGTAGACAATATTATACTTGTATTGCTGTTCAGTGCATGTCTATTTAGTCCAAGTGCGCGATATTCTGTAGGGGGCATTATATGATGATCAACTATGCGATAGATAGGTTGATTATTCGTGTTATATTGACCGTGGCACTGTGGTCAACATAATAATCACAATATCCATCAGTATAGTGTAAGGCCATGCACGCACGTACAATGATACCACCGTCAATCAACTCCCGGCTAGCACAACGTTGGCAAACGTTGAACAATAGACACACTAAAGAACACCATATCTCTATAAGATTTTTCTCAAGTTAACTGTCAATCTCTGAACAACTCATATTCGATATAGCAAAGATGTACGCGTGGGAGCGCACTGCACGCTACTCAAAGCAAAATTGGGTTAAAAAAAACGTGAGGCTATAGAAAGCTATATGCTGATAGCCGATTTTTGTTTCTTGTATGAAGTTTCAATTGTGTATGTACATAAATATTTTGTGATTATTATGGATTTGAAGCGTTTAGAGGACATGGGACGTTGCAAATAGCGTTTACTGGATATCAAGGGTAATCGCTATGAGAGAAATGCAATTTAGTATCTACAGACTCCGGATGCTAAACAAAGCAAATGTGCTCCTTGCTGACCATCTAAGGTTCAACACTATTACCTACTCAGGAGCAAAGGCTGCTTCTTTTTTGTTTACTGAGCTCCTTTTCACTATTAGAAAGTCATGCGGCAAAAGGGTTCGTTTTTTTTTTTTGTACTAGTGTAATTGTCGCAAGCGTCTGGTTAGCCCAGAAGCAGTATTCTCCAAAGGCTGATTACTTTCCAGCTGACTGTTATAGATCCGTAAAGTGTCTCTTTATAACTCTTTCGCATTAAAACTATGAAAAAATTTCTCCGTAATTTTAAGACCCGGTTTATGAACTCGAACTGCTTACTAGTCGACTGTGCGATACGATAAAATAAAACCATGCATCGAAATTAACCCGTAGAGACAATCACATGGTAAGAATTATATCTAGTAGTACTCATTTATCTATGCTTCAATTAGAATGCTCCGGAGAAGAAGAACCCGGAGCCCCAGGAAACGAGAGCAGCAATAAACAGCGAATAACATATTTCTTTTACAGTACAGAAATTAGTATCAACATTTTATTCGAAACACCGCTAAGTCAAGATACAGGATTAAGTGTGATAGTCTCGCACCTTCCGTTATAATTTCTAACTGTATACGCCTTAGACAAACATCTTACGATCGCTTCGAAACTAACACGTTTCATTGCGGAGATCAAGTTTAACCAAGGGAAAACTTCCGCTGCTTTCTACGAGCTGTTGCAATAACAATTCGTCTGATACAGTTAAGCCGTTGATAGTATAGATGTAGCGTAGCGTCAACTTCTTGTATAACTTTTTTAACTTGAATTTAAGCAAAGCCATTCTTTTAATACAGGATTTCGCCCTCGCTTCGATGCATAAATTTATTTAATCAAAGCAACCGTATAACTACATATTTTCTACTAGCTTTTTATTACACGACTTGTGTATATTTTATTCAAAAATTATAGTAATAGCATTTTACTCTGCTTTAAACAGTTTATGCTCTACTATTTAATGAATAAGGTTTAATCAAACTGTTTTGCAAGCGAATATAGGCAAACGTATACAAATTCTTCCATACTCATTGGAACACAGCCAAGGAGCTTGATAATTATGGCGCTTTTATTTTTATACTTTTTTATTACATATATATATATATATATATATATATATTAGCTATCGATGGCATAAATATAAATTTTTTTGATCACGTCCTCAATATAAAATACGTAAGTAAAAAAAAATTCAGTGACCAATAGAGACGCCAGACGAGTGCAATTTGAAAAACGGCTTCTCTTTGTAACTTTTTTTTTCGATCTTCACAAGGCAGTACCAGCTAAATTAAAAGAGAGTGGAAGAAGAGCTATTAGATTAAATAACTGAAGAACAGGAAAGACGATAAATAAACATTTAATAGAAGAAAAAACCTTAAAGGTTTAGAGCGAGAACATTTTATGAAAGGATTTATTAAAAGAAGGGAGCTGGTTATAATAAGTTTTATCATCGAGGTTTTACGCTGATTAGTTTATATAAACGTCTATAAATCTTAACTTCTTTGATGCTACAAGAGCAAATAACTTTCGCTCCTATACCATTTCTATAGCTTCACATGTATTCCTCCACAAAGGTTTAATACCTCACCATAGAGAGATTCACCAACATCGTGCACTGACCAAAGAGTGAGGGTTTTTTTTTTTGCTTGCAGAAATGTTTTACTACCGTTTCCCAAACTTTACGCCACAACAATGCATTTCTTCAGCAGCCGTCACGGTTACAATGAGCACAGCAGACGAGTCTTAATCTGCGCTATTCCTGACGGACTGCCTAGTAAGACCCGAATTTAGCCTGCGGTAGAATGTATATGACCGTCTTCTAGTCCCATTTTAGCCAACATGTTTATCCCTATCGACTTAGATATTGATATGATGATATTTAAGAGCAGCAGAACATGTTTATACGAATTCACGAGGGTCTAAGTCTATCTACAACAGGCAAATTCATCTTAGACAATCAATTCTGCGGCATTGTTGTTTCGTAGCACTCCGTAAGAGATGTTGACGTGAAAGCTTTGATAGCCCATGGTTCATCTAATTACGTACGGCGTACATTAAACGTAGATAACGAATTCTGTGCGTCACCATTAGAAATAAGCCGACGTTACTGTTAAGGCGTAGAAATGTACAGTGGTTTAACATCAATTTAGAAGTTGGAATTTCGAATTACGCGTTGGTCATATATTGCCAGGTCTTTCTCTATCAGGTATTTTTGTTCACCTGGTAACTAGATTAGATCAGGGCGCTATAAGAGACAGTGGAGGAAAACCGCCCAAGTTTGAGGTTTCGGAAGAGAGTTAATTAGCGTAGCCACTTTTAGGTGTGCCAAAGCCCCTACGCGCTCCTACGCTTTGACTGAACTAAGGCTTTCAGCCTCGTTCTCAAACTGCCGTTTAATAAAAAAGAATAGTAGGCCTATGCAAAGCCGAAGGCCTATGCTGACCTATTTTCAGTTTAAAACCTACTTTCGTTGTTTTACTTTTATTTTATTTTGTCTGCATGTGATGTTATCCACAAGCATCCTAGAAACGCAAGCATAACACTCTATAGATGTATCAAAGAATCGTTCAACTTTATGGAGAGTTTCATGAATATATATTGTTCAAACCTTTTAAAAAAACTACTATTAGTTGATAATTGTCTTTCCGTTGAGCAGCCGTAAAAAATGATAGGACATCAGTTATCTAGAGTTTCCGCTCTGTTTTTTTGGCTGCCAAGGAGAACGGTCCTACAGGCAAGAAAGTTTTCTGGACGTGCATTGCTTTTAACGAACTTAGACGATTACTAAAAATATCGATTTTTGCAGGTTTATGGATATTCGAAAGAAGAGCAAGAAAGATGAATTTCCTCACGAGCGGCAGCAACAGCACGACTGGGCTGCCGGTTGTGACGAGATGATAGTGCATTAAGATAAAAGCAGAGATAACTAGTGTTCCTTTTCACCCAGATGTTGTTTGTCTACGATGCCCCTCGCACAAGTGTTGCGCAGTTCCTGCTAGAAGAAGCTCACATCCACTTCGTTTGCCTTGGTCTCGTTGTTGTTGTTATTGCTACTATTAACAATAATATATTGCTATTGTTGCACAGTAAACAACCGCAACGTTGTTATTACTGATCACAGTGACAACAACAACATTGTCGTTGTGCCTGTTTTTGTCGTGAATGCATTATGAAAGATGCTGTAAATAGTTGATCGAGTGCGGCAACAGCAAGGTAACACCCACCTCGGCGCTTTTACTATTTTCGGGGTTCTGGGTTTATGAAACAGACAATGAATACGGAGATACGTAGCTCTATAGTATAATCAGTGAGGTAATATGCAAAATTATAACCTTCAGGTTGCATTAAAATATGAAATCGGCTAAATTATTATGCTCATTACTTTTGGGTAAATCCCAATCTATTTAAATACGCCTGTAATTTTCTCATTTTTTCTCAAAGTATTAAAAGCATTTCTTCCGCAAGTGAAGTTAGTCATTGGTTGATGTCCACTAAACGCTCATTGGCTTTTTAGCGTAACGTTGGTAGACGGATCAGTACAACTACAATTCAATATGAGGTTCTATAATTAA
The DNA here is from genome assembly GCF_002443255.2 of Varroa destructor. Classification (NCBI taxonomy): domain Eukaryota; kingdom Metazoa; phylum Arthropoda; class Arachnida; order Mesostigmata; family Varroidae; genus Varroa; species Varroa destructor. Next base: position 55,011,574 of record NW_019211454.1, on the reverse strand, counting down.
ATATTTAATAAAGGCACTAAGCCTAATTAACAAGATAATAAGTCTAATAGTATGTAAATACTCAATTTCATATATCGATTGTGATAAATAAAAAAAAAAGGTAGAACTTGAATCTGTTTACAGTTTTAGAGTAATATGAAAAGTTCTTCTTTGTCATTTAAAAAACAAGTGAGTCATTAGAACGTATAACTCTTTCGAATGGACGATGAAAGCTAACATTAAAAACATTTTGCGAGCGAAATGGAGCCTCGGGTCGAGCGATAAGCTGCGATTTAATTTTTCTTAGATCGTACGTAGTAGTAGCGTGGTTATTACCTAGCTGAGGTATTAACGAAGTACGAATAAAATAAGTTGACTCAAAACAAGTTCAAAGAAAACGAATCCCATCGGTTCCGAAGTCGCAAGCTACCTCTGGTTTCATTGACATTGCATCTTGACAGAACGATGAAGAAAACGTATGATCTGTACGCCACTATTTGAAACTTCACAGGATTGCTAGCAGACAGAATTTTCTAATGTTGAATGAATGTTTCAATGAAGCCACAGGTGTAGTCACGCGCTCTCACTATTCATTATCTACGCAATTCTAGTTCACTCAACGAAGGAGATACAATTAACTCTCCGTCTCAATGAGACTGCAGCGCCGTGTATGCATATTTTTTTACAATTTAAAATTTAAAACACGAGCGATGACGGCTAATCTATTCAACGAAAAATATAGAAAAATTCGGGTATTTTTTTACCAAACTACCGCTGCTTTCTGTTATTGAAAACGATCTGTATCGATTAGTACCTGATCTCTACGTTGTCGTACGTAACGGAAATAGGCAAAAAAAACACCCCTACACGAATTTCGGGCTGAAATGGCATTGATTGAATCCGAAATTAAACTAAGGGGCTCGTGTTTCTTCTGCCACTAACACTGACATTATTGCCTCCTTGCATAATAACTAACGATGGCAACTGTTTTTTTCCGTTCAGCACAAGTTAAAAGTTTTAATGTTCCCGCAAGTTAGGTCAGTTTACGTTCCTCCCAAAGCTTTTTGTTTTTCTTTTTATCTTTATTTTATTTATTTAGTAGTATCAGTAGTATGTTCCGTTTTTGATTGTCACGTCCCCGCCGTGTTCAGTTAGAGGTAGCCAATCAAAAATGGTGATTGGTCCCTGTTGAAAGCGACTAGTGCCTTCTAGGTCTAATCTAGTGCTATTCAATTGATTGAACTACAAACATGTTAGCCATTTTTGACTGCCTATATTTCTTTGCAGGCGCGACAAGCGGCAGTAGGAAGACGCCAATAGTAGCCATCGACGACAGCAGCCGCATAAAGGTCAGAGGGGTTTAATAATGAATCCCCAATGTTGTGTGACACAAACAAGTTGACCTTCTGCGAGACTATTCGTCATTAAGAAAACTTTATTGGATTTTACTAGAAGTCACTGGCGAGACGTTCTGAGCTTCTGTCTCTCTTTTGAGCCCCTGAATTGTGCTTACGCAGTAACCTTAGTGAGTGCATACATCAATCAGGAGATCAGCAATTTAACGTTTGCCCTTACATAATAGGGCAGAAAATCGGGCAATAATAGTAAACCTTAAAAGCAGCACTGAACTTGCGGATTACTGAATAACGGATCATATCATAATGGTAACGATAGAGAACTCAAATAAAGAGGAAAAACGAGTTGTGGCTGAAATGCTTGTCCTGATATCGGTAACGTATATCACACTCAAAGGATCAGCTAAGGCCAACGATTTTTTCTAAATAAAAAGTGTGTGTTTTATTTGTTCCGTCTATTTTTTTCCTCTCTCTTGACAAGCGTTAGCCTCGGACGTTGCAGTTCACATATAGGTAATAATCGTAAACACGTAACTGGTTAAATCACCCTGAGTCATTCAAGACAGAACTTTCCTCGTATTCTATAGCTATATCGCCGCGGTTCGCCAGCTTGTGTACAGTGTCGTAGCAGTCTTTCGTAAGTAAGTTGATACGAGATGTATTCGTATACGTGACCTTATTCAATTTCAACCAAATACCATACTTTTGGAAAGCGACATTAACTTGGTAATACTTCTGCATGAAATGCTTGTTTAATCGAGATAGATCAGTTATTGTTGAAAAGTAGTTATTAATGTGGGTCAATGGGTTTGGTGACATTTGGTGAAACGCAAACAAATCTAAGCTATCGTTTTTTCTACTACACACAAAGCACAAGGCTGTTTATCTGGCTTAATTCGGTATAGAGTGCATCTCATGTGCTTGGCTACAGGTCCAACTACCTAACTAGGCCCTTTGCCTTTGAACCGCATTCGAATGCTCTGTTCCTTTTCTTCTCCGTTGTTTTATTGCCATAAGCTCGCTTTCTTCGATTTTTAGAGCAGGCAGTATTGGCAAAACAATCGCATATTTGCGAAACGCCCACTGTGACCTGAAGCTTTTTCGTGGCTGCCGCCAAGTTTCAACTTTTCGCTGAGCGACACCAGCTTCTGTATCGCACCCACATAAGCAATACTGTTTTACAAACTTTCTACTTATCTTTAACGAATTGTTTCGTAAAACATAGGTATATCTAAGGTGATTTGGCACCTGGTAGATTAAATTTGTCGAACTCATTAAACGACTACGCTGGTGGGTTAGATTCGTTGACAATGTCCTTCAAACGCAGGGTATATCTTCAAAAAATGAAGCTACAGCACGAATTTGCTAACGAGACGTATATAGTTGGGTGGCTCGCTTAAACCTGCCAATGCAGTTCCACACGTGACTTGCGAGTAGCTGAAATCTGGCAAGCTAGACTGTTTTTAGCTGTCTGATAATAGGTTTGTGCATACTGAACGACGCTGCTCATCTGGCATATTTGCTTTTTAGTTAGGTCTATCATAGGGGACATGTGTGTTACTTCCAATTCGGTTGCACTAGACTTTTCCAGATGTCGGTGCTTATTAAATCAGCAGATATTGCTGGCTACAGTCATTGAAAAGTATGGAGTCGAACAACATTATACATTGAAGTTTTACTGTTATTCTGGCTCCACTAAGCGCGCGCAACGAGGCATATCGTTCAAAGCCCAAACGCTCTTGTCGCTTGAACCAGAATGTTTTCTATGTAAGTTGGAAAATTTGAAGCGACGCTACGAAGGTTACAATTTGACAGTGCACTTATGTCAGCTAACTTATGGTACCGTTAGCAAACTTTGTTAGCATGAAGAGTTGCACAACGTCGATCGCCCTTCCACCCAGATACTTACAAACACTGACGATATGTAGCCAACTTTGATTTGGCGAGTCGAAATTAGAGGCATTTCAAAGAAGCTCAAAGACATAGCAGTCATGCAAAGAAAAATCCACTTAAACAGAGCGAGGGGGGTTGGGTCAGGAAAAATTAGTAAGATCTTTTACATCGCGCAAACAAAGAGCCTGTTAGATGAACAACCCCTCTAACTATAACATGGGCACGACGGCAGCGTGACGCGGCCGAATGGTTGAATGTCTATAGGGTCTAATCTTGCCTTAGACAGCGCAAGCACCACGATTACGGCACTTTGTACTATTGGGGAATTTTAAAGTGAAACAAACCTGGACGGTTTACGTAGTGGTCGATAACAGTTAGATTGTTCTCGAATGGTCGAGTACACACGACATCCTCGTAGATACGCTGGGGGAGTAAGTCGCAACGGTGTATTCCGTTGTTGTTCTCAGTAGAACAGATGTAGTCCTTATCGTGCTCCGACTGGCCGAGAGTGTAGTAGTTCTTGACTTTGCTGTAAGGTGAGGAAGAAAAAATAATGATAGCACAACGACTCGATAAAAAAGAGTGCCCAAGCAATACGCTATAGATCACTTCATTCTACTACATTCCATAATTCAACGACGCAAAGCCGTCGAGTCGTCTGCCGGTTTCCGACAAGAAAAAAAACATATTCTATATGTTTCTTTTCCTGTCGTTTTTCCATATCTCGAAGCGTATCGGACAAAGTTGGTTTTAAGTTGGCGTTTATAAGCCATGCGTTTCAATGAATAGCCAAAAACGATACATTGCTGGAACCTATATTAGAACGCATTTTCCAAAGCGACTTCTTTAATTCAATCAGATTATACAGGTTTCCTATTTAATCAAGTTACAATATTATTAAATATTTCGCTCTGTCAGCCTTTTCTAGCTGAGTTAGTTGTTAGAGTGCATTGATAATCATAATCTTTCTCAGCCAATGGTCATCGTGACTGTGATTTAATGTATTATTAGATATATCTACACATTGGTCCTAATTAACAGAGCGCAAACTACCATATTAATAAGGCCATATCACTACGACGGAAGAAAAGAAAAGCGGTTCTGTATGGAGAATGTCGCCGTGTTCAAGTCTCAGTGTAACGAGCTTCAAGATAGTTTTTTTTCCTTCCGCGCATTTCACAAAACGGTGACAGCGGAGTGCTTTGCTTCGTGACATAGGCGGGAGAGCGTGGCAAAGCAGAAAATCGCATTGCAGCATTACCTTGCGGCATTGATGTCTTTCGAAACGCTATCTACAGATAATATGTACTTCATTGTGAGCAATACGAGTAAAAAGTTAACGTAATTTCATTCTAGCAAGAAACTATTTTTTAAACGACGACAACGATCATAGCTATAAAGGGAAACATCCTCCGTTTGAAACAAACCGGCACGAAGAGACATACCTATGTTTACAGACGCATGTTACGGCGTGTCTGTGTTTACCTGTCAGCATTAATCATCTCATTCCTGTTTCAGAAACAGAAAGCCAATGTAAATTCCAGTTTTATATAGGAGACAATCTTTTTTTCTCAAATGAAGGCGTGTAAATCCAGATATTAGAACAGAAAAAAGGAATCAAAAATTCATACGCGCAGCATTACTTCGAACCGACTTGATATTTGACAGATAGGGCACAGTAAAAATGAATCTAAAGAGTAAATCTTTCTCTCCAAACGAGGGCAAGCCAATTGGACCACAAATTTAAATCTAGCTTACAAGCTGTACTCTACAACTTGACTGGTATTTTTCATGTATCATTTTTTATAAAGCTTTGTAGAGTGATGACGAAGACAGAAAACGATAAGGAAATTACATGAATAAGCCGCCGTATGTATGGCGCACAATAGACCAGCATCGTGGCACCGAAGTAAGAGACATCTGTTGGTCTGGCTTGTATCGGGTTGCCTAGTGTGTGAAATAGAGCTGAGTATTTTGGGTTCTTCCTCCCCCCTCATCCTCTCTTTGACGTTAGTTCTATCTTGCGTACAGCTACGTCCGTGCGAAACTGTAACTGCTGCAGGTCCCTGGCTCTTGCTACCGTTTGCCCGACGGAAAGAGATCGAGAAAGTAGAAGGCGGAGAGAATCGAGATGGAGCCGAGCGACGAGAGAGCATGGAAACGCTCACAAGGGCTAAAAGCGGAATACCCTTAAAAGAAAACTTGGTTTTTGAGCTTCGCTTGGCCCAATTTGACATTCAATATGGTAAAGTCTGCTAGTCGCTACCAATCCTTTTCGAAGAGGCCTGAAGAGGTGCCTCTCAAGTATTTGCCTCGTCCTTCAAAGCCAACAGCAATAGTTGAAAAGACGGAACTGCCACCGACCATTCACTCCTAAGTCTAGCGAAACGTTTTTTACATTTTGCGTCGTAGGGGTCTCCAGACGTCGTCGCATCGTAAAGGTGACGATATAGCAACGAGGTCGGCTTCGCACGACAGCATGCGGCCTTATCACGATAACTGCGCCAGAGTAGCAATGTCTTCTAGTGCCCGTATACACCAGCAACTCTCTAACGGCAGTATGGAAAGACTGAGATGGGGTCCATTGTTAAAGTTAGCTTCCGTACTTGGTTGCTCTAGCCGGATCAAGTTTGATACAACGTATATTAGCACGTGTACGAGGAAGTTTGTCCGGTTTTTACTCCAAAAAAAGCTGCCTGCTTCATCGCATGCACATCATAGCCATCAATCGTACAAAAAATTAATTCTATCTTTGGAGAAATTCTCAACCTCAGACGACTCAAAGAATAATACTATTGGGTCTTTCCGGTTCTTTACCCTCCGCAGTGAGAACCTGGTCATCATTGCATCAGAAATTCTTATTGCAGATGTACGATAATCTAATGGGTCAATTTCGCTATGCGTGTTTGAACGCCAATTGTTGAAAGGTTACTTGCTAGCGCGGCAATTGTTTGCTTTCCTTCTGCCGAAATTCCAAGTCTGAGAAATTAATATTCCGTTGCTGGTTAACTAAGACTATTTTTATTGCTTTTATCTTAGATGTGCTAAAGACTAGTCATTTATTATTATTATTTTCGAGTTCCGCGCAAGTAGTGGCTGTGGTGTTTGATTTTTCAAATCTACGAGTCTGAACTTGAAGAAGATAATCGTATCATTTCCTAGAGGATGTTTTTAACCATCAAATTTAATTGCGCTTCGTATAATTATATTTAGCCATAACACGAAACGGTTTTTTGGGATAGCTGATCATAAAATTTGCCGCTTTCCTCCTGCAGTGCCCATATGGTTTAAAGGAAGCGGTAAAGGTAATTAGTGTTGATCGAAATATTGACATTAGGTTACCTTTCCTAATACGGGTGCTCCACTCGCTGTAACTCATATGCTGTCAGTTACAAGGAAGATATAGCGGTGCGCAATAACCTCCTATGGTGCTACTTATACCACATGCATCCGTACACATCGTTTGCTTGTACAGATATAGGCGCATTTACTTACGCTACCTTTCGTCACTCATTAAAACCACTCAATTGTTTTTTTCAAGACAGAGGTGCTAGAACTTACAATTTGTCGTAGAGTTGCTCTTCGTTGAGCGGAAAAGTGGTCGGCAAATAGCACCTCTGCCGAAGTAGACCCGCCCATAGTTGAACTCCCACGATGCCAAATATGAAGAAGACGAAAAAGCAGAGCATCAGAACGTTACCCAACATCGGAAGGGTGTCAAGCAGTAGCATGACGAGTATGCGCATGCCTGAAGATGTTCAAGGACAAAGAAAAGATGTTTATGTGGTAGGACCAACATGAACAATTTCTAGTTAGGGCGGTACAACTATAACTGTGACAACGCGATCTTCGTAATCTACTACGTGAGTCCTAAACAAACGTTACCTATTATATTTTAATTCCATGAATGTTTTTTATTCTATACCATACTTCAGCTTGCGAAACTTTCCTTATAAATGAGCCTTACTTCTGACGCTGGTATCCATTGCTATAGCACTTATGTATTATTGGAAAATCAACACTATATTGTATTTTTCTTAGTTATTTGGTATTAATATAGGTTGTGGTCATCCTGCGTGGTAAGCTTCAGCTATTTTTTAGAAGCTTCAAATTAATAACCTCTTAAAGAAGCTCCAAACATTGAATATAATGTTCTCCTAAATGACATAACTAAACAGGTCTTCGATTCATATTGAAAAGTGTGTCTCGCTACATTGTTGTGATTACCTTGTACTGGCGACGGCGTATGTCGTTACATGTTTGGGGATTTGAAAAGCACAGTTCACTGTTTTGCTGAAAAGGCTCAATATTTCCGGAGAACCCTTCAGGTAATTAGTCAAAACGCATCTTGAGTCCGTGAGTACAACCGACAGGCTGCAAACGTACTTTTCCTAGATTACTACTGATAGGATCACTTCAATCCAATTGCGTCGACATCTCATACAGCGGGACTATTGTTTTACTAATACTGTAGGAGGTCTAAAGTCTAAAAGACACTCAAATGCAATTCTTTTGAGCTCTATATCTATCTTTACGTGCAGTATGATTTAGAATGCCATTGAACCAAAGTATATTTAATTAATGTGGTCTCACTTACCCGAGGGCGCTTTCATTAAAAGAAAATTAATATTTACATTATTTTAATTTCTTAGTGATGACGAGTGTAAAACACATTGATTGTACTGCACCAGCTCAAGATACGCTTGGGAAAGCTAATCTTCGAATTCTGATAGGAAACATTCTCGTCGTCACCAGCTACGCCGACCCGAAAACAGTGACCCAGAAACACTCAGCGAAGACATACTTTCTACTAGAAAAAAAAGTCCAAAGCTTGGGCTACGTCGAAATATGTCGGTGACATTTGCGCTTCGGCAACCTTCACCTGTCAATTTTTCCAATATCTCTTAAAGCCAACTAGGGCGCATGCTACAGGTCCACACTTCCAAGCGAACAAACATTACTAGAGGGTTCGTTGTTACATTTGCACCATCTTTTCACCGACTACCAGTTTATTTAATTAACTCTCGATTAACCGAGATTACTGCAAAACGCTACTATAGAATATGGGTCAGGTTTTAGGATGAGGCGTATTGTTGTTGTAAATTTGGGGAATTAGGTGGGCAATTACTGGTTCATTTCTTTCTCAGTAAGAGCCAGGCAGCTTTTTTCGGCTATATTTGGGCAGCAAATGTGTACGATGCTTGCGTTTGTATGGTAATGTTGCTGATGACAAGCAGAGTTGCGAAGCGTGTCCCTATCTACCGACGGTTGGGTCACGTATGTTAGTATTAATCGCATTTGCTTTGTCGGCTTTTAGTGTTTCAATACTGCATCTACTCTTTCGCTTTCTAAGTTCTGGGCTACGCGCGCCCTGGCACAAGGACCGACAGTTTAAGCTAATAAAACAATACTGTTAGGTGTTATCAGCGTTATTGCCGACTTGTGTCGTAGCAAATAAACAAGCAAGGCTTTTATTTTCAAAGGGGGTGTTAGAATTTGGTGACCAGATGCCCAGAGTTAGCTGTCTAAGCGTCAGTGGGGCATTCAGTACGTGTCGGCACACTCCTTTGCAAATTTTCATTTCATAACTTCCAGTAGATCGTTTCAGTATAACCAACACAACTTAGCTTACAACACAAGCTTAGCAACAGCTTCGTGTAACGTAGAAGCGTCTATATCTAAAGATGGTAATTACCCTGGAAACAAGCTTCGTTTAATTCATGAATGATTAAATTGCACTTGCCGGTAATACAAGTTAGGTTATAAGCAAATCCCGTTCATCATAGTGAAGCGATGAAGACAGTGACTTTCAGGCTGATCACAAAGAAAACCAGTTGTATGCGTAACCCTGGCTGCAACAGGAAGCTTTTCCTGTCAGACTGTCTAATATTTGCTCCATGGATGTATGGTAATATTTTACAAGTAATAGTAAAACTAATAGTAACGGGCCTTCACGAGTGTTAAACTACCAGTTTATTTAATTAACTCTCGATTAACCGAGATTACTGCATTCGACGCACTAATAATGCCCCACCGCCTTCAGCCTTGAGCATCGGAACACGCATGTAGCAATGAAGTATGATTTGTTATATACAGGAATATATTACATATACGATTTATGAGGGTCCGAGTAGATAGGTGTCTTTGCGGGGAACGGCGTTCATACAGCAGCGGCGCTGTGGCATTCACCTGACAAATAAAACGCTTGTGAATTTTTTACTACAAACCTGAGATCTGAAGTGCGGCTAGCGTTCTGTATTTCGTAGATACCGACATATTCGCTTTGAAACCTCTTCTATACTCTGACTATTTATTCAATGCGGGAGGTAGTACTGGGGAGCTGTTCCTCGTACTACTTGCTTGATACACAGTAAATAAACGACCTGCAGGTGGCGTTCCCTTCGAGACATCTCAAATCGAATTTTGCTGACGGTAATATAAATTAATGAGGTAAAAATGTATAATAGTTGCTTAAATGAAATAAAAACAGCGAAAACATAAACATGTAAAGTATGCTTTTTGACTAGCTGACGATGGCTGCACAAATTTATTCAGATCTCGTGTTGATCTTTCTTGATACGCTAAATGTAGCGAAGCGATACGCAGTGCGTAAAGTCTAGTAAAACGCAAAGAGCTGAAGGAGTCCCACAGCAGGTTTGGATAGATTATTATGCGACAGATTCTCGTTTGGTCGTGACGCTTTCTTAAATTGTGAACGAATGAATGAAGCAAACAATGACTTCATACTATTTACTCTATTCGCGTATATCAAGTCACAGACAAACCATTTCTATACACACATAATTGACACTCGACCCATTGGGGAAAACTGTCGAAAGCGTATAGCTGGCTGTTGTATGGCTCCGGAAAAGCCTCCAAGAAACCTATACGGAAGTTCTCGTTTTCTTAACGAGAGCGTGCCAGTAGTCAAAGTCGCCTATACGCTAAGGTGGTCGATGCAGGTACATTTGTCTTGACTTTGTTTAATCTTGCTACTTAAAATCCAATAGAATTTGCCTTGTGCATTAACCCCGACTACTAATGAATGAGCTCACCTGCGCTCGCATGCTGAAAAAGCCGCTTTTAGGTACTTCCACTCAAAAGTTTGGCCTCATTAACCCTATTACCAAAGCGTCAAAATGCAACGGAACTCTTCTGTAGCCCGGGGCTGACGGCAAACGTGCTGACTGTGTCATTTTAGGCCACGAACTTCACAGGAACGGCTTAAAATATTTCGCTAAAAGCAAAAGCGCTTACTTCAACTAACCAACACGACCTAATTCTAAGGGAGAATGGTGAAGTCGGCCACAAGTCCTCGGCTTGATAGCGAGTTCCACCGCGCAATCTGCCGTTTTTAGCGTTTCAACAAATAGCTACTCCAAACAGTCCATTAAGCATGTTTTATATATATATATATATATATATATATATATATATAGAGAGAGAGAGAGAGAACATCTCCTTATATAAAAATCATTGTTGGAATGTTAACATCCAACACGACCAACATGAACCGTTATTTAGAAGACTTGAGAAACCATTTCAACTGCATCAATGTGTAGACAGCAAATGTAAGCATTTCTTCCCAAACATATTTACTGATCACTATTATTCCTATGTAAAATATCAGAATGTGAATTATGTAGTAGAAACATGTACAGATAGTGTAATTCAAGTGATAGGACTATCATGATTGATAAGTTTTCAGGTGAATTTACTTACTAAAAAGCCTTAGCGGAAGTATAGCCAGTAAAACTCGAAATACCGTACCTAATACTTCCCCCACGTACCTAATACTATCGATTCCCCTATATGATATATACCTAGACGGATAAGGTTGATATAAACCCCTCAACATATGAGGGGCGTGTAGCTTTTCTTTCTTTTTGTCGAAAAGAGGTGCTAGAAATTTCAAGAAAAGAAATCCCAAATTGAGCAAAGTTTCAAAAGGTTACTAAAAAAAAAAAAAGCGGACAGTAAAGATAAATTTTTGAATAGAGTATCGGGTCTTTCTTGTAGCTGGAGAAACATTGAAGAAGTTTCCTTTTTTCTGCCGTTCTTTACTTATTTATTAAGCGTAGTTCAAACAGGTAAGTCTCCAGCTGAATTTTTTATATGACCCTTGTTGTTCTCACGTTTTTCAAGACTGTTGAAGACACAACTTTTTTTTCCGGCCGCTTGATAGAGAAACCTTGCTTGAAGTTCCAAAATCACTTTTAATTTGAATACGTACGCATCTCACTTCCGCTCGTTAAAGGAAGTCCTGCAGCGTAAGTACGAAAACCTTCATACCCCTTTTCTATTTAACTAACAGAATTATGTGATATAGGTGATGGAGGTGAAGCTTTCTAAAAAGGAACTTCCTAGCATGGTACATGTGACCCGCATCACGTTTATACACAGTTGTTGGAAAAGGAAATGTATACATTAATATCCTTTAGCTTCTAGCTATTGATTTCTGTCATCCAATTGAAACAGACCTTAGCTGACTCAGGCAGTGCCGTCTCCCTAAGCGGCCGCCAAAAATACGGCTGCAAATACCGTTCCGTTACATGCTGCCATCATCGCAATAAATTATGCCAAACACAATTTGTTTTTAAGTCTGTAGTGTTGACAAGGTATAATTGTGGGTGTTAATAATGTTGTAGTAGGTTTACCAACGGCTTTATTCAATTACGAGGAACTAACGTGTGTTTAATTACAGTAGACTGTTCACCACTCAAGATCCTGAAGTAAGAGCATTCATGATGAGATCATCCGGACATCCAAGGCGTGTGACTACTTCTAGACTGAGGATAGATTTGTGCGGTCGCCGAACCCGTGAACGAGAGGGCTGGTCATTTGTCACTGTGGATCAGCTGTTGCGCCGAACACCCACAATGGTGAAATAATTGGGAAAAAAGTGGCCGGCCTCGTTGGCCAAGCAATCAGACAAATGCACCTCTGAGGTAAATGCTATATGACAGAAATTGTTCAAACCGAAGATCATACGAATTCACATTATATTCTAAAAGGACGCGTAAATGTTTTCTACATAATATCGCAATATGGCAATAATGCTCGCAATATTACTGAATTTACAGGCGGAGCTTTTAAAAATAGGTGATGCTGCCTACATCAAGGTCGGCTTGATGGAATTTAAGATAAATTTACAACTATTACAACTACTAAATATAAGCTCTATTTTCAGAGAGTACCAAGTTAGGGGATCGTACTTAAATTATTAGCTGGCTTTAAAAACCCATTTAGCTCAAGGGACATTCGACTATCATTAGGTAATAGAAGATAACCGGTAAAAAGTAGTAACTTCGGAAGATCACCCTGCCCTCCTGACAAAAAATCAGATAAATGCCGTCTGTACGCTAAATTATTGATAACAGCATTGTCTTTTTTTTTTTTGCTATTTTTATCTGCAGGGAATTGCTGCAACAAAAATTACTTAAGTGGATGAAGCTCTAGGTAATTTTACTCCCTCTGGTGGAATAGACAATAACATCAAGTTTGTTATTCTTATTGGTAAAAGAAGCTTCAACTATGAGCTCTTGACAACGTCGCATCAAATCGTTTTCGAAGTTCTTTGTAAGGCCCAGTAATTCGTCGGCGCTTCGTTGATAAACTGCTGTTAAACTTTTCTCAATTATACCTTTTCTCACTACATTTCTTATTCGAAGCGAATGAAACAACATGTTAGGTTTTTCTTTTTTTTAATGCCCCCTTTTTGTGGGCGTCGATAGAAAGAGGGCTTCAGCAGCGTTAGCGACTAGCTGCCAAGTTCATTCTACATTGTTTGTTCGTAGCTACGTATTCGCGTGAGTCAGAAAGTAAGAGGAAAAATCTGGTCTGCGTTGCTACTGCCGGTAGTGGTAATTGAGAGCAAAACTCAGCCCATTTAAAGTTTATCAATTGCAGCTCTCGGCACAGCATCACTTTGTCGTCCCGCATCACTTGTCGTTGACCGTTTCCTTTAGCTGGACTGAAACAGAAAATAACACGCCAGAAGAATCTCCATAGGACTCCCTCGTCTATTGTGCGCTCCTTCAGCTTTTCTATAAAGTGAAAGTTCAAAAATGAATGTGGACACACAATACTCTTACAATTTTGGTAAACGAGACGACGCGGATTGCACAGGGGTCGAACAAAACATGACGTGGCGGCACTAGCGACGACGCAAGAAGCCACTGGCCACCGATCGAAAAGCAATTGGACGAAATAATACTCGTCCTTCTGTTAATCCCTATCTACCTGTCTGCGGCTGCCCTCCATAAGTGACGGCCCGCCACAGCCCCTTTACCCTTTGCTCCCGACTTGCCAACATCCCATTTTCTCCTATCTCTAGCAAGGGGTTTCTGACCTTTGTGTCTAGCAATCCCAGCTTTACTAACTACGTAAGTTAGCCAGTCCTGTCTATCTTTGCTTTTACTCCATCTATGTTACGCTAGCTACGGGCTTCTGTGTTCACTTAAAGGTGACACGCTGTGCTTGACGTTAACGTACTGTCTAGATTTGATTTTATTGTTGTTTTAAGGAGATCGACAATGAAGACAAATGGCCATCTAGAACAAATGCGGATGCGGGTTATGTGTTGTGTGCTGCTGTGTGCTTAACTATTAGTGTGGACACAGTTATATATGAGAAAAAAAAAACTTGAGAATGTAGCGCAATAGCTTTATTAGCAGTGGAGACCAATAGGGTCGTAGTTGCTTAACGAAAGTATGCTCTGAGCTAGGTCGTAATATTTAAATACATTTTGATAAGTACTCTAATACGTATAACCATGGTAGGGCGTGCAAGACAAGTCCACGTACATAATCAGTCCATGACACTGATAAAAGGAAGAGTGCCTTTTAAGCGGAGTCTTTCGGCACGGAAAAATGGCCTAAGTTAAGCCAATGGAAGCAGCCGGAGCAACAAACAAACATGCTGGATATTTCACGTTTTGGTAGCTGTCAAGGGGACGACTACGGTACTGAGGTGTGTTCGATGAAAAACAAGTGACAACAGAAGAACGACACTAATCCAGTTTTATTAAGGCTTCTAAGTCGAAACATAATTGTTAAAAAGGCACTCTAATTAATTTCTCTTCTCTCCATACTCTTTAAATGAAGCGAGCGCCAAGAAGTTTATTAGACTTCTTCGTGAAGACAAGTCGCCGACAGTCAAGATCAAACCGATAGAACAGGGAGAAACCCTGAGTCAAATATTCTGTCGGAGACCATGTATTTAGAAGAGGTCAAAAGAAGTCCATAAAATAGGCTTTTGTATCGAATTCCGACGCAGCGAAAGGACTAATGACATAAGGCTTACGTATTGAAGAATTAGTAACAGTTATTAAGTGTCTTCAGGTGAAGTCACACAACTTCTAGGTATAATGAATGCTTGGAAGGACTAATTGGAATGGAAGCCAGAGCAGCGACTCCTTGAGGACCATAAACAGATAGGAGGTACGAAGCGAAGCAGAAACAGGTAACTAGAATAAACATTTCTCTTGAAGACAGAGTAGGAGCGATATGGTTTCGCTCTAGCGGAGAAGTGTTTTTATTCGAAATTAGGTTTGTTGCGAAGGGATATACCAGGTGGTCAAGCTGACGGTAACTGGAAAAAAGTAGCCATATGCTTTGTCTTAATTGTAACTAACATGTCTAAGGCTCCGTTGTATTTCAAATGTGTTAGTGGCAGCCAAGTTGTAGTAAGAGTAAATTACAGTACCTAGAAGGTGCCACGGTACGACTACTGCTAAGCATGACAAAGGCTTGGAGCGGGACGAACTTGCTTCAAAGTCGTTTAGACAGTTCTTTAATTAGATGAGTTCTCCGGGATGTTCGTTCGAAGGTAACCACACATAACTAGGAATAAAAGTAATTGAGTTATTGGCCCTTCAAAGACGGGTACTCACTGGGGATCCGATTGATAGCTCGCAATGGACGTAATACTCGTATGGTCCGGATCGCTGATAAGTTCATATTGCCCACGTCCAGGCAGTACTCGACCGCACTGAAAATTAATACAAATATGAAATTCCTACAGTAACTGTGTATGTGCGCAATTGACCTATACTAAAACTCTATTGAAAATATTACGTTATGTTTTCGCTGTTATTACTATTAGTCGGAAAGCAATAACCGTTCAGAGGGTATCGTTATCCGGATAATGGTGTCGCTTTGTATAGAGCAGTGCTCCGATCCCCGATATGAAATCACTTAGTCTTATAGTCACTTAGAATAATTGTTTTTTACTAACGTTCAGATAATTGCACTAAAATCTTGGTAAATCTGCATAACTGTATTCGGATCTTGAAGTCTAATTATGCTCTCGTTCATCTTCAAGCTAGGCTAATTGTGATATCTGTTGAAACGCGTGACACTTAAACGTTTAACGTATCTATACCTCAACGCACGGCTATTTGTTGGCCTGCTGCGCAATGATCATGTGTGCAAACCGGTCCAGCTATAGGCCTGTACCCTATCAATATTGCTAACATTAATATGGCTGAGGTTCGGAGCATTTGCCTATGCAAAGAGAAGTTAGGTGTCAAGGTTTAGGAACGCTTGACGTGCTCCTGATTCAAAACTGAGCCTACATACATAATTAATTTTATGCTGCAAGCCAATATTTTCATTGCTAACAGCAGCATCGGACGTAAAACTCAAAAATATCTATTTCTTTTAAATGTCAATGCTCGAAAGTCCCATTTAGATATTCCGTCCTCTTCTACTAAAAAAAAAAACTATCTTGAGATCACAGGCACCAATACTGCAGTCAATCAAAGAGATAGTCGTTGACGCACTTCCATAGTTTAAACTCAGATGAACAGAGCGGGCGTTATTTGAAAGCGGTAACCTATAGACTTTTCAGAGAAAATGACCCGAAAATTCTTAAAATTCCAAAAGCACACTATAGCTTCACTTGGCCCAACCGCGATGTTACCACTGCACGCAGATACGAAAAGAAGGCAACCTTAAAGCTGCGCAACCCCATAAAGCCCGAAAGCGTTCGGGTGCATTTATAGTTACCCATTACGGCTGGATGTCCCAAATGCTTATTAGCAATACGGCGTTTGACGGGAAGTGGGATTAGGCGCGACGGAAATCGAGCTAGTATACTACAGGCTGCCGACGCGAAGGCAAACAAAACGAGGGCGTATGATATTGTGTTAGGCGACGTCGTCGCATCAAATATAGTGGCGGAACAGAGCAGCCAGATGTTGGCCAAACTGCACAGTCACGATTGTACGATTTAGAAGCTTTGGCTAGTGATAATGGCCTGGGTTGGCTGCGACAGGACCGAAAGGACGGGAAGACCGCCTTAGTATGTATAAGCTGGTTAATGTTATCTGCTGATATATATATCCATTGTATAGAAAAGAAATTGCGGTGACCAATTAGCTAACTGTGTGATGGATATGCAGGCAATGTTCTCGTCTTTCATCCAAGAGTCCGTAGCTGGCGATTAACCGCTTTAGCCATAACGGACGTTGGCACAAGACGGTACAACAGCGAGATGGTAGAAAGGTTCATCCTATTTACTGTTACGTTTTTTCACGATCAAAAGTGTTGATGCCGTGGTAGGGCACAGTGACGGAACGGGATCAGTCGTCAGCAGTTGTCCACCGACAAAAAGACGGTCATCGTTCATACTTGTTTATATACGATATGAATACGTACTTCCTACAAAAGTATCTTTTTCTTTAGTATAGGTGGCGCTACACGCGCACACACATTCACCAAGCCATGTAAATACGATTCAATGATCGAATTTTGATATAGTTAATATCGATGGCAACGAAGTGAAGGCCCAGAATAAATCTACGTGTATACATACATGTATACGTGTACATATAATGCACAGCTATATAATGAATCGATAAGATGGACAAAAGCAACGACACGAAATATAAAGGTGCTGCCTTGTGACAAACGAACTTCTAGCAGAAAAATCATTGCCTCATTTGATATACAGCAGGGATGTCACAATTTTATTTCAATTTCCTACAGTGCGTCTGCGACACTACGAAGCTGACCAAAAGTATGCAGTACTTTTAACATTTGCGCACTTTGAAGGGTGACCTTATAAAATTCATTTTTTAGAGAAAAAATTTCGTAGTAGTCGGAAACGTTTAGGGCATCACCCAACACCCGAATGGAATGTAACAGTCTTAACGTTAACAGCTAATAAAGCAGCTAACTTTTATCGAGACTCTGGCCACCTCAGCAAGTATTAGAACCCTCCACAAAGCATATTTATAATAGTATAAGTAGAAACGATAGAATTCGCTAATGCGAGGCAATCTATTCGATATATATTACAAGGCCAGTATTCTTTTTTAGTATTATTGCAAGTCCGGAAATTCTAGCACCGATGAAAGAGAAAGACTCTCAGCCAGTCAGTCTTAGATGACAAAACAGTACCCGCAGATGTCCAAGAGCAAGGTAATCCAGCATACTGCTGCCTGGTGGTATCCAATGGAAATGGGTATTTTTCCTTTACTTTTGTTAGCTTTGAAAGCTACCGGCAGACGCTAACTGTCAAGCATTGATTAAGTGCGTGTCAATCCAACAGTTGCCCCTGGGTTTATCCCACATGCGTAGTAACGAGAATCTTCCTGCTGCTGTCGATCTTATGTTTGTGTGATATCTACATAAATATATATGCAAATAGAGGACGTTGTAAATATGAAGTAGTATTGATGACAAGAAGGTATCCCGCGTTAAACAACTTAGTAACTTAAAACATTGGAAAATATCGTATATACGTATATTAGCTTTCACCTAAGGAGCTTCAATGTGCTCGTGCGTCTATATAAAGCTTTGAGACCGTTACGGTGACGACTAGTCAAGGAAACATTATTCCTTTATCCGGATTGCGTTGAAAACGAAAATACATCTAAACAGACATCATATGGAGACAAGTAGATCGATTATTAAGTCGCCAAGAATCAGGCAATCTTTTCTATTGATTATACAGATGTGATGTTATTTTTAACTTAACCTACTGAGCTCACCCAGCAACGACGATGAAGAAATCGAGCCGGTTCCAAGTTTCGGAGAGGTATGAATTACGTCCTCCGATAAAGCCCATTGCCAGGATTCGGACCACCATTTCGATGGCGAAGAATGCGAAAATTAAATGGTCAAACAACTGTAAACAGAAAATAGCACAGCGAGAATAGAGCATGATATTATGAATTTACTTCCATCTCTAAGTTCGTGTTGAAACGAAATTTCACGAAGAATCGATTGCACAGCTGTCCGCAGAGGAACATTTATTAATATAAATAACAACAGATATAAGAAGATGAAAAAACAACCTGAAACTGGGGGGAGTCTAATCAGCCAGACTTCTTAAAACTGACATATATGTTACAAGCAAAATACCGATAAAAACAATCAACAGCTCCGTTTTCCCGCAATATGTTAACTATTCTGTAATTTGTTGATATACTTGCCTCGAAATTACTAAGGCCTTCAACGTGTTACCAACACCTCTCATATCAATGGACGCGTCATAATCATTCACTTCTGTTCATTCAAATCGAATATCCACGACAGAGGAACTCTAAAAGGGGGGAATCACTCGTAAAACGATCTCTGGCAACCATGCTTTGCAGTGTGCATTGGCATCCCACGTGTACACGTGTTCTAAATGAACTAACTATTGCAAAATAGATATCAGTGTGCTAAAAAAAATAATACTAAGAAGCATTGATCACTAGAAGCAATATCATCATATGGTAATAATGAAAGCAAATTCCGCCGTGTCACCTGCTCACCTGCCTATTTAAGAGATCTTTATTTTTTCCACTGCCAAAATAGAACGGATAAAAATAAAGAGCGAGTTAATGGTTCCTTTTTTCCATTGGTCTATACTTTCGAGCAGTTAAATCAGTAGCGGGAAATCTCGCGAGCGGGAATAACCTTCTGCAGTCCTTTCGGGCCCGAACTAATTCCCTGGCGACCAATAGCGGTCATAATGACGACAAATAGGACTTACAACCCAGACAATGTGACAAACACACCTCTTGTAAAGTCAGCCAGAGGCCCACTGACGGTATGAAGGCCTATTTAGCTGGTCACAACAGAACTGGGCTAGAGTGAATCGAGGGATGGGGAAGGCCGGTTTAGGGATAGAAATTGCTCAGTCTGAACTCGGGCTTCCTCAACGAATTCGCGTCACGATAACTTTACGAGTGGGAAGGATCGTATCATATCTGGCAAGCTGAGACCGGTGATGTGCCGGACTACGGAACTCAAACCAAACGATACGACAGATCTCGCATGCCACGCCCTATCCTGCCGCTACCCCGTATGCGTCGTGTGTAACGTTGAGCTGTCAAATCGTAATCACCTAAACAACGAAGGATGTTCATAACCCAGCATCCAGTAGTGCAGAGTTGTAGTGGCAGCTTCACTTTATGAGGAAAATAAACCGCGGCAGGCTTATGAGAACGCAGATCAGTGGTGCCGACAACGTGGGTGGTCCCCATTGATAAAATTCAAGTAACATCATTTCTAATTACCATCTACGTATGGCTTTACCGTCCCGGCCGGCGTTTGTTCGTTCACGGGAGAAGGGTTGTTCATACATTCATTCGTCTGCTTAATGTTGGAAAATGTAATATGGCGGACATTCAGATTCAAACATGACATAAAAGCTCTTAAAATGGTTTTCATCAGAATCGTGTCCATTTGTATTAAATGCATAAAAACTTCTGAAACGGACAAGAAGGGAAGGAGACATTCATAAGAATGGGAATCGACAGATCGATCTCGAAAATTAGATTAGAAACTGTGTAGCCCGGACATATGATGACTTGCTACGGTAGTTACAGCAAACGTCTAAGCAAGGTATATGGATAAGTGTGACGATAGCAAAGGACGGCGTATTTAAACAAAAAAAATATTGATGTGCGGCACCTTAGCGTACCTCATCGGCTAATGATAGAGTACTATAGTGAGATCGAGGTAAACAAATCTTCCGCGCTCCTTAATAATCCCCTAGGACTCATGGCATACGTAGGTATGGAATACCAATGTTTGATTCAAATATTATCTGAATTTGTATCCGTCGAAAATTTGCCAAAATAGTATCTTAAATATGTCCTAATTTACGGCCATAGCGGTTTGTCATTTTATTGCCGCACGACTTTGCGCGTTGTGCCCATCCTTACGCCAATGTGACCTGTTTTTTGGGCAGTGCTTTTTTGGCTACCAATCGCACCCGCTTCGATAATCCATATTCGATTGGTACTGGCTATCCAAATTAAGAAAAGTTCATTTGCTACAAAAACGTATCCGTAAACAGTATTAAGTAATTAAAAGCGAATTAGACAGGAGGCTACATACAAAACAGTACCATTTTTTAAACCTAATCATTTCCTATACGGGCTAGAACTTTTGACAATTCTACCTTTGACAGGTTCTTCCCTTTAGGTCAGATATTACGCTGCTAAGTTCAAAAACGGCTCAAGATTAGCACAGATTTTCGGGCATACTTTTCGAGTATTACATAACACTTTAAAAAGCTATATCCATGTGCAGCGGAAGAGGTTCGCCAGCAGTGCTCTCGCCATTTCGCGGTAGTAGACGGTAGAATTATCTTCTCAATAGTGAAGATATTGTTTGGGTGAATTAACAAATCGGATGTCATGCCATAAAAAGTAGACTAGTGAAAACTGCGTTTGTCTTGATAATGTTGTTTAACAAATTAACCATTATTAATTGTTTTCCATTTACTACTCAACGCCGGGATTTGTTTGGGTGCCCTACGTATAGGACAGTCTAGAATCGGGCACAGCATAGTTCTTCACCAGTCATCCGTAATCGCTTAAAGGTTGTGCCTTAAAAGAACAGAGAAAGCCGCACTGATCTTATTTGTTCCAGTGGTAGTGGGCGGGTATACTCTACGACGCAGTGATCATTCAAATTTGCCGCATGCATCAATTGGGATATATGTACTCGTATGAGGAAAGCCATGCATTTTAAATACGCTTCTTTTTTCTTCATCTTGAGACGAAGACTTTTTCTTCATCAAAGCCAACGAGAGCCAGCGAACTCCCTACAACATAGTCGTTCATATGAGCAAGCTGATACATTGACATTGGCGTTGACTACCTGTGTTCTACTGGATAGCGTAAACACAGCGGGCTTAGCTAGGGACCAGGTCGTCCTTTGCAGTTGTACGCGACGTTTAGCCAGACCATCGTTGAAGAGCTGATTTATCCAGCACTAACCATATGTGTGAGCTTAGATACAGGACAAATTTTATCCTTTGAAAATGAATATGTATTTTACGATCGGATGATCATACGTCTCATTATATGGCATTATCTAGTACTGTAGCATCTCTCACTGCGAGATTCAATGAATGGTTTTGTTGCGTAACTGCCTCCTTAACAGCTAGGTTGGATAAAGTTGGTCCCAGTGGATCAACGGCTTCGAAAGACTGTTACCGATAGAGGTGTTCGCGAGTTTTGCGCCTGGAACTGCGCTAAACATTGCCATAGTCCTATTGGCTTCCGACACTCCCGAAACAAGATGTATCCACTGGTCGGATTCCTCAGTAGTGGTCTACACCAACAACGGAAGGCTGACGACGGCAGGACTAAATGAAGGTTTATCAAATTAGGAGACACCTGTTTTTTGCGAAAATAGGACTAGGCAAAGAAGGTACAGTTAAGTTCATTACGGTCAGCAAGTACGCATCGGCCAGTACGATCAAACTTATTCTAAACTCCATTTCATTGTGGCTGGAGTAGTTTCAGACCATAACTATCGAACGAATAAAATCAACAAACATGCTAGGTATCATTTAAACTTAACACAGAATATAATAAGATGCTACCGAATTATCAGGCGTAGCCATCCTTGAGATGCCACTAAGTCTTGTTGTTGGTTTTAGGCTAGAGTGACAATCATATTTAAACTGATAAAAGCGTCTATTGATAGATCAGTGCACTTGGGGTAAACCAATTAGTAAATCTTAGGAAAAACGCTGTAATGCCTTTGTCCAACGGAAGTGTACGATAAATATTTTCGCAGTTTTTACTGGCAGTAAACCTATTAAAAGCGTGCGACTGGATTCGTTGATCTCCTTTCATAACTAAGATAAGTCAATTAGCATACCCACACAGACTGCAAGTAAATCCTCTGACGTTTGTCGAACGAGGGCCAAGGAGCTCAGCTAGCTCTGTGCTTATGTGGTAAAATTCGTTAAGGCCAGCATCTAGGTAGAAGTACCATTTTTGTACTGCAACAGATGACCTGTCTCCAATATTTCAACTCGTTTAATGCTAAAAATGAAGCACTCAGTTGTCAATGGACAGTACAGTCTACCGTTCGGTGGAAACCCACTCCCGGTTATACCTGTACGTTATAAGGTTTTGATTCCTACAGTTTACAAAAATAAGCTGCTTTAATAGGCTTAAAAGATCCTAGAATAACCCAATAGTTAGTTCTTAGACTCGCTGCCCCGGTGCTCACACTGGCCGAGATAGGTCTATATGAATATGCTAAATTTCTTCGCAACGAATGCCGCATTTCACATAGATGATTGGCCTGGCTTAGGGCCCACCCTGATTTTTTTATCTTGCTGGAGGGCCTTCCTGATCAAATTATAGGGCTGAAGAAATCCGTCGAAGTCATTTTGCATGCAGACGATTTAGTGATATGCAAATCGAACCGGTTTCAGGTGCAGCAGGCTCTAGCCCCACTCTACGTAGCATTCACAGATTTGAGACTGATTTTGAATCTGAAAAATGATGAAATTTAGAAGGGAGGCAGGACAACGGTCACTGACACCTGGCCAGGTCACCTCTTACCCATGTAAACCGGCTTCCACACTTATGGTTGCTTTTTCCTGTGGACCGTGGAAGTTTTACTCTTCACGTGACCGAAATATGCACGAGGGTAGTGTTGGCCACATGAGCGATAAAATCGCTTTATGGTTTGCTCCTTCGAGCCACCCACAGCTAGTTCGACCTCAAGCTACACATATATAAATATAAGCAGGCCTTTTGGGAGTATCTTACTAGGAAGAGCTTCGAACATTAAAGCGATTCGAGTCAAAGCTGTCACGATCATTCACTGCTTGTCCTTTCTACACGGTCGCGGACATGAAGCAAACCATTCATGCAATACGTACCATGCATGCGTTTATTTAGGTAACTAAAATTACTGATTGTACGATAGTTTCACTGATTTGATGTTTTTAACTGTAAGCTATAACTTAGGAACCTAAAAATGAAGAACTAAGTTGAATTGGTCTAGACAATAATTCACCGTTCAACTCACCTGCAAAATCTGGCAACGGGTGTTAACGCAGAGTTCGTCAGCGCACGGCTGATACATCCCTAGGGTGACGCAATTAAGGAGAATGACTAGCATCGATGCACGCTCGAACCATGTGTTTCATCATTAGCCAACAGCATCCGGTAAAAATAGGTTGAATCATCAAACGGCAATTTGGCGCCAGGCAAAAAGGTCGACGGAATAGGGCGAAATCTGTTAAGGACAATTGCGCTTCACATTGCTCGCCTGTATTTGCGTGCAGTGTATTAGGGTACTCGAACATTTCCCTCGATTAATATATAAATCTTTGCCTAGTGGAACTACATTGATTTACGTTACGTCACGTTACGTTTAGTATATTTGGCACAGTTTATGATTAGGTACATATCATATCATATACCGTAGGAGCAGCAAAACTACTAGAAAGAGGTCTATCCTAATTAGCTAGAATTGAAGGTATCGACGTTGAACACTGCCCCTACCGCGAAATGGCCTGTGCCTATGCCCGGGTTACCACGTGTCGCAGAGTTCAGTAGATGAGACCGCTGTACCATGGTTAGTATCTAACAACAGCTACAATACACTACTACCATATTTAGAAAAAAAATTTCGCAACGTTTAAAAAAAGCTAACGGCGGATACACACGCTTCTTCTTTTCGTGTTTAGGCGACGCTGTGATGACTCCATCTACCGACACGACAACCTTTAGCACCACTGTATTTCTAAAGGCCATTGTACAAAAAACGTTACCTATATATAGGCGTGTTTTTATATGCATCGAGATAATAGTGACCGTTATTGCTATAGGCGCGTGACTCGTTTTGCTTAAAAATAAACCATGAATATTAATAATGCATATATATAAATCACCATCTGTTGCTATTTGATGTCTTATTAAGTTCAAGAATGAGTACCCCCAAAATAGTGGTTTTTATGAGACTTCTTATCTTTTTAGCGCCACAATCGATTGCAGTTTCACCTATAAATGTCGTAATCCCTTGTTCCTGTTTAAATTACAAAGAGTATGCACTCTTTCACTGCATAGAGGTGCATTTCAATGGCTGTTTAACTAATCGGCTTTCTAACATAACATATAATCGTCCATTGATGCTGTGCGTCCAAGATAGCCATTACCGACATGTTGGTCGTTACGATAGTTCTGGGGGCATTGCCATTGCCCACTACCTGGACTGTGTTTTTAGCCACGTATTGATGTCTACCGGTTGGTCGGCAAACGGTTCTCTTGGGACTTCCAGGAGAATCGAGCAGGCGTACGGCAAATGGCCAACTTTAGCTGGAGAGCACGTGGCTGCAGTGGATAAGAGTTTATCGGCGAGAGGATACTAAACAAAAAAGAGGAGTAGACGCTGGAGGACGTCAGAGGGCGAGGCATAAAGGGCAACGCCATAGAGGACGGCGTCCAGAAACCGTATGACCTTCCTCGGTCTAAATATAGGGGCAATCAGTGAAACGCTATTTATGCTGCAGGTAACAAGACAGCATAGCGCGTTCAACCACTGGCCAACGCTAACGAGCAGAATCGTTTGTTGCCCACCTTCGAAACGCCACAGTATTTCCAGCAGGCCCTGGTTGTCTTACTATCCAACCAAAGCGAAGATGTTGGTCGATATTAACGCCGGTTGCGGACGCGTCAATGTTACCTAACATGCACTATGTCAACTACGGCCTGCTTGCAGTGGTGTTATAATACTGTAATACTAAGCTTTTTTCTGTTAAGCTGTTGACCAATGATACTCTCAGGATATGCCACGGTACCAAATGATTTAAGTTTTGTGGTGCTAAAGCTGAAAAGGACGCGATCGAGTTTTCAGCAGCTCGAAAGAAAAGAAAAAATAGCAAGATCGACTGAAAACAATTTTCAGTTTCTTTTAAGAACTAGATACATGGGCCGAATGAAGTCCAGGGCGTTGTCAATGGCTACGCAAGAAGCGTAGAAAAGCAGGCTTCGCTCGCCTTCAGAACGCGGTGAAGATAGCCGGCGAGCTAATCAAAGCAAAAAAGTTCTCAGGCCAAAAAGCAAAGCTAACCATCTGTGGCATCTAGTGACTTAATCCAGCCAAAAACACCGGTCAAAGCTGATAGTAGACTAGCGACGTGCACCGTCATCAAACTGCCAGCGCCTTTTGAACGCGACTGGATCAGGCGAAAATAGTAGACGGGCGTTCGCATTGCCGGAGTTAGGAGCATTTTGGGACCCTGCAGTAAAGAACCCGCCTTTTGCCTGTTGGCCTTGAGTGCCGAATCCCCAACATTGCTCCACTTGCCACCGGTCGCAACATATAGATAGCTTTGATAGTATAATACGTGTCATTTAAAATGGTTACATGCCCGGATCAAGTACTTTACCATGATTAATCGCTGGTAATACTAGCTGTTATTGTTTCAGCATAGCTGAGCGAACGGTAGGTGAGAAGACAGTCAAGCACTTATGAGCGAAGAGAGCGTTCTAACGTCGACAGCATGCCAGCCTCGAATATACTCGCAGGCGAACAAGCTGAATGCATATGCATACAAACCAATAGGAAGGTAGTAGGATATGAAATATATGTTCTTATACAACACCGTACGCATATATACAAGCAAAACGTATATACTCAATCTGGTTTTGAATCGAAGATGTTGATAAACCACAATCGGTCTTTTGCCTGCTGGAGTATCTTTCCTTGACATGATCTCCTGCAATATTTTAGTTGCCAAAGGGAACGACTATGATCGTCTGCTTTCTCAGTTTTAATTTATGACAATATCGCGTTTAGCTGGAAAACCGGTGCCTTATATTGATGCCCAAAGCTAATTCGGGACGACTTTCGACGCTATTAACTTGGATCTCGGGTACGTTTGAAGAGACGCTGTTGAGTGTCGAACCTGTTGAGAGGCTGTTTTCGACGCTCCCTCTTTTTCTTCTTTTAATAACCCATACAGTGTGTGGCACGCTTCGCTAATCGCTACTGCGATCTTCCTTCCCTTGCCAACAGGCACTTGGTCGATCGGCCGTCCGCTGTTTTCAGTTGCCATTAGACCAATACAGTTTCCTCAGACACCTGTCGCTACGACGCCGTTAGTTTTACGCATCACTAGCACCCGCTCCCCTTACTAGCATCGTTTAATGAGCCACGTGATTTAGTAACATCGCTGCACAAGTGTACGTAGACCGAAGGTGCCGCATGACCAGGCCTTCGGTTCTCTGCCGTTAGCAAAATCTGCGGCGACAAATTGAACCTCGTCACATAGACACATGCCTGTACACGCCCATACACTACCATTACTAGGTAGGAACGGCCATTTATATGGTGCTCGTCTTCTTTTTCTCTCAAGTGTTGCTTACAGTAGCATTCGAACTGGAAGCTTGTGGCCGACTGCATGGCTAGACGACGGGCCAATTTGCTGACGTTAGACAAACCATAGCTGGAGCTAGTGGCGGCTCGCAAAAAGGTGCACGATGTTCCATCCGCCCCTTTTTGGCCAGGCATACCACATCGTTCGTTGGGATCATACACGACTACCTGTGCCCCGTCGCCGCATGTCCATTGCCCTTGCTCGATGCCGTTGACGTTGGTGTGGTAAGATCGCAAACAGAAGCGCTTGCGATAACATACCCGCACCCACCGGCAGCAGCAATGGCATCAGCAGGAGACTCTGTCTGAGAAGAAGTACAGCGGTAGTACGCTTGGAATAGAGCTTTTTCGTAGCTGCCTTTATATGTGGGTATTTACTTAATCAGGGGGCAAAAAGATGGGGAAACGTGAGGAGACTAAGCGGGTATGACGTGAGCTTTGAGCAGAGAAAAGGACGCATTGGATTAGGCGTTGGAAGATGATGCTCAGGTAAGTCTTCTCAAGGTAAGCGGCACTAATGCGCAGAACTGCACGAATATTAGACCGTATTTAAGGGGATATATATATATATATACCGTAAACGAATGTTTTTTACTAAAAAAGAAGAGGCTTTCAGCAGAGATATGTGCTACTGCAACTGTATTTAAAAGGACATATAGCTTACAGCGTTCTCACAGTTGGCCCTTATAGTTACCTCGTCGTAATCTTAATAAACACTAGGATCAAGTCAAAATAAAATTATGCCCGTATGATTTTTATACACGGCTGGAACATAACGGCATTGTTCCGAATAAGTTAGTTCTACTAGGACTGACGTACCGGCGCTGCGATACTTATAGGAAAATCAAGTCCCAAATGTTGCCCTTCAGTCTTTGTATGGCTATATTTACTTGTACGAATAAATAGTATGAAAATGAGATCTATTTACAAGTTCATGGATTAAAAATTCTGCGCGGTCAGTCATTATCAAAACGTGCTGTTTCTCAACGTGCTGGTGCCTGTTGGCGTCTGTTCATTGCACAGTCAATATGGGCTTGAGCCATTTCTGCTATTGGATTTTATAGAATACCCAATACAGAGATGCAAGTACGGACTCATTCCTGGCCAATCAGTTCGTGAATTTTTTTAAATACTCAACCTGGTATAAGAATTCGAATCAAAAAAGTCAATAGAATAAACGGCTGAATCTCGTATAAGATGGGCATGCTAGCCTTTACTCCTGGTGTTCCTTTTTCAACCAGCCTCCGGCCTTGATTCGGTCCATCGTCTGATACATACCTTCTTTTATTGACTGCCTTATACCCCATATGGCGTAGCGCACTTCTTGCCGTTAGAGACTGGCTGATGTTATAAATACATAGTTTGAATTCTAAATTTAGTTACCCCCATGTAGCATCGTTTTGCATTGTCAGGAAACAAGGTTTCACTAATTATTGCCATGGTAATTCTTTCTTTTTATCCATATGAGAGTGTTGATTTTTTTCTTATATACATGATGATACAGCCTACACAATGTATAAGCGCTTAGCAAAACGTCGTGTGGCCCGATATTATCGTTACGCATTTGCACGATGTGTTATGGTACAGGTGAGTTAATTATCTAGTATTGACAAAAGTCATTACAAAGATGAAACGACACTATTACGATGACTTCTCGACCGGAACAGCGAGAACCAACTATTTGTTGTCACCGCTGGTTCCCACGTGTTAGGTACACCTATGGTTACTCCATAAAGTCACTGTAGTTCTTTTTTCGAAACCTATCTTTCTGCTTCCTTAGCTTACTAAATTACATTTGCAAACAAATGCGTCACTTGTATTTGCGCGGGTTTTGAGTCTAATGTATATTCCAACTGATCATTGTGGTATTTGACAGTCTCATGCTTTCAGCACTTCGTTTGATTTGAATCCATACGGCGATTCGCTCGCGCCTACTCGACGTGCAGCCGACGTCCAGTAGATTTTGTTATGGCAAAAGCTCGAAAATGAGCTTCATGTTGCCTGATGTCGAACGGAGTTGACGCGATCATTTCGGTGGCACTTCGATCAGAGGCTAACATTGGTAATCATGTGACTGTAAACTCTATTTTTCTACGGCTGAACAAGGGGGCTGATACCCCACTGAAACGAGCAAACGTACGAAGTAATGAGTTGTTTGCATAAAATGATCGTTCTATTTTTGAGAAATTTGACATCTCGAGATTTCAAGTTACCTATAAAACCATCTTTCGTAGTAACAGGAACTAACCAATTCTGTGCTTCGGTAGGCGTTAAGTATGTAACTTTCAATGTACATAACCGACCACAAAACATAACCGACTGTGTTTTGGTCACGACCAACGCAAACTGGACCTTAGCCACTTCAGCAAGTTAGAAACTCTATTGTTGTTTAGCTTCGTGGTGACCCCCCCCCCCGCGTTAGAACCTCTACACCAACAACAAATACGGCTACCATCGCTCAAATAAGCCGTCATCGGTACAAGATAATCTCTCATCAGTCACTTTAATACAGAATACGTTCCGATTAGTTATCTTCTCTACCAAAGCAGTTACTGCTATCGCTAAAATTTCTGTGCAGTCGAGATGTCTATGCATGTCTCCTGGATCAGTTAGTTGTCTCTTACAAAAGAAAATGTCAACATGTACAAACAACGACTAATAATAACCGACGAGCTGCCTGTTCTAGAGAAATATATCAAACGAGAAAGATTGCGCGAAAGGGAAGCCCAGAGAAAACTGTGAATATCATGTATAGGACGTTTCATAAACGCGTTCAGATTGGCTGAAGGCAAGCGGTAAACGGAGGGGTTAGTGGGAGCAAGTACGAACCTGAGAGACGCTCAGCTGTCGACAGCCGGCATGCCAAACAACCAGGTGAGTCCGCAAAAAACGAAATAGCACTCTCTGCCCGGCAAAATCGGGAAACGTGGTTGCTCTAAAACGAGGCCAAAGCTGACAGGAAGCAGAGTACAGCTTCTGAACCAGGAGAATGGCCTTAAACGGTTTCAAAGACAAAAATAGTTTTTGCAAAGGCACTAGCTAAAGATGAGATTTGTAAAATTGACACCACATCCGCATTTACAGGAAGGATTGCATAGCCTCTCGTTAACAAATGAAACCAAATGCCAATCACACTGCGTCAATCTGTGTTACGAACAGGAATGCGAGAAGACGGTCAAGTAGACAACATTCGTCAGCGAGAAATAACTTACTGATGATGCGATGTTTGCAATAATCTTTGAAGTTGACACGACATCATCATTGTGCTTTTTCCACCGCATACGTACACAAATATAGATGCTGTACAGATAGATGGCTGACGTTGAAAGGCAGGTGTTGAAAGTCTGGGTGCATTAAGCAAGAGCCGACAGCAGCTGCCGCCATTAGGTTTTTGTTGCCTTCGTTTCAGATCAGTGCATCATTGTTCGTGTAATATCATTGAATTTACCACACTGGAGGCGTCATCTGAACAATACGTTGCTTGAGTTGTTAATAAGGTAGAACTGTATCTATTATATACAGGGATATACCATCAGCGCCACCATCAGAATTACAGCTATAGAATTATAGAGCCAGAATTATACCAGCCAGAATTATAGAGTTTGCATTGCGCGTTTGCTGTACTTGAGGGCGTTAAGTTGTTTAATAGCATGGTGTACCAATATTAACCTACAGGCACTATCAGACGAAGAAATGCCTGTTTTCGATGAAATACCTGTTCCGCTTCGAAGATAAGGGAGCGTGTTCTTTTTAAAGCTGGCTTACAACGCCATGTCATAGTTCATCTTGATACACGACTGTCGCTATTTTTACGGATGCGGCTACTTTTAGTTTGAAGACCTGAATCTGGAAAGGGAAATGAATGCAATTCGGCTTTATTCTAAAAGGCGACCAAGGCATAGAAGTGATTGGTTCTATTGCACGCATTGAGAAAAACCCGCGTCGCTTGCTCGGCTAGCGAGGACTACGTTCCGTTTAAGTCCGTATATATCCGCACGGGGAAAAGAAACCTGTAGTGCAATAGGCCAGTGGGGCACCCGTGACACTACGCAATTTCTTTTTCCTCTTTTCCAAAACGACGCTCACAAGGGCGTCTGTGGACTAGTGCGAGCAGAAAAAGGAGGCATGGCGCTGTCGCGTCTATCGACGAGCAGTAATCAGGACCGCCAGGCCCCTACCAACACGTACTGCATCTCCCCCTTTCAGATCTACTTTCGAGTGCTTTACTCCACTCTACTGATAGCAGACCAACTGTCCTTGGTAGGCCGACTGGTCCAATGGAAAGACCTGAATACGATCTTTGTATGTTCCATGCATTCGCTCCGTTTGCTGCCTTCTCAATATTCTCAAAAGCCGGAAGAGATTTTTCTTCGCTCCTCTTTTTCCCCAGGCCATTCCTTTGCCTACATACCGTTCATCTGTCGACTCAACCAAACCAGGCTTTGGCTGTTCCTCGGCCTCATTGCACATCACCTGCCCTTGCTTCTCATCCCTTTCGAGACCGTTTTCTTTGCCAGCTGATATTCGTAGTTGCTATATCATCATATATGTGCTACGCACCGGAGGCCGCATCGTCCGGTTCTGCAACAGCACGCATAACTAACGTACAACTAGTATGTCCCGCCTGTCCGCCCTTTCAGCACGCGTATCTTCGAACGCTACAGATGCGCTCGCCGATCAGGCCTTTCTACGAAAAACAGAAGAAGGATGGAACAGTCCGGCAAGAGTAAATTTTATCCGTAGCTCTGAGTAGCTTCGGCTTCCCGGCTCAAGGATTTGTAGTTCGAGTCTTACTCTGAAAAGAATGTGACGCAGATCCAACCATACACGCGATGTCCAAGCCGCAATGAATAAAACTTGGCACTGAGCTGCATTATTCCTTGCTAGAAAACATTTTGGACTAGACACAATGAGTGGGAAAAGAAACGACACCGATAGAGACGAAATAAGCGTCGTAACGTCAATAAAACAACGTAGTAATGGGTGTTCCTCTTCTTAAGTTTAGCAAATGACAACTAGCAATAGTAGCGGTAACGAAGAATCCAAGGTAAACGTAGGAAGTAGCCATTAATTTTTAAATCAATTGTTTAGGCAGGGTCGAAAGCTTAGTTGGCTATTATCGAACAGAGTGAAGCCGGGAGCATTCTCGGATGTCAAATCCCATATGACGGGAATGACAGTCCGGTTACACGAAACGTATACATGCATATTGTGGCACGTACATCTATCACAGCGACAGAAGATTTCAAATGCAGCTAAGGTCCCAAGTACATTTCAAAGCAGATGCCCTCCGCTGATAAAAGCAAGTACGCCAACTCGAACCTGCCCAACGGCGGTAATTATTATAGGAGTCACTTTTGATGCGTCGATGGGTGGATAAGATAACGTGTTAATAGAATAACTCCTGCTATCACAGCTCCGCACGAAGTTAACTACCCCCTTAGTAATGTCTTTTATAAATCAACATGTTTTTTTTAGGCGGACAGAAGGCTATCGCCTAAACGAAATACCCGCGTTGAGAATAAGGCCTATAAGAGTCACCTTCGTCACTACTCAACATTACATGTTCTCATAGGAATCAAGACAGACACACTTAGCCAATGGTAGGACGCTCATGCAAAAGTAAGACGAAGCATATGAAAAATGCATTTTTTTTAGGAATCTCAAGTGCCTCAAGTCCGTCCAAAGTACAAGTATAGATGGCTATGTTCAATCGTATTTCAAAGATCAATACTTGTCTTAGGTGTGGTTGTACCCACACACCTAAGACAAGCATGTTGCGATAGGATCAACATGGTCGACTTGGCTTACCATCGACATATTTCAACTTTGACAATCCGTACTGTCGCTTTGCTCATATCTAACGTTTCGTATACTGCTGCAGCTCGATATGCGGTACAAGCTTGAACGACTAAATCTGTGAAGAGCCGCCCACAATTAAATTGTGACTGGTGCCGGTTGCCCCTTGTTAGCTGCTATGTGGGCAGTTCGGCTAATTCAGAAAGAAACCAGGCAAGCAGATTTGCATAGCCGGGACAAAGAGGTTGCCTTGGTATCCGGTTGTTGGCCTATAGCAGCTCGATAGCGGCTTGCTATTTGGTCACCCTCGTTTCTTTTTCTGCCAGCGAAATGCAGTTTCTAGGACGCGAGCAAATAATGGCGTCGCCTTCGGCCAGGTGGTGGTAGGTGACGTGAAAATCTTGCGTCACATTTACTAACCGTAGGTGAGCAGGTAGACACTGACACTTCTGCTGTTGTTCCGCTCGTTCGGGCAGATAGCAGATGATGTGCTCGAAACTGCCATGTTTTTAACAAGACAAATGAACAAGCAACGCGAAAGGTGCAAGAAAACAGGAGAGAACGTACACAATTTTGGTTATTAAGAAATAAAAGTTATTATCATTCATGTTAGAGCTGTGATGTAGCTTTTTCTAGACGGCTTCATGCAGTCTTGCTGGCTGCAGCCAGATCCGCACGTACATTTTGATATTTCGTTGGAAAATGTAGCTGTGTCCTAGATAAATATACTATATTTGGAAGATGTATCCGCCAGACATAATTATTGGTCTCTGAATCACGAAATATGTTAGGCCTTTAATATCTTCTATAATTCAATCAAAGTATGTGTCGCAATTATATATATTTCCTTAATTATCTGCAGTCCACGGTGGTAGGTTTATATCATTATACCGATATGTTATCATGCTTATGAAAACATTGCGCTACTAAATGAACTTGTTTTCATGTATCTGGAGAAAGGAAACCTGTAGGTTGTTATCTTTCATCAAATAGATATTTTTTTTTTTTATCTGATGATCAACGTTCCCAAAACGTTTTTACTTTGATTTATTTAGTACAATATATCAGTGCTACATAAGACCAGAACAGAATAAAATTCTCCTATAAAACCTACCCAGTTGACGTTTGCTTCTTCCGACGAAAGGCAGCTTCTGCAGCTTTAGCAGAGGCATGACATAGATAGCAGAAGGATGGCTATAGATAATGCGATAAAAACTAACAACAAAAGCAGGGCCAGTGACAACGAGGGGGCGTTGAAAGCATATAAAATGTAAAAAACATTGAGTCACGGTGTGGCAAAGGTCAAGGATGAGAGCAGTGTTACCATGTGCTGGTTTTGCTGACCGATCCTACATAGCTCCTATAGCTTGACTATTTCCCTCTGTCGGTTCGTTCTGTTATCTGTCCTGTAGTTTTTCGCGGTGTATAATGTGCAGGAGAAGGAATACTGAAACTAGTGGCGGTTACCCTAGCAGTTACCGCCAAATGTCACCGAATGGCAACGGAACGACGTCACATTGAAAGAGTGCTTGACTTCAATGAAAAGCCTTTGCAGTACACTGAATTCGGCCCTTTACCTTTTCCCGCTTCCGCATCCCCCACAGGCTCTCACAAGAAGTCTAGCCTTTATCCAACTTCCCAGGTCTGACATCCGTTCAAGCGAGTCACTGAGCATGCCTCCTGGTCTGCTCGTCCCGTCGTGTCCTACCTCCCCCCAGCGAGGGCGGCAGCGTTGAATTGTGGCGGCTGTCTTCCGCAGACATCCGCTCGTCATCGTCCCAGTCGTATCTACCGCACGAGTACTTTCATCGTGAACAGGTTGACAGAGCTATCTTTTCATCGTCTTTCAACCACCTCTGCCTGCTGTTCCACCCGTGACGTTCGTTCTTCAACTTTCGACTAGCACTGCTATTACTCATAGTTATCTGTTATAGTCTGCCGGCCACATAACCAGGTTATTTAACCTTAAAGCTAATCTTGGCCCTAGCTAGACTTCTTTCCTCCTCTCGTTCCGCTTAAGCCAAAGAAGGCTTCGGCGTCGTCGTAATATATACTTCATCGAAGTGAGCACGAACGGGCGAACAATGGCCACCACTCGAAAGATCGATGCTGCCCTTCGTCAAGGCTAAAAGGGGCCAAACGTATAGAAAAAGACAAAAAGGAAGGGTGGCAGGCGCTAAGAAGAACGCATAAAGCGCCTGAACGAACATGGCCTGCTGCTCTGATTGAGAGGGACATTGCTCAACCCTGTTGGCAGCCCTGTGAACTGCTGCCATCGCCGGTTTTTCCTAAGAGACATGATGAGGTGACTCTGATTTTGGCCTTTTCGTATAGAGGTTTTCCTGGCGTAAGGCCGTATGCTCCCGCGTAGTGCACATTGAAGTATGAATCGACGTACCATTCATTTTTCTCCTGCTGCCATGATCAGTCATACCGGATGAAAAATAAGCACGGTGAAAGAAAAAATATCATTGATCTATAAAGCCCATGTATCTATAAATTCATCTATTTATTCAATATTCAAATTATTTTACTTTGAGGGTTGCTTAATTTGTCTAATAATATATTTAAATTATTTGTGCACTCAGAACGCAACAAAATGGCGGTATAGGTATACTTTACATCTCGGAACACTTAAGGCGCGTTAAGCCTATATTCACGTCCTAAAAAATTTTTTAGCGGTGAGAAATTTCAATCGGATCGCCAGGATTCTACTATCAATGCACTTTTCCAGGGCGTTTATTGTTAATTGAACATAAAAAAATCAAGTACGTTTTTTTATACACATACTTTTGATATAATAATGTATAGTATACTTTTCGACACATGTTGACTAACGATCGAGATTTTATGTAAGCAATATATATATATATATATATAAGCAATGCCTTTCTGAATACCAGTGTTACTTCAGAAGAACTGAAAGGTCAAGCACAAAACCCTGTGTTTTTTTGCAAACGCTGAAGTTTTGAATATTTGATGGATATACACAGACGACTGTGATAGACTTTGATATGTTTCATTGGTTTTACCTCTTTAACGGCGGTTGCACTGATGATGTTACAATTACTTTTACTTCTTAATAATCGAAGTGGCATTAACAGCCGGTTAACTCATCCTACTTCACCACGTAAACCGATTTAGTACCCTATTATATATATAATAGAACCTTTATAAATACGAGCCGAACTTCCCTAGAAGCATTTGTGTGTATGTTATTCTGTATCGATATGGGTATACGGAGCGCATAGAGTCAAGGTTGGTTGTAACTTTGCGTGAGACTTGTGCTAACCAAGCGCTTCTAAGCTACTACACCCCTTCTAGCATGATCCATGGCGAACGACCAAAACGAGAGACGAAGAACCGAGCCCGAATCTTATGACCCGCCATAAGCTGTCTTTCAGCGCTGTTACCATCACTTTTCTGGCCGCAGTCATCATCAACGACATATGAAGCGCAATATGAATTTTACGTACGATTAGTGACGCCATAACCATCAAATAGATTTTAGAAGTCATTAACATGGACGATACGATCACCAGATACGATCAACTGGTGTCGTCTTGATAGAAGAGCAAGCGCCAAAGGTATTCCAGGGAAATCGGGTCTATGAAATACTTTTTCTCACCTGTACAAAGGGTCGAAGCGAGCAAGGAACCGTATGACCATAGGGAATCGTATCTGGGAACGTGAAGGTAAATAAAATGTTTTTATACGAACATTTTGTCAGGACGAGTCGAAGCGTCAGGGAATGATCTACATGTCGTGAGCTGAAGATACCACTGCTCCGGAATACGATGCTACTATAACTAAGTTCGAACTAAATGACGAGTCCAGAGAGGTCAGAAGGGTAGCGAAACGCGTTTTGCGTAACTCCGCTAAGTAAGTGCGTAACGCAACCGGATAGGAGGACGATCTGGGACCAACTCGTGTTCACTAGCGCATCTCTTTGTACAACTAGCTGATTGAAATTTCGAAAAGGACTGGGCAACTGCTGACAACGACAATTGAAGCGGGCCGATTTGAGAAGGATGCTAGTAAACAAGATTAGCTCTTCTGCTGACACATACAAATACACACCCAAGAGGCACACCAAGCTAATACAACGCACTACTTAAAGTAGAATAGACTTAAAGGCCGATGCTTATGAGTACTCAGTGTCATCGCCTTCGTATCGAATCGAAGAGCAGCCATTGAATTTCATTAGGAAACGTAGTAACTTCTCTGAATTCAACATTTATTCGTGTACCATATTCATGAGTAGGATGAAGACAATATTAATAAGACCCAGGGGTTTACCTCGTAATGACAAGATATAGTGTGATTACGTACCTTAAACCAAATACACTTCAATCCACAACAAAACGATAATTAGGGAGATCTTTTACAACGCATGATTGACTTCTGTTTAGTTGCTCTCTGCATTCTATATAGGATAGCTGAAAAACAGCGGCTATGTATGTTGATTCTGCACAATCGTCGTATAATTTGTTCGTTATTTCCAGCTGCTGCTGTCGTACTTCAGAGGATAATTTCACGGGTCTAGACGCATTGCTATGCATATCATTCATAAAAAAGAAATATTGGTTACTTAGTTAGAATTTGTGCGATGTTCCTGCGCTCAGTATCACTATCCCTAGTAACGCTTTCTCGTATGAATGAACCGTGTGCTACTTCACATTTGTTGATCAGCTATACGGAGATGTTTCCTTACTCTTTTTTTTTCCCATTTCCTCGTATACACGAAATGATCCGTGGGACAAGTAGTGTAAATCCAGACTGACACTACAGCCTAACAGGCGATACTTGAGAAACAATCAAAGCTATATCGTCGGCAATCGCTCTCTTGTTTCAGAGGAATTTTCTCACTTTGCTATTGGATCCGCTGTGTATATATGGCGCGACGTTTTGCTACCGCGGGTGGACAATAAAGCATAGTGTGCACCTGCCTTTGCCAAGTTTCACACACGAGTTTTTTTAGTTTACTTGTTGTTCCCACAGACCACTTTTTACCCAGGTAAGTTCACCTAGCTGGTTCCGCTATTGGAGAGCTGTTCGCCATAAAGACCGCCCAACGGCATTGACATCTTGAGCCTCGCATCTTATCTTGGGTCCCGGATTTCGTTCAAGGAATCAAGGACCTTGTGAGATCCATGCTGGCCTACAAGACCGGCACTAGCTACAGCACGCACACCAGAGAGAAAGAAAGAGAATTACTAGCACGTCTATGGGTCGTCCAACAGACGGTTCGTCGCCACGCAGCTTGCCCATAGCAATGAC
Organism: Varroa destructor; assembly: GCF_002443255.2. Lineage (NCBI taxonomy): Eukaryota > Metazoa > Arthropoda > Arachnida > Mesostigmata > Varroidae > Varroa > Varroa destructor. The sequence goes on along the minus strand of NW_019211454.1, from coordinate 54,973,629 downwards.
GCCCGTACCAGTAACAACACGTTCCTGCTTGTTGTTTGCGAAATAAAGTACGCTGCTGCCATTGCCGACAGAAAACACAGGTCGGTTGCGGACGCTACTTTGAGAAATTCACGCCATGTACGCTACGAGGGACGAATTTACGCAACAGTGAACACGCTATTTGTTGGCCTTAAGGCCACAGCGAACCAGCTGTTCGAGGCGACTTCTGCTGTTACTGTTGTTATCATTGTTTTCCCGCGTATTGCTAGTAGTAGTAGAAGATGTTGTTGATAGCGTCATGATATTGCTTCTGATACCATTCCTTGCACCTATGTGAGAAAGAAATAACTATATGGGCATGTGTCATACTGCATGCTGTCGTTCGCTGTTACTGTATACATACAGGGCGGCATTTCTGGTTGGCAATGCTTCGTAAGACCGGTCTATGTTGTTATCGGCTTGCTCGGCCAGCAGTAGATGTGGCAATAACAACTGTTCCTGAGGCCACAATGTAGGACGATACTAAATGGGGACGGGTAAGAGTCAGCCGGTACTCTGCAGTCAGTGCATGCCTAAATTCCTTGTCACAGGCGCCCACTAAAACGGGCCAAGGCAGTCACGCTTCGTTGCTAATCGAGACCTGCAACGACGGGCACCTATCTGGCATGACTCGACATGGTTTGTACAGAAGCTCACTTGGAAAATTTTCGGGGACAGGGAACGCCATTAAATTAGTCTATAGGGGCCTACTGGGATTACTACCTCAACCGGTTCGTTTTGCTGACGCTTTCGACGTCTTGACACCGAGAAGCTACGGAAAGAGAGACGGACGGCACTTGGCTAGTACTACCATAACCAGTTCTGACGCTGCTCTTCCTGATGATTATGCTATCATTTCAATTTTTCGCATTGTCGTTCTTCGTCTACCGACGAAATCTTTTTTCACAGCTTTCTATTGTCTCTCGCCTATGAAAGTCGAGGCAGATGAGAAAAGCGGCTAAAATATATAATTCTTCAAGACGCTTTAAAACGGACACCCTAACAGTTAAGTTAGATGTTGAAGCATATTTATATAACCAACAAATATTTCTTGACCTAGTTAGTAAGCCTGCGACGAGTGAAGAAGACACGGCTATCACATCGATGGATTAGACTTGATTCAATGCTATAAATCCAAAAAGCTCTTAGTAATGTAATAAAAATAAAAAGGTATCTAATTTTATTAACGCCTAAATGAACGCAAAAATGCCGCCACTGAGAGCTTGTATGTTGATATGTCAATTCTTAAAACATGCTTGGAGAACGAGGATTAGTCGTATTACTGTTACATTTAAGAATCACAAAATAATTTTAAAATAGTTCTAAAAGTCGTTTTTGATATTTCTTTGCGGCGTAGTGGCTCAACTGGTAATAAACCATTGCAAATTATAGTATTTTTTTTCATCGATAAAAGACTACCGACTTACCCGATCGTAACGAGCTGCTGGGGTGTGGAGTTACCCCCGATGGCATCTAGCAAGCGATGAAAAATAAACTGATAGTGTCAAGGGGAATAAAGAAAATCATCCAAAGTTCGGATTTTGCAATGCTCTGCAAGCATACTTTTAAACTCCATTTATGTCTTTCACTAGAGCATTACTGGTATTCATCCAATAAATCAGGTTTCTTTGTTGCCGGACCTAGGATTTTTTTGCCATGGATGATAAAATACAAATCGCATCTAACACACAGCCTAAATCACTTTGCCCATATGATTAAAAAAATCACGCAAAGTAAAATAAATAAGTAGAAATAAATAAATTAATACTTCAGGTGTTAATTAGCAATAGCTTTTCGTTGTGATTTATAATCCTGTTTCAACAATACATTTAGCTAAGCTAATTTCATGGATTTTAATACTTCTACCCATCAATACATTGATGAGCAGAGGCTTTAGTTATAACGAACGTAACTAGTAAAGCTCTATGTTTGAGTTTTACGTCCGGTATCGCCGTTAATGATTCTATTAGATGACTGGCATCCAACATGTATCTGTGCTAGGGTTCGAATCGAGACCGCAACATGCTTCTAAGATTAGCAGGCAATGCACGTTACACTAACCTATTACAAAATTTTAGCTAATAAAGCTAAAACACCACCACAGGACGACTTTCCGGTACTTCGTGTCGGTTCAAATGACCGTTTTAGCAAACCAACATGGCGAGTTCCTTGTGCCTACTTCGTCCGCTTTTATTTGTCTGCGAATGGTGTTAGGCTACTGTCTAGTGCCAGCAGAGTGCCTTTGTTCGCTGTGAAGCAACAACAGCAGAAAAAGCACTAGATATGTACAAGGGAGCGGGGTGTAGCTTTTTAGTACCTGCATCACCATGGTATGTGCATCTCTGCAGCCATTTACTGTTGTGGGTACGGCCGGACGACTATCGCGCAGGTCTTGTCATACCATCACTACTGGTAACCGGTTACGGTAATCCAGCTGATCTTGTTGCGTGCGGCTAGACGCTGTTTGTTGGTTAGACCGACTGATTGCCAGCTTTTACATGGTGACCAGAAACAGGAGTGTGCGTGCGAAGGCCGAGACGGGTTCGGATGCATCATGGCTGGAGGACTGTGTGGTTCCTTCCGAGATGGCTATATGTACGACACGGCTATGCCGTGTAGTATACGAACGAGAAGATAGCGATGCCGTTATCAAGCCTAAAACACCTAGCGGGAGGAAATGGTTGTCGGAACGATGCGCGGTCGTGCTAGTTAATGACAGACAGAGCAATAGCTAACTTCCCGTAGAATGTCCTTTCTGACCACTCGGGCGGGAAAGTTAGCCAAACCTTGCCTTCTATCGTAATGCTACGACCACCATCACCAGGGTGAAGCGCGCTCCTATCTCTTTAGATGATATCTGATATAAGATGAAGGAATCCGCATTTGGAAGTCCCATGGCTGCCGCAGAGTAGTGCTTGCGGAGCTGACAGAGGAGAAGCAAGATAATAAAGTAACGGGAGGAAAGACGTGCAGACCCGGCGGGCACCGTGAGCCTATTTCCTTTGGATGGCAGGCAAGGGGCAAAATCCGGTCTCGATCTCGAACACTCTTCCCGTTCCGGTTTTGTGTCTCTACGTCAATCTTGCTCAGCACATCCAACTTTTTACCGCCGCACCGAAGGCCGACAAGGCTGTATGGCGGCATCAGGTTAGATGGAGTTGTGGCGAACGAGCAAAAGCATTTCTAGCCATAGTAATGTGCTTGTTGACACTTGAGAATCAGGGGAATTTTATGAAGCGCATCGGCCCTATTCGTTTATGGTTACGTATAATAACTAACAACGACGGAAGTGTACACCAGTAGACATTATTGGTATTCCCGGTTAGAGAAACCTGCAGCAAACAGACATCACTTAAAAAGGCAAAAAGGTTGAATGACAGTAAGGCAGGTCACGGTACTTCCCGTGGCCGCCATAAGTAAGCGTAGCTAGTCGAGAATTGGCTTGCCTTCATCGATTCGGTTTTCTTCCTTTGCCTCCTACACACTAATCTCTCGTGGACTCTTTTGGGGAGCTTGTCGGCGTGGGACGAAATGCTTGCTTGAAGCGTATAATCGGCTTACCATTTCTAGGCAGTCCCCAACCACGAAAAATAGTGAATGGTGGATACATCGCTGTCGTATCCGTCAAAGGTGCGGCCGAGTTGTTTCAAATTAAACCAACACAAGCTGCAATACCATCAGCAGTAACTAGAACTAATAGCACTCTTATAGCAGCGAGTTTTGCAGCAGTTGGGTTTCCTAGAAGAAATCACAGAAGAAACCCGCCGGTTCGATAGAACGGGGTCTTAAACACAACCCCAGATCCGCACATCGCAATAGCAAGTTTGCAGGATTTCTGATTCTGTCATTGGCGACCGTTAAGCCCTTGACATCTTAAGTATTATCCAGTGCTACGACCACTAACAATGCTGTTATCGCCATACGGAGCTGAGGCGAATAAACGGTATATATAGGTGCAGCCATTCAGAGCGGTAGTTGATTTCGGAAGAATAAGTTGGACTAGCTCGCTTTTGATCACGTTTCTGGTTGCGTGCTGGCTATTCAATTGAGTCACCATCAGCGTGTCTCACCTGAAACGAATAATCAACATAATGTTAGTTAAAGGGTAGTCTGCTGGCGCTTGCACAGTTCATCGCGTTTCGCCCTGGAACTGGGGTGCGCAAATAGGGGGAGTAGACTTATCAGGTCGGCCGTCTGATTGCTCACCGCTTCTCGGCCCAATTAATCTTTCTCTATGAAACCCCCTCATTCATTTGGCCTAAACAGCCGCCACATATAGACGCGCCAGCCCCGAGCACCCTCCCTCCAGTTGTGTTCCACTCCCTTGAAACCCAAAACAACGTTGGTTAACTTAATAATCCGGCTATACAAACTGTACGACAAAAGCAAGTAGAGGATTTCTGCTGGCTGAGGCCTAGATTAGAGGAGCCTTTAGGATAAAACTATCGAAAAATGCATTGAGCTAGCCCCGTCGGTCGGCGGGAGCGGTAGTTTTTGCGCGTGGGATGCGACACGCGCCGTACACCCGTGTGTTTGTGTGTGTGTCTGTGTGATGCCCACGCCCTCGACCGAACGACAAGCAAACAGATGACAGAATGTTGTTTTTCGGATACCAGCAGGTCTAGAAATGCATAGTTTTTGTTAATGGGACGCTACGCAACAAGGCGGTTGGCGCTTATGTTATTAGAGCACGGAAAAGGGAAAGAACCTGGATAACAGAAAGCATCCCAGCTCATCCCAAGTTGCTGCGATTGCTTCATGCAACGGTACCCCGCAAGGTGCAATATCCCTCGCACGTTCGTGTGTTTGCTGAGGCTAGGATCTGATACAGAAGGAGGGCTGGATGAGCAGATGCGTTGCTCTACGTACAAGTGGCCCTCGCTAAGATCCAAGGAGCACTGCTTACGACGATAGGGTGGCGGACGCACAAACAACTGCAGGATGGAAACTATCTGACTGGCGACAAAGCAAAAAGTGATATCGCTCTATTTTTACATGGACTGGGCGCTGTGAGAGAGAATTATCGCGCGAATCCCAACGATGGCACTGTTGGGCAGAATCGGCAGGCTGAAGGCTCTGAGCCTGGACGAGGGGCTTTCTTTCTGATTCTGGAAGGCAGATACTCTGCTATTTCTACTACCACTATTAGCGTTGCTTCTACAACTATACTAGCCCGCCCAGGAAAGCTGGGCTAGTATAGGTTATGGGGCAGAAGACTTGTTGGGATACGGCGTTTGGGTCGCCTGTTCTATGCCTAGCTCTATCTCGCCTTGATTGGATAGCGGTCTTGGCAGTCGCTTACGATTCCTGATTTCTGGGGGAAGACTGACAAGTTATTTGAATGCCGCTAGCTGGAGGATCTGCTTTCTCGAATTGATTCCTCAGTCTCGGAATACGGAACTCAGTTTTAGCTGCTGCCAGTTACTGGTTTGCGCCGACCGGAGGCAATGATTAGAATAGGGACGAAGCCGGCAGCAATGGGCTAGGCGGCCGGCAATAGTTCCATCGACGACGACGTCACTGTCGTTATCGTCGATGGAGCTATTGTAGCGGCGTACAAAACAGCAACAGCAGAAAAAAAAAGCAGAGAAAGACACATAAATGGAGACAAAGTGCACTGATCAATGCGAGCTAGTCGGACAATACTTTTGCTGCCTCCAGTTGAGTAATGGCGTTGCTGATAGTTGCGCCTTTGGGTCGTTGGATGTCGCGGTGCTATAGCCGGCTGCAGGGAAGGCACGCTCGAGTCAGTCGACGCTGTTTTCGCCGAAACGATATAGCTCTTCACGTTCAGATGTTCGTTCAGCCCAGCGTTGCCTTATTGCTGCCGTCTAGTTTTTCCACGGTCTTTAGGATGAGAACGCTAAGAATAGAGAAGTGACACAAGGAAGCGGTCTTTGTTTGACTCAGGCAAGTCCTTCCTGCCAGCGCAGTCAAATAGAAAGAGAGAGATGCACTTCGCGATGCTTACAACATTGGTCCAATTCGCCGTGCAAAGAGGCTGTTGTCCCTCGTTGTCGAGTATTTGCTGTTTGCTGGGAAAAAAGCGGAGCAAATTTTCAAAATGGATAGTGCCGTTTTATTTTTTAGCTTTTTTTGTCCTTTGAAAAGAAGAATAGCAGCGACAGAAGATTAGATATCGGCACCGCAGGACCACCTCGCTGGACGGTTTTTCGGTGATCTCAAATAGGTGAAGGTATACCCCTTCGGCTTAAACCTAGGCTGCCTTGAGATGGAAAACCCTACGTACTACGTTCAGGCCACAAAAGTTAGAAGTCATATAAGCCGAGTACACGCATAACTCGTACTAAATATAGAGAATGTTACGTAAAAGCGAATATGCGCGTCTACGTCGACATTTTTTTAAAAGAAATCAATATATACGCTTAACTTACTTAACTATTTATTTACGTCGTATGGACGTGTCAAAGGCATATTTGTATGCGCATAGCAAATCAATTTCGTCTTTCGCATAAACATTTCTTAATTGTAGCCTTATTTACTGTGCAATTGCTGATCTTTCAGTTGATTTATCAATATGAAGGTTATTTAGATGAAGCATTGCCAGGCAGATGTAACCGAATCATTGGGCGAATATTTACCTTATGTACACCTAAGTATCCTATCAGATAATTGAGACAAATATAGCCTCCCTATATACCAAGGGAAATTTATTGATAGGCATCGTGGAAAAAGGTTGTTGGGTTATGGAAGCTGCCCCTTATCATCACTGCCGTTTGTCGACGGCACGGAGGATGTTCGGCACCAGACCGTGCTGCCTTTATGGGAGCCACCGAAAATGGGCAAAAGATGATGACCAATGCCAAGATTACGCTGTATTATGTATCTCGCTATTTCTTAGAGAATGTTCGTTTCAGCCAGTACTTCGGTTCGTTTGCCCTGCTGCCTCCCGTCATTTTTCGGCTTTTGTTCTCTCCGCCCAACGTGCCGTTTGAGCTCATCCGTTAGACCAGCATTGGTGGATCGCATTATTGATGTCTACACTCGGCCAGCAGTAGGTGTACGCCATGAAGAAATACAAGAAAGCCACTAAACCGAAAATGTTACCTATTCTGCAGCGCTTCTAATGCCACTATCACTTTCATTACGAAAGATCCTTAATTTGTGGTGGCTAACGCCACTTGGCTACCGTACCAACTAATGCCAAATACCCGATTACCCAATGCATTGATGCACTAGCGAATTAACGGATTAGCGTCGAGTGCAGCTATGGTTAACGAGTGTCGACTACACCGGACGGATTTTCTGGACCCGGGCCGAAGCAGCGTTGGTTCGATTGATGTCTTCGTACCATTGCCTCCCACGTAGCTTCTTGAATACAAGCGGCCGTCAAAATGTATGCAGCCTCCCAGTAGTCCATAGTCCTTTCCTCAGTGATGTGACGAAAAAACGTACGAATGACTTCACCGACTAAAACGAGAACAAGGGAGCGAGAGGCCGAGCATCAGCGCCACTCGGTGAACTATCGCACATTAATTTAAAAATAATCTCAGAACTCTATTGTTGTGGACTTGAACGGCTTACTTAGGACTGTCGCGGATTAGTTTCGACGGTACTGGATAGAGTCGGTAGGTCGTGCTGCATCGCCACTGCCACTGCCACACTTCTCGACGTTCAGGTTTAGGCCAAGCATGTCTAATGTAAACCGCGTCGACTGCTTTGTCACCGCGGCACAATGTTTCCTTAAAGAATCGCCGCCAGTTCAGATGCGGACGTACGAGACGGGCGCAGCCGGACTAGAAGGCGTTGAAGATGAGCGCAATGCAGTTTAAATCGCTGCTTTGAAAGCGCAAGAAACAAAAATAGGAAGCAAGGGAAAAAGGGAAGAGTAAAAGTATACTATGATAAGGAAAGCTAGCTTTTTTGACCGTGCTAACCCGTTCGTCTGACAGCCCACTTGCCCACCAGAAGAACTTGTCCATGGCTGGGTCCTGCCATTCGTGAAGCGTCGTGGGGTCCTGGGTGGCTAGCTGGCACTCTTCGCGTTAGTGTGCTACATTGTCTGATCGTTATTCAAAAAAACGTGCGTGTCTCAGAGATATACATACACATTCGCTCGTTTCGCCAGCGATGGCATAATATCGCGCGACCCCCGTTATCGTTCCACATCACCTATTGCCTTCCTCCCTCGAGTAAGGAAAGAATAAGAGGGAAAGGACCGACCTCTACAATGAGCGATGAATATCCAGAAGAGCTTTCAGGTCGACGTCTTCGCAATTCCTCGTTAACACTAATTCATTGTTTCTTTTCTTAGTTTGCTGCGTCAACTGATTCGTTCCTTTCGTCTGTTACTGTCTCTGTCGGCTTTTTCCTCTTGTGAACCCTCCCTAAACCAAATGCTTGGGAGACATTGCGCATCTGTTGCTATTTCTGCACGATGATAATGGTAGCAAAACATGGTTTTCGCAGACCTGCAATTTTTCGCACTTGTAGATTTTTTGGTTAGCTTCGCCCACTGCGTGGCTGGCTTCATCTTCTCTCTCAGAAGTGACTAACGGGGGTTGAAAAAGCGGTACGGGCAAGAAAGGCCCATGGTCAATCGGTTAGTTATAATACAGTCATAATAAGGACAACGCGTTTGCAAGTAACGCATATTACAATGTCTTAGTTGTGCCACTTCTGTATTGTTGGTAAACTTTTTCTTTTAACCTTAGGCCTATCTTGGTTTCAACTGTCTCTTTTTAAAGACAGGCCACACGGCTAGTGGCTAATACCATTACTGAACCTTTAGATAAGGTATGAAACACTGGACAATTTAGCGAATAGTTATATTTAATATACACAGAAGCACATTTATAAGGCCAACTTTCCTCTCTTTTATGTTATCGACTAGGCGTAGGCGTAATAGATTGGTTCACTTTGTAAAGCCACGCTCATACCTCACAGTTGCTGCTCTCGCCAAGCTAGTCTTCAGCCTGAATAAACTTCCATGATGAAAGTTCAGTTACAGATTCAACTAAGTTACACATAGAATGTGTTTCTCCTTGTAGACATACACAAAAGAGCAGACGCTTCGTGTCCTATTGTGCCAATGACAACAAGAGAATTAGTCATCGTATATTGGCTGTGTTTATACCAGTCATATGAATATTTTTATGTTGACTACATAATTAACGTCGCTTAGCTATGTGAGGAAGCAGTTCACGGTTACCAGCTTTTCACTCGCACCATTAGCTGGCACGAAGTTTGCACGAAACCTTAACGATTGCACGCTATATCAAAGGCGTTTTTTATTGAAGTATCTCCTCTATCGGTATTCGGATAAGTATGGGCAAACGATAATGTGGGCAATGACAACTCTGGAGAACCGAGTTTTGCATTTCTAATTACCGCGAAAACTCTAAAGATTTCGCGAGTTATCCAAGTGACAAGTTACATAAAGTAAGCTGTATAAATTCCGAGGGAGGCCTCCATAATATTGCTTAATTAGGAAAACGGCACCAAAAGATGATCCATTTGATAAACTGGATATAAATTCTGCAGAAAAATGAGCAACATCGCAAACTCTTAATGACGAGATAGCCTGGCAGCTAAAGTTTTGTCAACCTATGCAGGTTGGTTTTAGGTTTCACATTTTCTATATCCATGTTAAAACGAATGCGGTATCGACAGAGATGGCAGTTGACTTCGCCGACTCACAGATAATTGCCGTTAAGCTCATGAAGGTAAAAAGTCATCATTAACATGAATGGTTAAAGGGTGGAAAAGTAATTTGTATTTGTCTAGTCGTTGTGTTTCAAGTGTTCTATGTTTAACGACTACTATAGCCCTTATCGACAATGGATGCCTCAGTGACTCCTCTCATAATAGACGAATGGTAGGGTATACAACAAGAACAGATAGGGATCAACAGGTCGGTTTATTTCCCCGTATGTTGTGCTAGTTGGCCCAGAAATATTTCGTCTTCCGATATCTAGTAGCCAATAACAACGAAGTGAGAAGTGTCTGTTCTGACACGCCCTGGCACCATTACGCGCTCGTTCGCCGCCCCTATTTTGGCTTCCGTCGCGCCCCTCCTCCTTCGTGCCCCCTTTATCGATTGGCCTGCGACACCACCCTTCGCGACTATGGCTCTTTTCAAGATCACCTGTCGCCAACTCTCATGAACTGAGGGCTTCTTAACACTGGGTGGACGACATAACCACTACACCTTATGACAACCGGCGATCACCAGAGAGACCATCGTCGTTATCACCGATAATACAAAGAGCTGTAGTAAACCAGGACCGGACGCCTGCCTTCCTTGCATTCACAACAATCACCATTACAGTTACAAGCGGAAAATCAAATGGCAGTGGTCTCACATTGCAATAGGCGACGCTTTCTGAAGTTGGAAGGGCCTGCGCCTTTCTTGCTCTCTCCATCGTTCACGCATTTTGTTCTTTTTCCTTCTGTTTTATCTCTGGTTACATTCGTAGTCAACGTAGCTCGAATGTGCCGGCTAGCCATTCATTCCCGCCCTTTCGTTTACCTTTTGGCGCCTGTCCCCCATCGAGGTCCCCAAAGACATGACGGTGCTGTTTTTGGTTGTCGACAAGATGGTACCTGCCTAATCAAGGCACGGAGCTGCGTAAGTCTTCTTCTTATAACGTCAGTTAGGTCGTGTTCGGGTAGCCTCTCCTTTTTTCGAGCATCCTTTACTGCTTGCGCCATTTAAGTTGATTTTGTGTTCTGATTTTAGTCTTTTTCAGTTTGTTGTTGCTACTGCTGCTCTTATTGTTGCAAGTAGCATTTTGTCTCTATCTAACGCTCTACTCGTTTTTCTTTTGTTCTCGGACTTTTTTTGTTTCTTCTTTAAGAGACTAGTGCTTCTGTTGCTCGTACTCTCTACACTGTTCAGTGAAGGAGCATGACCAGAGGGGAAGGAAGCGTGACGCTCGTGGTAACAAAATTGCCGAAACTGCGACAAAACGAGCAGCATCAACGTAGGGAACAGCCAGAGGCTTCATAGGCAATCAGAATGGGTTACATACCCAAACGGATTAGACAAGCGCCACAGATGCTGGCTAACTAAGCTACTAGTCTAGCAAACATCAACACCCTACATCAATGGGGATGACCTGAAGGTATACTTTTGTCAGATTAGTGACGAAGCGGTTGTAAGCCAAGCAACTTAAATAACAGAAATACAGAGATAAACGTAGAAAGTAACCATATAGGTAAAAGCAGGAAAGAAAACATTTTTTCACAACAGTGATTATCATTACTGTGGCTTAATTAGAGTAAACAGAAAAACAATAAGAGATAGCTTATAATAACGATAATAATAAAATTTGAGGGTCCTAATTGCAAAATTCCTGGGCTAACGCTTAGCTCGTGGGTCGAACTATTACTATATTATACGTTTACTTTATGTTGAGAATGGATTGACCTTTATGCACTTTCGTGATAGAACTTAAGCCTTTGCTAAGGCTTACCCTGTAAGATGGCTAAATAATTTTTTAAAGTAGGGCCCAGAAACATGTTCTTTCTAAGGGAAGACCGGCATCCATCCCATCGTGGTAATCTAATACATGCTGTATGTAATAGTAGGTAAGATATTACCCGACGCGGTCACACCTCAAATACATTTACTTCATCTGTATCGAAGGGCTTACTCTCTAGCATAGCCAGTAGGCGTTGTCGTGCGTTTGGGAAAAAATTACCAAAGTTCTAAAGCTTTCTGCCTCTACAAAGCTGATGTCTGCCACCGAGACCGTCGTCCTTTAGCAGCGAAACTGGGCACAAACGATTCAAGCACTAGTGTTTTTAGCCGACAAGGTGGAACATCTATTGGCGGCCATTATTTTGGAGGACCCTAATAAGATGAATTGTGCTCCGCTGACTTCGACACGCTGCTCTGATTTAAGTGGACGAACCACGGGAGAGCATTTGGCAGTCGTCACGCCATTCTAAATGAATTAGGAAAGCCAAGTTCGAGAATGGTAAGTAGTTAACCTGTAAGAAAGTGACGGATAAAAAGAAATTTGTGGAGGCGAACATGATTATCGAAACAGATGATGCTGTGGGAAGTTGAGACTGGAGTAAACAGTTGGCCGGACTAAACACTGCTTTCCACTGTTGCTAGTAGTCCTTTACCTGGGGTAGAAAAACCTTATCAGGTGAGAGAATCTAGACGTCCCAAAGAAGCCCTAGAGCACCTTACAATCTTGCTTGGACGAAGTTCTGGGTTGAACGAGCCGCCAAAAAGGTGCGAGGTAGTTGCATGGAGCGCATGGGCTAACATGGGAATCCACTTGGAGTAAGCATACATGGCAGGTTAGTGCAATGCAATGTTCTACCAAGCGCTAGTTATCGCAGTTGTAGCTTTTTCGAAAATAGCCCTATCCATCTATCCATCGCTGTTACGTGCGCCTAGCAGGCCTGACGGTTTGCTAGACTGCCAGTCTAGGCATAAAGGTATATCAAATGTAAGGACGATGGGCCGGTTAGAGACAGAGCGAACACCGGAAAAGGAACTGCGTGTGTGCGTTGATGCCTATATGAGTGTACTACTTTAAGAGCTACCGATGCAGCTACAGTGCACCGCTATAGGTGGGGCGATATATTAGAGTAAGTGTGAAAGACAGGCAGGAATGTGGGCATATGAGGTATCGCCGCCGACCAAAAAAAGGACGTATCCTGAAGAGAAACCTTTCAACGAAAAGGCGGTCTTCCATCGTTCCCCTTTCAACCATTCTTAGAGACAAAAAGGTTAGCGGTTCAGTTATTTGATGGCATGGACCTTCCTCAATGCTCTACCCACGTGTTTCTGCTAACCTAGAAGCGTTCCAATATTGCCGCAGCAGTAACAGTATAAGTTATAGTAGTCATTCAAAGGGGGAGAAGTTGGGCGACCGGATCTGTACAGTCTGTGCATGTAAACAAATGTATGAAGGACAGCTAGCTGGCTAAGAAGGCTTCATAGTCCACTGAAGAGGAAAAGGAAGTCATATGCGAAAAGAAAGAAAAATGATAGCATTGCAGTAGCTGAAGGAAATCGGTAGGCGATCCACCAAACAACTTGATGGTCGAAAGACATTTCTTCTTTAGTAGCTCCATAGTTGCCGTCATATAGTATAGACGACAAAAAAAAGTTGATAGATGTTACAAACTTACGATCTGGATTGTTGAGTTCAGTGTATGAAATCCTACTCAGAAAGCTACTCGGAACTCTCTCGATTATAATTCAGAATGGGTCAAAGCTCACATATTGTTAGACCTAGAATAGAATAGACGTCAAAAACAAGATAAAGCCCGAGGCAAGATAAGGCTGTAATAATTATGAAGTTCGCATATCACTGGATAGTATGAAGCTAATTTTCTTCAAAGGTAGGCTATAATGTCACTTCATGATAGCTTGACATGTGCATGTTCCATATAATACATTGAGTTCACTTCCTAAAAAATTAAAGTACTACGGAGATATGAAATGACACATTAAAACATAATATTTAAAAAGGATTCACGTACACCTATTAAGAATATATATAAAGAACAGTATAATTTTTAATTACAAGCATACAGGATCGTCAATGGCTTTACGGACATTGTCCCGTTTAGCAGACATGACAAAAGGTCTGTAAAATGAAACTTGTAAAATTTTGTAAGTCCGTCATTTATGGTTAGAACATGGATTTTCTGTGGAAAGAAAGCGAATCTCTCAACTTATATGAACACATATTTGAAGCTTGATACAGGACGATAGGCAAAAAAAAACATTACTTAACAAATATTCTGCTTACGCAATTTCAAGTGGTTTACCGTAACGCCTTTCGACGTTTGGTATTGTCTCCCGCTTGGTTTGCCTGGTAGGGTAGGACTGCGGTCAAATGTTAAACATCATCATCATAATAATATACCTAATTCTTCTTATTTCACAAAATGCATCAAAGCTTGATATCGCTTCCCTGAGCCACTGCTTGTTTACAATTAATTATAGCACATTTTTCAGGAGTTCCAAGAGTGACTTTTCTGCTGCTCTTATATTTTATTAGGGGTTATGAATTGAGGTAGATTATCGCATCAGCAATTCCATTCCAGTACGGAGAGTAAGTGACCTCTAACAGTAAGCCACTGTAAATTGGCCCAATCTTATCGATACTTTTCCATAACCTATAACGTTTTCAGTTATGTTTCAACGTGGCTTTTCGAATCATATATTTAACTCTTCTTGGTACATAACTCCTGGTTCATAATAGATTTTAGGTATTTGACTTAATATGCGTGAAGAATTAATACAAGGTTTTCTTGTTGTCACCCTTGACGACGGTTTTCAAAGTGGTATTATTCCATGCGCACGCAGTAGGTTTCATAAATAGCTTAATCCACTGTGTGACCCGAAATAGATTAGTGCGATATCAAGCGATGCATTGATGAAGGGATGCTGGCAACGGAGAAAAATCGCCATTTTGCAACTATCTGCAAAATATAGGCAAAAATTGTCGGGAAACATAGGTATAGTATTCGCATAGTATAATATCCACCATTTTAATAGTCATTTCTGTGAAGATGGTCTCTACAATGTAAACAATACAACTCCCCTGGACATATCTGGATAGTCCGCTGTAGCCAATAGAGCTAACGAAACCCCCAGAGTACAGTGTAGTATCAAATAAAAATTAGGTCAACTTTATGCGTGCTCTGCAAGACGATAATCCTTTCTCTTGTTTTAGGCTTCCTTTTGCTTATTAAGAATAAGCAGAAATTTATATCCCACATTTCAAAACGCGATTATTCTGGGCATAGCTTAGATTTTCTGTGTTATTCAAACAAATCACTAGTTTAGGTTAGCAAATTTAGCTACAAATATTTAAACGACTTTCTTGTCGAGAATACAGTCAATTTAACAAACTTAGCCTTGGTCATGCAGTGTTTCGAACAAAATACTAAATATATTTCAAGGCGTTATCTACAGGACACCACGGTTCATGACTTTAGTAGCAGTCCACTTACAAAGCCACGAATGCAGTATGGCGGAGATCTGTGTAGTACCATAGGCTCGCCACAGAAAAAGATTTTGGGACCCCGTGCGCGTGCCTTGTTCATTCGTAATGTATTAGTCGTCTAGTCAGACAATTGCGATGATGGCTACCAGGAACAACGGTGGCGTTAGATAGACGTTTGCAGCGTGCAATGCCGAAATGCAGACAGTCTATGAGAACGTAGCGGTATGAAGTTCTATAGAACAGCAGGCAGGAAACTACAAGAGATCAGGCAAGCTGAAACGACAGATGGAGCAAGCAACAGCTAACGCCAAATTAAATTTATCTTTTGAAATGACCGCAATAGATGGACTTTAAGCTAGTCATGTTTTTAAGGCACTAATTTAGCCTGTCCTGTTGCCTGTGGCGATGACAGGGCAAGTTCATGTAGGCTTTCTAGCAAGATCAGACCCGTTTCCAGTGAACTGTAGGTTCCCTTTTATCCCGTTGTCCTCTTCGCAGGTCGAACTTGTGGATTCCATTCATCTGCGGGTATTTGCACTAATTTCTATTGCTGTTATTGTTGCAGATATTGTAGACACGTGAGTCACGTTTCAGCATTGTTGACATTCTAGACGAGTATTTGACTTCTTATGTTGACATAAGTGCACCTTCAGGCGCCCAGACAAGTACGGTTTTTGTGCATCTAAGATAGAACGACAGTCTTACCCTACACCAACTCCACCATTACCTGACGTAATCGCTAGTTACGTACACGATTCGTGTGGGAGTTCGCGTCACGTCAAGTTGCTGTTCGTATTACTCTGATGTTGATTACCATGCAGTAAGCGTTCAGGGAGACAGAGAGAGCTCTGTCTCCCTGTTTCTCTTTTTGCTTCACCAACTGCCCTTGCCTTTTTGCGGCGCCACCTCCTCCTCAAAAGCCCGGACGTCAGAAATCTTGTTTCTCCCCGTTTCTCTCACCCGGCCTTGAAAATGGGGTGACCCCAGCACGAAGCTGCCCCTGCATCAAATCTGCTTCTTGATTCTCGCGGCGTATACGTTGCTTGTGGACGCGCCCGGTGGTAAGGCTGAAAGCGTGTTTATCCAGGCAGAAGTCTTAGCCGCTTCAGCTCCTTTCAACCCCTATATTTCCTTTCTCAACTGTTCTAACATGGGTTATCGAATGTGCTTGTACGTATGGATGTGTCTGGATGTCTGTATGTTTGTATATGAATGTCAATATGTACGAATGTGTAAGTGTGAATGTGTGTTTTATCAGCTGGCTAGCTGCCTCGGGTACCTTGAGTCTGTGTAGCCGTTCCCCCTTCTTTTTGCAACGACGGACGGACATATAATGGGAGTCGGGTCTTCCTCTTTGCAGTACGTACGCTTCAATGTCCGTTCGTCACACAATGCCCTCGCTGCCTTTCTGGGTGGCTGGCTGCTTGCTCAATTATTAGAAATTCCAGCTCGTTGAAGCACAAAACTAGCAGAAGGATGTAGCGACAGAAAAGCCAGTCGTCGCCACCATCACCGAACAGTAGCTGTCAATGAAGGCTTAGATTCAACACTAGCAACATCGCAGTAGCGGTGAATCAAGCCGAGTCATTGCCGAAATTTCCAGGAACGCTGCCGAGAAGATAGAAGAACGAAGGCACATGATTGTATTGACCTGGAAGGTTGGGGCATATGATTGTCCCGATCCCGGCCGGTTGTTCGCTTGCTGGCCGGTGGGCTTGACTGGCTCAAACAACCCGCTAGCAGCCAGACCGCAGCACGAGCGTCTTTACGGCAAAAGGAGACCAGGCGAGGCAGTGTAGGTATTAAACGTTCACTAAGTGGGCTTCTGCACAATGAGACAGACCTCCTAGGGCATTCCCTTTGTCCTACGCCCCCCGATCCTCAATCTCCCTGCCCTTTGCCTTTTTCCACTGACCGCTGCCACTAGACCTTAGCAGAATGCTGACTGGCAACGACATGCTGGTGCAGCGCGAATGAAGCAAATAGAATTCCCCGTCACTCGAGGCGAGGAATTGGCAGTCGGCGGCTTTGTGTAACGCCACCATGTATGGGATGGGTACGTAAACTACCAGGAGTGGTCAGCCAACGCCGAACAAAAGAGGGATGCGAAAGGGTGCAAGCGGAAAGAACGTTTCCAGTCTCCGCGACCGTCGCAGCATTCAGCTTAACGAGATTGGCGGGCCAATGGCTGGCGGCCCGAACCGTCCGCCGAACCAGACCCAGCACGAACTCCTATAAGCACATTCCACTCCATTTGTACTGACTTGCAAATTAGATCTTGGCTTATTTGACCGTTTAATGACAGTTAACTTAGGCCGAAACCGCATGTTCTGCCTATGGCATCTATCGAGCATTCGGTCACTTGCAAAACATATTTCTATCGTTGCACGCAGCAGTATCAGAATTGCAGCATAAGTTGGAGTATCACAAGTTAGCCGCTTCATTAGACTTCGAGCGCATCGGCCAGGTTGAATGTAAAAAACGCGAACAGCTTAGGATGTTGTGAATGTGTTAAACAATCGAAAGCTGCCCCGTTTCGACAGTCGACTGTGGGAGTAATATACGGTACCTAAACGCTAAACAAATGCGGACCATCGTACCAAAAGATCCTTATACCGTTGGCATCGCTACCACCATCGTCATCACCGTTACCGCAAGTTATTTTATAATAAATATCGTTGATGTCCCTGCAGGCAAACAGTCAGCCATGCTGGGTTGGTCGACTAGACGGTTAGACAGGCTGATTCGATTCCGCTAGCCGCAGGCGACGTATAAAAATATACATAGACAGTACCGCTACACTACTAACGTAGTAAATTGACATTTTCAAGCCTACGAAACAGCTACAAATGTTGATCAAGTAAGTCAGTAGGGGCAGCGAACGGTAGCCGAAAGCCGTTGCGCACGCGGGATACCTATGAAAACACTGAGCGAGCATTAAGCAAGGCTTTCTGGCTGGGAAAGCGAAGAGGGAAGGTAAATAAAATGAGAAATAAACAAACACGAATCGAAGATGAATGATATAGTAGTTCAGTCAGAACGGACCACCTGCACAGTCAAGGTGAACTACCTGAACGGGAGCCTTTCAGCCTACTTAGTCGACCAGATATAATAGCAGCTCTACAAGAACAGATAGGTAAGCAGCTGCCATCCAACATCGCAATGGAAGCAGCGATGAAGAAAGAGGCGAAGCGTCGACCAAGCCTACAACATTTGCACCCCACAGCCCGGAGCCCGCCTCTTGCATCTACTTTTGTTCATTGCAAAAAAACAAAACTACGGGCGAGCCAACGATGCCTAGATCCGATAGAAAGCTATGGGTAATGAACGCACAAAACAGAGGCCGAACCGGGCAGCTTAGGTCAAAGGTGGTTCAGGACGGCTGATGCTACTTGGTATTTCGAACGCTCAAAGTATGTAGGCAGGTAGTTCCTGTAGCAAGGGTAGTTACTATAGTCGCTCTAAACAGTGGGCGTATAACAATAAACTATTGGAAGTGCCTGGGTTTTTCGCTAACGCCAAGGCCTTTAATCAGAGATGGTTTCTTTTAGACAGGATTCCTCTACATTTGAAGTCTGGAAATAGCAGATGATCCTGACGCTACAATATGCAAGTTCTCTCGAGTTATTAAATCAGCCTAACTAGAAAGTGTAGTAAAGCAAATAACATCGACAAAGGTAAATACATTTATATCGATTTAGTTATACATCAGTTAGATCAATGGGTCTCTCCGAATTTTCCCTTACACTATATATAATATATATATTATATCTGTCCAAAGTGAGTGGGTGTACGACATGGTTACCGCATGCGCATTTCTTGACTAAACCATACTTGGACTCGATAGCTCTTTATTGTCTATATAAAGTGTTTCGTCTCTAAACGTCTCTTAGTGTGCTACGCGAAGTGGCTCTAGCATCCAGCCATTCACTCTAACAATCGGATACACTCCGATGATTAGTATTTAGCACTCGTTTGTTGGAGAAGTAAATTGTTTTCTAGAATAAATTTAGTACGTATTGCAAACCTATCGTCTGGTGAACGTCCAACTCTCTAAAAACTTAGAAACACTTCTAAATTGAAAAAAATTGCTTTGAAAAAAATGTTCCCTTTTTTTTTTTGTTTATTTCCATGACGGAATTTATCAATACAGAAAAGGAATCCTTTTCCCGTCGGTCAGTCACTATTGATTTTTTTGTATGACAGATCACTCCTTAGTCAGTTTCTAAAATCCAAATTTTTTGCGACGAAATAAAAAAAATAACACAAAATTTTCGAAAGGTTCCGAAAGGAAATGCGTGGAATTATAACCTCCTTTTATATATATCTTAGCCTTAATTTACAACCACATGCATTCAATTGGAATATACAATATGCTTTAACTTCTATGTTAGCATATAACTCTTCGTAAATGGGTACCTTTCTCATTGTCAAATAAACTATTGGAGGTCAATGATCTGACCTTAAATACATTCGAAATGTTTTTTCTATGAATGTATGAACCGGTTTTCAGCGTGTTATCATATAGCTTCCTGAACAGACAGTGCTGTACTCACTATCCATCTGTCAACACACAGATTTTTACAACCGCTGGTAACTTCACCGAAATTGTTATCTTTTTCCTTTAGGATGCAGATAAAGTGCTGCAGAGAAATATAAATTAATAGACGTATAATAATTCAAACATGCCGTTGCAAAAAACTTGTTCTACGAATTCAGCTCTCGGAAGTGTGCAACGGCTTCACGAAGATACGTCTCATTAAACCCTCGTCCAAGATCCACAATACACTTGGGCGTGAACAGTCGAAGCTGTTGAACGTTCATAGAATAGATAATATAAAATGTATAAGCCTAAGCACCTGCAACCTACCTCCTGTTGAATTTTGAGGCTCTATTTTATAAAATATAAAAAACTAATAGCCAAATGTGCTCTTATCTATCGGCGACCAAGGCCTTGTTCTTTGATTTAAACTGAAGCTTTTCGAAGCTCTAGGTGAGTGATGTTGGAATGTTATCTATGCTGTACGTCGTACGTGATCAGTGAACTCGGCAACACACAGTACAGGCAGGCAGATTAGCTCACTTAAATCCGAACTTCCCCAGCCGATAGTTCAAGACTGGCCTAATAACTAACCTGCTGTTCCGTGAGCGAAGTAAACAAAAAGTGTGAAGCCTTCACCGAAAAATGCTAGTCCGTGCGATTTTTCTAAGTGGCTGCTTTGTCTGAACTTCAGTTCTTATAGGTTGACGGAAATATTTCGGGGGACAGGTGAGCCGGTAGGATCTTCAGTACGATGTTAATAAGGTTCTCTAGAAATACGTTTAACCCTCATTAATGTTACGTTGCTGATTGCGTAAGACGTACGAAGGTTTGCCTACTATCGTGCCTGCTAGAGTGCTCCTAATCTTGTCTCATATCTAAAACAATTAGCAGATTTCGATAAGCCTACGAATAATTGAGCGCATCGCCGTTTGCGGTCACGACAAATGGGAAGAGCGTACAGGCCAGGTGTTCATCAGCTTTTCAATATGGCCGTATCCTTTACAGGACAAGTACCCTGTCCTGATGAACAGCATTAAGCAACAGTTGTGTACACAGCTCAGAATCGATGTCGTAATCGAGTAACAGATTGAACTGTATGTTTGAACTGGTTTACATAAGGGACGATGCCCCGTATTCTCCACGTGTAAGATATCCCTGAGCTTTGCAGCTACTGAAAGGTCCCGCTACGAAACAACTGGCTGATATTAACTCACAAACCGACATAAAGCGAAAAACTATACTGTGTGTCTCTCACATAAAATTGTTTTATTTGCCTTTGAGACGATTTGACATGGTGAAACGGCAGCAAAATATATGAAATTAAAGAGGAATTAGTCTATAGCGTATCAATTGAGTCTTGATAAATAGGTATCTATTAATTTTTGCTCTGTGAGATTTTTGACAATAGTATAAATAATAATAGTAGCAAAAAGAGCAAACGAGTGATACAAAAAGTCGAAATAAATTTTCCATCTTTGAAGAGTAAAGGGCGTAACAGTCATTAAACCAGTTAGAGTTTCAATGCATACATACGTAAATAGATATTAAAATATCAACATAGGAACATTTACCCGTGAATAATATTTGATATTGCACGCGTGACAAACATGAAATGAAGATGACGACGATATAATAATAAGATATCAGTATGTCTGTGAAGATACGATTAATTAATGAGCATCTTAGGCCGCGTAGGCACAGGGTAACTTTCAATACTCCTGCACTGGTTATCGAGGTCTAAGTTGAGCTAGCTGAATACTACAATTATATATTGAAAAAGTTTGTATTATATGTCAGCACGATACAAAATAATGGTTCGGCTTGAACGATTGTCGTATGAGAGAATCGGTGGGCAACTGACGACGATTCTAGAGTTCATGAATTATAGAACACCAGGAAAGACTCTAGAGTTTATACGACCGTACTGACGCTACCCCTCACTGATCAAGATCGCTGCAGAGCCGATGCGAAACTAGTCTTAATCAAGATCGGCGTGTTCCCGCCGTTCCATTCTGTTACTAGTGCAATAGAATAGATTCCCAATATAGACTTTTAGGTCGCTTCTAGTCATTTGTTTCAGGAAGACATTCGCATTTGGAGAAAGGACACTTGGAGTATCAACAGTCTGCGTTTAAAAGTGGGGTTATCATCTTTTGCTTTCGAATCGTTCATATTGTTTGTGCTATTTGTACAACGAGATGCGAGCGGATTTACCTGCGAACGCACAAGGTCTCCGCACACTTTGTCTAGGCCGAACTGCTGCGCTTGTTTTCGGTGATCCCACCTTTCTCCAACAAGTAATAAGCTATAAGCTGCTATGATAAACTAACAGCCGCAGAGAAACAAACCTATACAGGAAATGAGTAAAATGCAATAATCTTGAGAGCTGTCACATGTTTGCGAACCCGTTGGACAGGATGCTAACTTTTATGTCTCTCGAGGACAATCACTCCGTTCGTTTGGAGTGCCCCTTCCACCTTTCGCATTTCTCTTTTACTAGAGCGAGGCTACCCGGAATGAAATATTAAGCCAGAACACGGTTTAATAATCGTTGACTCTTTAATGCTGTACTCTCACTACCATGACACGGACCTCTTATCCATAGGAACTCGATGATCGAGTTCTTCCTCTATCGTGGTATCGTGGATAGTGGTTCCTGCTCCCATTTCCCTTTGGCCGGTATCTCACTAGCGGGAACGCTCGCTGCAGCTTTCTCTAAAGATTCTCTATCTATATGATGTTAAAGCGCAGTTTTTACGCTGTCTGCCAATACTACCGCAAGCATGTCTGCCACTGCTTGCTGTTTGATTCGGCCGAACCGCGTAGATCCGGAATTATGGACATCCCCATAACTCCGGATTGTGTTGGGTAGTACCAGACGGTGGTGCTAGTGGTACGACCGTGTACATTTCGACGACATTCAGGCAATCACTGCTAGCAGCCGGATAGAAGACATACTGCAAATTCGAATCGGTACGGTTAGGTGCGGAGTGAGGTCGTGTAGTAAGGTGAATGAGACGGGCAATTGTACGATAGGTGTTCCAAGGAAATCAGCAAGCTTTTATGTCAACATTACTGGTGACACAAAATCATCCATTCCGCGCCAGGCAAACCCACCGGACTATCATTTTCCACAGCTTTCACAACTTCCCCACAACTGTCTAAACTCTGCAAAAGCTACTATTACTATTGTGCAGATAGCTCTTGTGAGTGGATCAAGGTTCAAAGCCCTGGATTATAGGTATCATATTGAAAGAGAACAGAATGATATTGTTCTGAAGCATCGTACCCGAAATTTCGACGAAAAACACAATTGTCGCTTGTCTGTGACCCTCGCGTTATTCTACAGATGTTACACTATAGCGGTCTTTTCATTCTGTCACCGGTTCTGAATAGATTGGGCTAAATCTCGTCCATAGAACATTATTTGTTTCTTTGTTAAACTCGTTCAAGTGCATATTATTATATTAAGCACACTTCAAAAACCATTCTCGCAAATACATAACAACCGACTGACATTTTGAAAAAAAAAAACAGAAAAAATTTGGGTATGCTGGTATGGATTTCCAAGAATAATGAACACATTCGGCATAGAATCATCAAGTCCTGTTTTGCTTCGCCCAACAGCCCCACGCTTTTGATTTTCTTCCAGCAGCGCCTTCGCCTTCAGCTTGTTCCCTTTATTGTCGCCGCTCAGTTCTTGGAGCGATCAGCCGGTAGATTTCTGTAATTTCCGCTTCTTTCTCTCTGCCTACAATTTCGATATTTGCCACGGGCCATTACGATGACTTCGTGGCTACGGACACTATCCCATCGGCTGTCTGTGTTCTCTAGTATGCTCCAGTTCCATTGGGCCGCTCTCATCGCTCGGAAGGCCGGCGTATTTTAGCAAAGGTGACAGATGCTAGCAGATTTCTTTCTACGTCTTCCAGAAAGAAACGACAAGTGGCAGAAAAGTGGGGCAAAAGTGAGCCACAGGGAACGTAAGCAAACGAGGGTAAAAGAACAGCACTGCCATCCATCCCTATTCCTACAGCTGGGCTCAGGTCTCATGCTGCCATCGCCGAGGAGCACGGCAATGGTAGAGTCAGAGTATTGCCACTGCAGTTATTTCTGTACGCTCTGCGACCATCATAAAAAGGTGGCAATGATCGTACGACATACGTTTCGTAGTAGTGGTGAAAAAAAAGAATGTAGATTTAACTACCTGCCGCTCATTTCCATCTTACCAACTCTCATATGACGATAGTTCGCGAGAGTTCTCTGTACAACGGAAGGGCACCGAATGTCTGTTAAAGCAAGACCCACTCCGGCAGCCTCGCCTGCAATAGCTTCCGGCGCCAGCATCACTACCACTACGCGCCGCTTTCCACTCTCTTATTACCCCCGAAATAACTTCGGCTAGCACAACGCCGCCCAGTGGTAGGAAAATCCAGTTTACTTATTTATTATACTATGCACGTGGAAAGACCAAGCGAGTCCCTTTTTACTTCTCACAGTTACATTGCTACGGCTTTACAAGAAAGCTAAACTATAGGTATCTGCTGCCGTCAGATACGGCATATACGTCTCCCTAGCCAAAAAAACAATAAGCAGACAAACAGCAGTAGACAGTCAAGAAACGCGTATTTCGAGGCGTCGAATACGTGGCGACATATGGCCATGTCATCAGGATTAGCTACATCCATATGCGTGGGAAATTGCGCGAACTCTGCGCGAGCTTTCGGCGGAAGATCTATTACTACACCGGAAATATTCCATCTACTTTTATTATACGCCAATTTAGTTATGATTCCATACCAATTCGCGCTTATTAAAACCTGCAGAAGGAAAACCGAATTTGCGTGAGTTAGTCGCGCTATATTATCAATCTAAAGCAACCGATTCTGTTAGCGTCCACAAATATCCAAAATTCCCTTTCCCTCCTTCCCTCCCACGTTCGCTTCTCAGTCTATTTTCTTCACGTCCTCTATACACCCTTACCCTCCCTTCCACTCTCCATAAATTCTTCCTCTCTTCTTATCCCTCCCCATTCACCAATGTCTTTCTTTCTATTTTTCACAGGCTATCTTCTATTTCCACGTTCTATCTTTTCTCTCCCGTCTCGCTCTTTTGGCCTGTCCCTCCCCTTTCCTTTTCCTTCTTTCTATGTGCTATATTCGCTATCGGCGAAGAACGCAACTTCTAGGCCCTTTTGCAGCTTTGCTTGAATTCGCGATTTTTTAACGAAACATAGGAAGTGGGTCGGATTCTATAGTATATGCTCGAGCAGGCTAAGTATAGTCACCATAATCGTTGAGCTCGCTTTTTCCGCAAATGACGTTACTAACCGGCCTTGTTGTCTGTTGATGTTGCCAGACGACGAAGAGGGTACCTACAAGCGATTACGGTGGAACCTTCTGTTTGTTACCATCAGTTCTTTTGCCATATTTTTATTCGGTGGAAATAGATAGCCACTGTGGAATGTAGGACAAGTTTAGAAGGATCAATAAACCCAGTTGCGACTGTCGTTGCAACAGTGAGCTGTTAAAGCAAAAACAACCGCTGAAGCAAAATGAAAATTAAGGCCTATCCTCTACCAAAACGACGACTCTGAAGCTTGTACTTATGTAACAACATTGATAGAAATAAAAATTGTTGTTTCTTGTAACTTTGCAGATAGTTATGCCGGTGGCCGTAAACCCCGTTACCTAGTGTATAGTTTTGTCGATAAATTGAAGATGCCTGTCTGGTTTAGAAGGTTACTTATCACACTAACAGTAAGTTAGTCATGATTCCGTTTGTTGACTTTATCCTGTCAACTTTAATGTCAGTTAGGATTGGTGAATCTGTGCGAGTTTACGAGGATTTGAAGCAAAAGAGGAGCAAAAAGTGTTCTGAAACTAAAAAAGATAAAACAGCAGAGTAGAGGATTACCCCCGTGAAATAATATGGTAGTTGGAAGCTCAATAGATTGAACGACAAACAAAATTAAAGTACAAAAAAACAATAAAAAATTGTTAGTAGCTTGATGTTTGCACTAGTAAATGATATGTTTGCATCTGGTATTGTCTTCCATACGCACCTTATGTACATTCGAAACAAGCTAAACAATCCGTTAACCTTACAGTAATGCTCTTAAGTGATTAGCGTCTGAACGTATTACCGTATAGCTAATATCACAGGGTTATAGCAATAATCGTCATACATCTCTGCCAAAGCTTTAAATTGTTCAAAGGGAACATCGTATTTGGGGCTAGAGGAGGCATCTCGGTTTATACACGGTAGCGTTTACTTACGCCTGGTCATTGCTAATTGGGTTGCGCTCCAAAAAGTTGAAACAACGGCAACGAATGACACGTCTTTATAAACACCACTGAGAGAAAAATCGTCAATCAGGTGTCATGCTTTTGCCAATCGAAGACCGACTTAGAAGTGGCTTAAGGCACTTCAGTCGCTTACTGGTCTCTATATTGTGCAAGTGCTTTTCAGCGACTCACATTCAACAGCGTTAGGTTTGTTGAAAACGGGACTGAAATACTGAAGAGCGTGCATGATATTCTGTCTATAGAACTAAATAAAGTGCTCGGAAGTGATGTCTGTACTGCAGATAGTTGTTACTGATGGGCTGGGAGCCAGGTTATCAGTAAATGCTAAGTATAAATGCGGTAGCAACTATTCCAAGACAAACGAGAGAACCTTGGCGGCGACTATGTTTCCGGGCGATCTGTGTAAGCAAGTCAAGTCGAAAACGTAGAAGGACATAAGCAAATTATGCTAGACTATTGCCGAGTCATCCCAGAAAGCTCGCTCTCACGTGACCATCTTGAACCATTTTAAAAGATCAGCTGGAGGCAAGACGACTTACAATGCTTTTTCTTTAAGACAATGAAGTTAGATTAAATGCACCCCCGTCTTCGGCTGTCTCAAGAGAACCTTATCGCGCTTAAAAAGGGGTCGATCCTGCCCCAACACGACAGTATGCGTATTCAAACGTTAATACATGGGTATAAAATTAAGATAATGGTTCGAGCATTGGTTTAATGGCACGTCCAGCAGGAAAAAGAACTGCAAGACCTTGGTCGAAAAGCTAACTTCTCCTCGAAGTCTCGTTCGACCGAGGGTAATTGTGCATTAAAAATGTATGCGAAAGCCTTTACTGCCATTAAGAAGGTATTACCAAATTTTTTACAAGTGTCGTTTAGTGCTATCAACGAAAATGGTCCTGAACTCAAATAATACAGGTCATGGGTTTTTTTACCATAATAACGCACTAGTTGACACGTCGTACACGTCGTTACGGGTGTCCCGTTCTTCTGGAAGAAATACCTACGTTGTTCCAGATCTTTTACTCGCCTAACCTACCACTATGGCTCTCCCGCTTTCCACAGCGCAAAAACACCTAAAAGGAAGAAGCTTTGAAAGAGCCGTCGAAATCCCGACGAAAACGAGAGCACGGTTGAGACCCGGTCCTAAAATTGAAAGCTGTTTTAAATATTGGAAAGAACGATAGCACAGATGCGTTAAGCACGACGTAGCTTTAGACGACTTTATCGTGTTCAGTGAGCAAAAGGCCAAATTGCAACAACTTCGTAGTACGCAACTCAACAACACAATAGAACATATATCCTCAGATGTAATTATTTCGTATCATTAGCTATCTCGATAGGAAAGGAGGAAACAGGTCTTTTTTAATGTAATGTAGTTGTACGTCTCTGTCGAACCACGTTGGCGCTATTGAAAACAGAAGAACATTTACAACAACTACTCGTACCATATCTCCAACAATCCACCAAGCCGAGCTTTCGAAGCGGAAGTTTTGGTCAAGTGGAGAGAAGACTGGAACCCGGGCTGATCGGCCCGATTGAACTTGCTGGGTATAGGATCAGATCGAGCCAGAGACGAATGATGGGATGAGAGGACAAAGGCTTGTGACGTTAGGACAGGGGAAACATGCGGGCTTCTGTTTGAGCTGCCGCGCGGATAACACTGGCGGTGGAGCCACAATGGCACTGAAGTATCAAGAGCACCTGACAAGAGGAACAACGGTGGGACAAGCAGTGAACAGTTTTTGGAGCCCGAGACTCCTGGACTGTTTCAAAAGTCGTAGCCTGCAAGCAGTATGGCAAGACGTCGAGCATGATTTGGAAACGAGTATTTCTCATTTGATATGTGGCCGCTAGCGCCACAACGGCAGCGGCGAACGGAGAGGCAGTCATACGTTGGCACCCAGCTTCTTCTGGCTTTCTTTCTCCTTCATTTTTTTCCTTATCCTGGCCATGTCTCGCTTTTCTACAGAAAAGGTTCCCGTCGCGTAGTAGATTCTCAGGGTGAAGCGAGCAGGCGGTGAGCGACCGAACAGCAATGCCTGAGAAGCATAGGTGCTGGAATCTGCAGAAGTAGTTTTGTTCCCATTGGCCACAGTAACCCTCCGAAGGACAGACATCTTGGAGCGACGACCGTCGCCCTCCGTTTTCCGCCTTTCGTTCATCGTCGGGCCTCTCTTTCTGCTACAAGCGAAAACCCTGTCGCCTCATGTTAGCATTCGAATCCGAGAAATCTGGCATAGCAACGACCAGTCGGAACAGTCGAGGCAGGCAACGAGAGAATTCGGGCCGACAGAGCCACTGTGACAGAGAAACCGGCATATACGGGACGGATACAGCGTCACATCGACATCCGGTTGCTGTTATCTTATGCTCTAGCACTCGGTCCGTGGCAAACCTGATGTTTGCTTCTCGTAGTTATGGCGCGCTCAGTCATTCTTGGCTTCAAGCGCTCAGATGTGATCGTTTTCTCGCAGACAGATATAACGGTCTTTTAGAATGGAACACTCTACGACATGGGCTTTGTCTTTCTTACCTTTATTACGTATGACAGTCAAATAATGGCGATAGTAAAGACTATCCCTACCGACGGTGTCGTTGGTAGTGGAGTCTGGTATGTCAAATAACAGCGGTGGCCTGCGCTGGCCAACGAACATCATCTTTTTTTGTCACAGTGCAAATGTGACCTAAAGCCGCTACAAATTGAACAAATATCTAAACAAAAATTTTATATGTTGACGCGAACAACTAACAGATATTTCGCGTTTTTTGGCCCATTATTGCCGCTAAGCATTATTATTATAAACAAACAAAGCTGCTTGCAGTTGATTTCGAATTTCAATCACTTATTACGGAAATTCATTACGGCACCATTACAAGTATTTACTATGTCGAGTTACTACTAAAGTTAAACAAAAGGACCGATATAGATGTATCTTTTGTGATAGACTTAATTATCATTCTATGTGGGAATGTTAAAGCCTGAGCTAAGTTGCAAACGAAAAACCTGTAAGTCTTTAATGGTATAGTCGACAGTGATGTTATATAACGTCTATATGAGTCATATCATATATAAGAATCTTCGCATTAAAATACAGAAAGTGTAAATAACATATAAGACAAACAGGATAATAAACAATTCGTTTTGAAAGTTACAAGCTTTTTAACGTCTTCAGACTACGCTAATTGAATCCCCGTATGTAGTAGTGCTGAATGACTAATATCACAACCTTGCTGAAGTGCACGATACGTAATGCAGGCAGACCTCGTTACATCTATGCCAGCCTTTATAATACGACACTTTGCTGTTCTACCGCTGCGGCCATATTTTGGCAGGCAATGAGATGGGTTGACAGTAGAGCAACTAGCTGGTCAGCATTTTCAACCTTGTTGACACCACAATATAAACGAAGGGGTCCTTTGGGCTTCATGGCATTGTTGGCTTTCTTTTTTCCTGCCCTCCATATTACTTAGAAAAATAATTGTAAACCAGTTTCATTTTTGTCTCGCCGCTGTTGCTGTTGTCTTGGACCGTGCTAGCCAAAGCCAAAAGAACTTGCCACCTTATAGTCGCGTGGCAAATTACGACCTTCTATTGAAATGCTTAGCTGTCCACTATCGCCTAAAGAGACCGATGTTTGCTAGCCGGTAGAGGGTGTACAACTACTTTTTTCATCTAGAGCAAACGAGCTTGTTGCTTGTGATCGTATCTATCGTAGTATCGTATACTGGAAAGGTTCACATTCCAGTGATAGTTGCTTGAAATGGCTTGAAACGTGCAAATCTGTTCTAGATCCTTTCTACGTCCTATACATATCCTCTAGAGCAGAAGTGTAACGGAGACTTTCTTGGGATGAACGTTTTAACGCACCGTGTCCGTAGCGCTTTTCCGTAAAGATCCTATAGTCACTTACAGGGATTCGACGATGATTGGGCGTCTCTGTCGCTTTGTGCATCAGTCGATAGGAACTCATATTAACCTCCGCTTTCTTTGGAGCTTCAGATCCAGCCGGTCGACCTACCGCTGTGCAGGGAAGGACTGGGTGATGGCTCTTTGACAGCGCCGCCTAACGTGAGCGACAATAGGTTTCTTTTACTGTTGCTGCACGAGACAGCCGCCGCTCGTCCACTCATGGCCATTGTCTAAAATGAATGCCGGTGCCCGCCGTACCTGCCATAGGCAATAGTATATCGAGATCATAATACCTATGGATACCCTCTCATATGTATATACACTGAACAAAGATATTAGCAGAAAAAGTATCGAAGTGCTTTATCCTTTACCCTTTTTCTTCTGCTCAAAATATTACATTTCTTGTTACTTTCTAGAGACGGTGCTTCAGGCGATGCAAGAGCACCATCACGATTATGCATGTTTCTCCATCGAACCGCGTATACTATGGCAGCAGCTGGACGGCAGCCTTTAGTAGCCGACGGCCAGGGCTATCTGCAAGAAAAAGAACGTAGTATCGGCCAGTGTGTAGGACCAACCGCCTTTGGAGAACCAAGGAGAATACCCCTAACAACGGAGGTAGACGAACGGGGAGGAGGCTTTCGCCGGATTGGACTCACTGGAGTTCAACCGCGGCCGATGGCAGCAGTCTTCGCAGCATTCGTTTTTTTCTCTGCTAAGATTTGTTTCATCAATATGAGTTTGGCATAGCGGTGCATGTTGAAGTACCGGGAAGCGAGGAAGAACGAGGCGTCGCTAAGGTGGTGATAGTGCGGCCGCCGCTAAAGACTTACTGTCCCTGTTTCTTCTATTTTGTCCCTTAGCCTCGGATAGATAGTCCCTGAGCCCCTAATGCTACTAACAGTTTTCCTGCCATTCAATTCTTCGTCGTTCTACGATGTTGACTCTTGTATACGACGACGTTCCTTCCTATGTTCTATCGCTCGGGTTCACCTCAATATTAGCGTTCGTTCGCTTGTTCGTTCGTTGTCGTTACTGTGTCTTTACTCACGATTCGATAGTATTTGCTCTCCGTTGTCCTACTACGGGTAACATCCTTTGTCGTAGCTGGTGCCTTACGGCATTGCTGTCTCTGCTGATTTCTTACCGTTTCTGCCCAGCGCGTCAAACCGCCTCTTGCGCTGTTAGCGATAGAAAACTTTTGGCCAAAGAGAGTCAGCCGGCCAGCTTTTCTATGCCAGCTGGAGTTCCACAACCTACGAATAATGACACAACAAAAGTAGACTTTGGTTCCCTCTTAAGCGTTTCCGCTACCACTGGCCGCCATGCACCAAGTTTTCGGACCACAGAGCAGGAAAGAAAACCAAGGTTCGCCTGCTTGCCTGTGCAATATGTTACTTATTAGGCTTCTAACAAAAAGCTCATCATTCAACCCATTGAAGGAAAACCGCTAGTGGCCTAAAAACTCAGCTTTTAGCCAACCCTTTCCAGACCAGCGTGCTCAGGTCTTGAGAGGCAATAGTTAGGTTCGTAAGGCAGCAGCGTATTAATGCTACTGGTACTACGACTACCGATAGCATGCCTGAACATGTATCTGCATGCGGAGACAACCATGTTTAAAATCATTGATGTTTAATTGTACGTACATATCGGAACACCAAACAAATACGAATGTGAGAACGTTGCTGAATAGATACGAACCTCGATATTCGGACTTTTTCCGATGCTGTTCACGTGTCTTTGGGGTCATAATGAAGTGGGAAAATGAGTCGCACCGAGGATCGGAAATAACCTCATTATTTAGACCGTGACTCGAAGATACCTGCAGCGTAGCTGATCAGTCTACATCTATTAACGAGGTCTAGGTGTTCCCAATTCATCCGGTCCGTACCAAGCTCTCGCTCAATCTCCAGCTTCTTGGGTTGCTAAGTCTGTCTGGCCTTCCAATTAGAGCACTACCTTGCCCCATCTCGGAACTTTAGCTCCGGTATTGGAATGGCTGCTGCGGCTCTTGAATGGACAGAACTGGGAAAAATCGTTGTGTAGACTGCAAGTCTCTGGAAGATCCCAAAGTTAGATCATGATGCGTTCTGTGAAACCGATTATTCACCAACCGTCTTATTGGACAGGTCTTATTGAAAATTAACTGGCCTAAAAAGTTTGGGGGTTCACATAATAGAGCAATGGCTTGTTGATTACTTTAGTATAACGTCCCCATTATCCGATAGAAACTTCAGAAGAAATAAACTTACTAAGAAAAAAAATCAGGCGGGAATGTCAGGTCGCGTTCATTTTTTGGTTGCTGCAGTGATGGATAAGTAGAGCATCGGCTTCTAAATTGAAAAGTATCGGGTTCGGTTCCCAGCAGATGTCAACGTGGGATGGTCTTATAGCTCAGATTATTATCGAATGTTATTTGAATTTCTAAAATTAGCCTGCGTTGTAGTTAGCTTTTATCGGCGTCAATGTTACTACACTTATTACTCGCACTATGCTTAAAACGGTCTTGTGATAGACCTGTGAGTATTGAACCTGAAAGGGGTTAGTCTGATGCAATATAAATACCAACATATGTTCCCTTACAATATAGACTAGGCAATTGTGTCAAAATACAAGTTCCCACTTGGAACCCGTCTTGATATAATCTGATAAACGCGGCTTTTATACATCTGCCTGATTTCATGCGTTGTTCTACTTCATGTGCTACATTACCTCTTTGGATACATAATGATGTAATACCATTTTCACCATTGCCATAGCTGCTGTACTATGACTGCTAAAGGTAGATAAGGGACAAAAACCAAATGAGCATCCGAAAAATGCTCAAATGGCACCCGTGCAAGAAGAATACATTTATACGAAAAATCTGACTTATTCCTCATTAAATAAGCAGCAGCTCGAGACACTCGATGATGATGTCTGGCCCAGACACACCACCAGAAACCGGCACGAATCTGCCAAATAGTCGAGCAGTCTCCTAAGAGAAGGGGCTAGGAAAATCGCCTTAGGCCTTCTGGAACAAAGAGAACGATGCAACTTTTTCGGTCGGGTGTAGTAGAAAGGTTCGGTAGGAAGGTAAAGCCAAAAAGCTGCTGGGGCCACCGTATCGGAAAAACGTTACCAAACCAACACACGAATTATTTTTCCTTTCGCACAGCCGCCTTTACTATTCCTTCTCGATCTCGCTTCCTTAGCCCATCTCCGAATTTCTATTTATTTCTTGTTCAGACTTTAACTCACTATCTTCTCTTACGAAGCAAAGAAGTTTTTTTTCAACCAGGGAAACTTAAGTGGGAGCTGTTCCTGCACGAAAGGGTCGTAGGTCGACGAACAACGCGATGGGATACAGTCTTGAGATAACATTACTGGATGGCTGCACACACGTTGCTGAAGTTGTCTGGCAAAACGGACGATGCTAGTAGACAAGGCCTACCGATCTCATGTTTTAAAGGGATACAAGAGAAGGAGAACAAAAATTATGGGTGCAGCAGATAGTGGCTTCAAGCGAATTTTTCGGCTAGACTTTTGTTTCCTTATTCTGCTTTATTATTGTGTTGCACGTTTGTGTCTTAGTGTATGTACGTGTGTGTAAATATTGTACACGCTGGTATTTTTTGACAAGGCTACTAAATAGGACACAGCTTGATTAGGTCTTAGCCAGATCTTTTCAAGTAAGCTTAGTTTTAGCTGTGTACACTGAAGGATGTCGGCTTAAAATATCTGGAAGCAATCAGATGTTCTCAGACCTCCATATATTTTTGTATATCTTCACATACACAAAGTGTATTTAAATAGGTTGTTTAACACATTTGTCAACGACATTTAGCCTAGCTTGATGTATTCTAAATCTCAATCGGAGCGTATCAGTATCATGATCTCGATGTCATCTTCATGTGCCATTCATTGTGTGCAAATGCTAACAGCGATGAGTACATATACATATATATATGAATATGCATAATATATCTGGCCCGGTTGATGGCATTTACTGGTTAAAATCGATTAAGTTGTTCGTGTAAAAGGGTATCGACGTACCCAGCGCGATTGTGTATTGCCTACAGCGACATCCAAGTTAGCAGACGACGAAAATAAGCTAAGAAACGTTTCGGAACAGAAAAGCTTCGTGCGAACCATAGGGGGTATGCTTGCTTCAGTACCTTCAGGTGTCAGTCGACATACGAGAGAAGCATTAGAGCAAACAACATGTTCGCGTATTTGGAGCACATTTACCAGTCAACGTCTCATTTGTGGCAGCTGATCTCACTTCCGCAAAAGCGGTCGACGTATAGTCATGGCAACAGCGGCCGGGTCGAGCTGCTCTATTTCGCCTCCGTTCGAAATGTGATGTTTGTTTGCCTATTTTTGTGCGATGATGAATAGACAGGTTTCATTAGAGATACTCTAATCCTCGACGGATTACCCATCGATAACGGCTCACCTGACAGCTAACAGGGAACCTTCAGAAAAAAGGAGACTAACAATAACGCCGTACTGGAGATTTAGCGGTCTACCTATTTATACCTATCAATTACTTCAGAGTGTGACGTAAATTTTATCGATAGAGTTCGCACTTATAACTTGCTGCTATGCCAGAGAGCGACTAATAAAATGCAAACAATTTAGATAATTAAGTGCCATTTTCTTGCTATCATACGTTAATCTATTTGAAATACTGAATTGCGAATATGCGAAACATCGTTGCCACACCCCACGTCATATACGATTTATCAATATGTCAGCTGTTGCTTTGTTCATCAGTAAGTTTGTATTATTCCGCTTTGGATATGTCGAAGATTTACCTAGTAATGCTGCCGATAGTTCTGCTGCTTAACAGCGGCCTACTGCCAACAAAAGCAATACCTGTCCTCGAAAAAAAACGACCCATACTCAGAGTTGTCCTAGTATTTTTGTTCTTACCAGAAGACCCCTAAACCAAATATCATCGTTAACATCTTATCGGAACGGAATCCTTATCCTTTCAAAACAATTGTCAGGTCGGTTAGCAACAAGGGGGATTCAAATGCCACCGCATCGTTTCTCACATTTCGCTCCATTGTGATGACTTTTCTCCATATCTTGTGCGTCGTTAATGAATCGAAAGGACCCACCACTGAGATTAGAGGAATCATACAGCCACTTATTCGGGTAGCGACTAACGCTCTAAAATCAAAAACCGCAGGTAAAGCTATAGGGCAAGTGGTGTACTTACCGCTTTACATATTGGAATAAACGACGAATGGGATCCTTCCCCAACAAATGTTACGCTGCTCACAGGAATTCCGACGGTATCGTATACCCCAGGGCCCAAATAACAACGGCCATATCATGACAAGTGCAGAAAAAATCTGGTTGGCCGCAAAGGAGTACGC
The DNA here is from genome assembly GCF_002443255.2 of Varroa destructor. Classification (NCBI taxonomy): domain Eukaryota; kingdom Metazoa; phylum Arthropoda; class Arachnida; order Mesostigmata; family Varroidae; genus Varroa; species Varroa destructor. The sequence goes on along the minus strand of NW_019211454.1, from coordinate 54,938,533 downwards.
GCACAGCAGAATTAGCTGCAGCAGCATCAATAGCCGGAGCAAAACAGCCAAACCTGTCACGACTTCGACGCGCTACCGCGCTCGAGATGGACGGTTGCACAACCGCCGACGGCAGACGGTCTTCGTCACTCATTTCCGCAGATTATGTATTCCCTTCTCTATCATATTTTCTTCTATTTCTGTTAACAGCTGGAGGCTGGAATCGAGCTTAGGCTCATCCCGGCTCAGTTGACATTGTCACTGGTGGCTCGTCAGTGCAGCTACTTCATGCATGTACTGATCCATTGCTACAGAAGCCGTCGCCGACGCCGGTGTTACTCATTCTCCATCGTTATACAGTACTCCCAGCCCTAACTGAGGCCCCGCAGCTGGCTTACCCCGCTTTGTATCTCCCGGGAATAGGCGTTTGAGGGTTGGTGTAAGGGGTGAATACAAACCTATAGCGGAACGCACTTGAAAGGCTACGCAAGGTTCCGTCTGAACTGAAGCGGCGAGTGAATGCTTTCGTGTAAGTAGGCTGATGGTGATGGTGATAGTGAATGTCTGACACGAGCCATCGGTAAATCTTTGCTTACACAATCGCTTCTTCGTTTCATCACGAAGGCTATAAATCTGCGTGTCCTACGGCTGGCCTCCAGGGCATTGGGGTTACTTGAAAGATTCTCTATCGACCTCTATGAGTGAGGCTCATTCAAGTCGACAGATTCATCCTCGTCCATTACGGCCTTTCATGCCGCTGCAGCGCCTTTCATTGTGTAACAATCTACGACTTCTTCAGTAAGGCCTAGTGGAAGTGAAGACCTGCTCCGAACTTTTGTCGGTTCCTTCGGTTGCTCAAATATCTCTAGGTACTCACCATTGGATGCATACATTGTCTGTGTTGCTCGTTCGATTACTGTCTATGTCTGTAAGGCATACAACCTGTTTAGATTTTTTTCTATCTTCGAGGGTAGCATTTATACTTATGAATACTGCGTTAATTAATTTGTCTCTGGCGAATCTCCCCTAAGAGACATCGCTTAGCCTTTGATTAGATTCGAAATTGACAGGCTTGCATATAACATAACTACTATGTAGCAGTCTATCAACAGAGTGCGCTGCACATAGATACGTATATTGAATTAGCGTACTTACAACCTCTTCGTTTTCAAATACCGATATATCCTATTTGCTAAATTTGCGATGTTCCTACGCTGAGGTACACCGTACGTTTTTTTCGGCTGATTTAATTAATAAGATAATTTATGAGAAATACGAAATCAAGCTGAAAGCTAGTCAGGCTGATTTGTTCAAGTTAGCTAATTTTGACTGAAGAAAACGAGCGTAGGAAAAGTCCGGGAAATCCCATTGCAACTGAAGAGTCGACTATGCTCTAATGAGACTAGGCACAAATTTCGGTCTGAAGGGATTGAACGGCACGGATACTGCCATCTAGCTTAGCCAGCAGCAAGGTTCAAAAACCACTTCATTTGCTTCAGACAAGCCATGCACTCACCAAACGGTGCCGAGAACCGAATTTGCGGGGAGCAAGATCCGCGAATATTTTATTTGGTCAGCAATTCAGCTAGAGGCGCAAAAGGAATCCAGACGAAGAATCCCTGTACTCCTGGCAGAGACTCTATCCATAGTTTTATGGAGAAGAGCTAGTAACAGGATGACTCGTCTGATTGTAGTGAGAATCAAAAAGTGAAAGCGATCCGAGAAGTCCGCGCCTGTGCTCGCTTGCCCCTTAGAGGAAGGCAATCAGAGATAGCTATTCCTTGAAACTTTTCTGCTACGTTTCCTACTGCTACAGCTCTGAAAGGGACCAAGATGACTGAAAGAAGACAGCCTTGGTAGGAAATACGCACACACTGGTCCCTTCTTAACACATTCGGACCGTATCAAAGAAATCAGAGCGTACAACATCCTCTGTTCCGAGGGGCCGCCTTTCCGTCATTTAATTCGCGTATTTATTTCGTACAGAAGGATCGAAGTAACTGCAAACAACATCTAACTCGTAAACGTTATTGGCATGCACCGTTTATCGTGCGTTTCTCCGCTATGCGAGATGTTTACTTTGGTAATGCGGTAGTACGATTCTACCTTTTTGAAGACATGCAACGCTAAAAAGCCTGGCTTATACATAGCAATCGTACGAACAAACACGACGCCTTTAGAAGTGTCTGAATGTGCAGCTCGACAATGGGTTACGTCCACTATGCATAATATGTACTAGTCAAATAGATGCAACGAGTACCGGAAGTGTGGATGTGTTTTTCGTGGTTCCATGACCTAAAAAATAATCTTCAGAATCCGAACTTACACGATGGTGTCATTCTTCAAGATAGGTTTACTGGCAAGTAAAATCTACATCTAAAATTTACTCATATCCGAATTAATTGCAGGTCCTTGTTGAAAAAATATTCTTATAATTTTTCTTCAAATAATCATTGCGAATCGGCTAGTGACGTTTTATCTATAGGATCTTTGTAGTCTTATTACGATCTAAGTAACACCTTTTGCACGAACTCCGCATTAACATAAACCCGAATATAGTGCCCAATTTAGCAAAAGATTATAGCATGAGTTCAAACTATTAATGGATCGCCGGACCTAAATTGCAGCATAAATTCGCTGCCAGTTCAAACGCTCGAAACAACTTTTCAGTACCTTCGCTGAAAACTCGCGAATGGCATTTTCCATCGTCCACTTATAAACGAGCCAGCCAGAACGTAATCTTGTCCCTTATCGTCTGTGGCTTATCGTAAGATCACAAACGACAGTAGGATTTCTTCAAATAAAATAAATTGCGATAAAGGACCTTGTGTATAGCCAACTGGACCAAACAAATTATTCCCGTCCTTACGCGTCGATATATAGCCAAATTGGGCCGAGCCTCAATGACCCGACAACCAACCTTGGTATTCAAGGGACTGGGGAACGGCACAGTGCTTAAGGAGAAAAGGCCTGTACTGATAATCGCATCAGGCGTCACGGAAGACAGAGTATGTTACTACATTCGACGAATTAACCAATGACGGTAAACGGCCTAGTCTCCTAGAAAAGGCAAAAGCGTCACCGCTGGCTCTGCCAGCAAAGTGAGCCTCGTGGAAGCGTAGAACGTCAGTAGCGACTCAGAGGACGGAGTCGCGTTTCGCGAAAGAATAAAAGACCACCAGTGGCTTCCACAGCAGATACCCCACGATCCTGTTGCTCTATCTTCATTCTCCTCGTGCTTTGCTGCTACTGCCCATGGACCTTTAGCGCAGCCGCGGTACCCGCTTAGCTTAACTGCGTTTCTTTCTCAACCCTCCGATTCTTCTTCCATGCCATTCTTCAATCAAAGAAGGACAAACTAAATCAGCGGGAAAGGAATCCCGGCCAACCGTTCGACAAAATAAGTGACAGGACGCAAACGGCTAAAAGCCTTGATTTCGGAATTACTAGAGAGTTAGGCAAATTCAGAGCTCTATTACCAGCCTTCTTCAATTCTCTAGAACAACTACTAGTAGGTTTCGGAAGCGCGGAGCAGCAGCGGCTGCAACGTCCCACGAAGAAGACAGACAACTAAGTGCGGTGGAATTTTACAGTGAGATAATCATGGCGCTTGTATCTCTAGGTCGATAGCGTGCTGTGTGGCGAAGCTGCGACTAGAAACTGAAAACACAAAGAACGGTTCGTACTCAACAGCTACCAGTCTTTTGGCCGCGTCAAGTAACGACTTGGGTCCGGATTTGCTTCGGCTCCACGAGGTCCCTGATTATCCAAGAAGACCACTCTATCCGACATGTTTACATTGAATAAACGGTTGCGTGTGCATGCACGAGCACACACAGCGGTGTATACTATTGAGGCTATCGGTACTTCAGCGCTACGTTCTTCCGAAGTTCTTTGTATTCGACGGCTGAGAAGAAGGCGGCACATCAAAAAGAGGGTGCACGAGAAAAAAGTTGTTGTGATACATTTTCCGAAAAACCGACTTAGCTGGACGCTAAAATGTCTGTTTTACAAGTTACTGTTCAATCTCAGAAACGAGCCCAAGCACCGATGCACTAAAACTACTTCACTGGAACAACCTGATGAGCAAATCCATGCTTGTTTGCAGGTGCGCAGCAAGTACGCTCCACAAAGACACATTGGCTCATCATAGGGTAGTCGTCTAAATTCTAAAGAAATCATTATGATATACAATAGTGCCTGTTTGACGGACAAAGGACAAGCGTGCTCTTATTTTCTCATCTGACAGGAACCATTTCACTTATTCATCGACATCAAGTAAAGTTAAATCAGGTTAAACTCCCTGAAGGCCTAACTATGCTCCTCCTGAACTTTTCTGCAGATCACCTTGACTATGGTTTATTTGTAGTGACATGTCTTTTTTACACACACACACACATATATGCATCCATAAGCTTCTCGTGTAGTAACGATCTGGCATTAATTTTTACAGACAAGATCGCAATGCAACGCCAACATATTTGTTTACTCAGAAATTTCAGAAGTTCATGTCCAAATAAAAATAGTCATACTTTGACGTGTCAGTACGACTGCTTCTCAACAGTTGCTTTAGTGAGAGGCTATATCTTCATTATTTGTAGGTACTAGTTGAAGCATTGATTTATTTGTACGTATAACCTACACTAAAATAGACGTTATGACGTTCATAATTTTCCGAAAGAATACTGAACGGTACATACGGTACAAAGTAAGTAGAAAGTTACTATGTGCGCTTCTCTTAACTCGTTCTTCAAAAGTAAAAAGCGAAGCTAAACAAATCTACATTATGAAACCGATTTCTATTACTCAGATTCCACTTTATAGAACTGTTTGGGAGTAGCGTGCCTAGTATATCCTAAAATCAAAGGTCTTTTTTAATCTTGAAGATGGGCGTCATAAACGTGCACAGGCCAACCTGGTGTTCTCTGCACAAGAAAGTAGTCTGATGATATCAACCCCGACAATGCCAGCCGGTCAAGTGTCATTCGTCCGTTATCCGTTAGCTTTCCCACCCTCAACCTTGGCATCAGTTCCCGTGGTACCATGCGTAATCCCGTTATACGTAGCTTTATCATTAACGCTGCGCATGGGTTAGGTGACATTAGTATAGTTTGACCACTATACGGCTGCCGATAGCCCGACCGCAGCTGTTTCTTGCGTTCTCTGTCGAAAGTAATTGTCCCAGTCCACCTTTTCACAGACTGAACCGCCCCTTTTCTTTTTTGAATGCTTTTACTGCCTATAGTTCCAGCTGTTGGTGTCTTTGTTGTCCTTTTTAACCTTTTACTCTGGACTATTATCATCAGGTTGACGTCGTTGCCGTAATCTTATTGTTGTTGTTGTTGTTGTTGTTGCTAACGTACTTGTTTTTGTCATGCTGATGTTATTGTTGTTCTTATTTTGCAAGAGGGCAACTCCTCGCATTTCAAACAAAACTTGTTGTATAGGTCGGGGTTGTTGTTCTGGGCTACCGTCGAAGTGTTAGGTCGATAATCTAGCCTCAAAACCTCCCAGCCGACCGCGTATTCCTCTAACGGAGCTGGATAGTTTTCGTTAGCTGCTGGTTCGAGAGTCTTCTCGACGTCCGTCCGCCTATCTAAGCGTCGAGCGGATGACTTGTATAGAACAAACAGGCTGATATGCAGCTTTGTCGGTTAATCGCTTGGTCCGTTGCAGAAAAAGGCAAGTCAAATCGAAAGTGCGCGGTGGAAATGTGCAAATGAGACACAGACGGAAGCGCATTGTACGCTTGTGAGCAGACAAAGCTGGAAAGGAAGCGAAGCCTCCCCCTCCCCCCGAGGGTACATTTAGGATAGCAACGCAATGGGAAGTGGTGACAGGCGACAAATGCGATAGTAGCTGCGACGGGAGTAGAACCAGTGGGATGTGGAAAGATCGAGCCAAATTGAATTAGATCCCACATACGCCATTCGAAATGGCACGTTAGATAAACTTGGGTAGAAAGCGATGAAGACGAAGACAATGGCAAAGAGTATTGAAAGAAGAAAGACGAAAACGATGAGAAAGAGGCAATCTAAAATGTTTTGCCAAAACACCCCGCTGCGAGTGCTAGCGTATTACTATAGCATGGTTGGGGAAAGAACACAGATAATAAAAACAGTAAGCAGCCCCCCAGTGGAGTGACAGAATGAAAAAAAAAATGATTTCACTGCGGTGGAGGTGACTGTGGTGTGGTAACGATATGTGACGGGTGAAGATAAGTCGGGATTTTGGATGTGGCAACGGCAAAGGATACGCAGCTCGCAAAGCGTCGGTTCCAGCATCTCAGAAAGCTTACCGTTTCCTATCAAGATAATGTCTACTAAATAAAAAAAGAACTTGTCAAAGTTGAGAGGCGCTTTTGGCAGGGAATAACAGGACTAGCATAGGTGGCCTTGCTGGCTCAGTGGTAACTACGCAATGAGGATTTTTCGACCACAGATAGGGCACGGAAGAAGTTCAATAGGTTCCATAAGCTCCATAAACGTCCTATTGTAGTATCTTAGCAGTAAATACTGATAGTAAGCTACCTGTAAACTAGCGATCGTTGTACCAGTGTTTTAGTTCAGAACCGTATCCTTCATCGAGTGAAGCCACTAAAGGGCAAAGAATACACTGGAATAGATAAATAAGAGAAAGCAATGACAACAGCAAGAACGAATCTTCTCTCGTATACAGTTTCCACTGCCTGGCATTAAAATGGGGTTATGAAAAAAATCGTATCTGGAAAAATATCAATATAGCTACTCGATTTTTACAAGATACTTACTTGCAGTTGTTTGATAAGTAGTCCATATGTTCATTTAAATTTAACCAATGTCATAGCACTTTTTTTTACACTCAAATACACTCGAAACTAGCTTACATTTATTGTACATACAGACAGAATCACTTGGCAGGCAGGCAGGCAAGCACAAAAAATGTGACCAATGATCGCGACAAAGAGGATACCTCCTTGAACCTACCGCTTATCGAATATCAAAGCAAACGCATCATTTATAACCTCTACGGGGTTTATACTCAAAATAAGTGGCAAAGTAGAATATGGAGGAGGCTGACGCCTCGAGTTTAAAAATTTGACATATAAATAAAGTTTATAAAGCGGTAAAATGTCATAATTTCGCCGACTATGGGGATGCCTACGAAGTTGAGTTCTGCTAATCAGCTGATGTACTTGTGGTCCCCATTTTCAGTCACGGCTGAGTCGACCCAGCAGACGATGACCACGTCAATGAATATGAACTCGAACGTCTACTCTGGCCTTTCGTTTATACTATTAAAGACTTGCGAATCGTAAGCCCAAACTGGATTAATCCTGTTAAAGGATGCTAGGAGAATGGACGTTGGGCCCGCTTGCTCTATAGAGGCAGTTAACTCGTGGTTAGGTTTCTTAAAAAAAATTGCAAATTGAACCCTACTAATTTTTATGTTAGAATTCACGTATGAATTAATTAGTATCGGCTCTGAACTTCAACTGCGCGTTTCCAGTTGTTTTTGGTTCTATGCATATCGTCGGCCGCCGATTCGAACTGCAGGCGTTGCCAAGCAATTGTACACGAGAGGCCCAAACTAGGTCGATTCCTCGAGATCCGTGCAAGAACTATGGCCAGCTGGCTTTCAGTACCCTCAAAAATGTTGGCAATTTTATCCAACTAATTAGATTTTATAATCTAGATGAAACGTTGATGATAGAAGGACGAACGTCCACGTTTTATTAGAGCTAGCAGAATTAAGGATCGTCTTCCACAACGCAATTGTCGAAAACGACGATATATGCAGCATTGCAGCTAGGCTCAGTAGGTAAAGTAGGTCAGCTTTTTAGACATCTTTTGTATAGTTGTGAATACCATAGAGACGGTGTCGTTGAGTCTAGAGCTACGAATGCGTTGCTAGAGAGGTTGAAGTCACGACCAAACAACGTGTTTCTGATTGAATTTATAAAACGAGCTTCAACAACAAGTAGACCTATAGGTAGTAACGGCTGTTTTTCTTTCTCTCCCTGTTAGCATCCCCAAGTTGAGCCATCGACGCGATATACTCGAAAAATGCGCCGAACTAAAACATTGTCTAAGGCGCATGTGTCCGGTGCGTGATATGATTATGACTCATTAATAATATCTACTTTTCTTTTGTAGAAAAACAATGAGGGATGAATCTTTCCTTGTAAGGTAGTAGGAATAGATAATGCGCTTTGAGCTTCGCGCTGCTCGACTCAGCTAAGCATAACGAAACAGCTCGAATTGTTAGCCTACGCCTAGGCCTTAAGCTGCCGCGATACCTCTATGCACGTCCTCGGCGGTGAGCGGAAATGATAATCGAACAGAATAGGGGTTAGCTTCGTATGCTCCCATTCATCTAATGGAAAACGATGTTATGAGAAGAACGGGGAAGCGCTGAACTAAGCTGACTGGCCAGCCAGCAGTAATTAAAGTCGCTGGCTAGCGGCTGTCCTACGACTCTTTTCTGTGGGGTGCCAACCAGACGGATTCCTTACAGGACTAACGTTATCGATTAGTTGGCTATTAAAGGTTAGTAAAAGACGTAATGCCAACTACCGTGGAGGCCCGAAATACGTGTCCTGGCGGACTAACACACTCCAGTAGACAAATAATACTAGCGAATTACTCTGTTATAGCATGGTTGCAATCATTTGATCAAGCGCGCCCTATGTTGTCAGCATTAACTACGCATACGTGACTATTATAAAAGCTCCGAGAAACTATAAAGAATCTTTGTTGTTGCATAATACTACATATACATTATATATAATAATATACGGGGCTTCAGACAAATGAGTGCCGAAGCGCCTTACAGAAAACGTCACTGTTTCAGCTGAGCATTCTCTCGGTATTGTCATACTCGCAAGGCACTTTTATGTACCGCAGGTAATAACTTACCGCTACACACTATCTATCTTTGATACTTTAGAGCATCAAAAAACAGTTTACGGCATTGATAGCCAATGGATCTTGCAAATATCGCAAATCAAGTGCTGAGCTGGCCGGCGACTCAGAACCCAGTTCTCCGTCGTGCGCGGCATAAAAACGTGATGTCATCCAGTTTTCGTTTTCTTATCGCATCCGAGATTATTTGATTCTCTAGTGTTATATGTTTTTATGAAACGAAATGAATTAAGCACACGCGGTGATAGCGTTGCTATAATATCTGACAATAAATTTCTCGTTACGTCAAAAATCCCGTTAGCTTGTTAGCCAAATCGCGTGCCTTCAGCTATAAGAAAGCAAACTGGATTTCCTTAGCCATTTTTGTTCTTTCGCATAGATCCGCATACGTCAAATCCTCACCCAAAAGAATTTTCACGAACGCACTCTCTCAAAAACATACTCCTGCCATCGATGCGGCCGAACTCCACTCTCCACCTGCGAGTTATCATAAAACGTTTCGTTTGCACGTTCGTTTGTACGTTAAAACGTTCGCAGTTCGTCAGGACTCTCACGCCATCTACCGCCAAAGTCCTCCATTTTAAGTCCGCGCCAAAGTCTGCGTTTGTTTGTCACCGCTTTCGGACGGTAGCTCAAATGTAATTCGTAAACAACCATTTCTCTTAACTATCAAATGTATTGCGCATATGGTAATTACTTAGCTTCATAGAGCCCGTATACGAACGTATTATCGTCATCTTCTCTATAGTGTCGAGTTCACACATTAAGATAATATGGCAAGGCACGAAAAATGGCATGGTTTTGCCTTATTTGCCCATATTTCAACTGTTTTTGGTGGGCTTTCATTAAAATTCCTAAAAAAATCATGCAAATTCTACACAGAAGCTGGCAATTAATCTGGCTCACCTAAGACGAGAACCGCCTTATTTGATTGTATTAACGTTCCGGCGTACATCACTAATGCTGCTCCAGTCCATCTGCTTAGCAGACTGATTTGTCACAAAGGCCAGTACACGGCGATCACGAAGAATTAAAGCAATACTCCCTGTTTGTTTAACAGCTGTATCGACCCGTAGAATACTTGGTATCTAGCATATGTATGCGTGTATAATCATCCAACGTATATATATATATATATATATATATATGTGAAATTGTTTTTGAGCTCTCTTTACTGCATGGTAACAGACCGTAGTAAATGTCCAACGTGCGCTCAGCAACAACAAGCAAAAGTTAAGAAGCTATAAAAGCAGAACAAGAAAAAACAGAAACATACAACGCTTTCGTCTTGCTTTTGTGTTAATAGGCGTTTTTTAGCGCCTTGCACCAAACACATCATGCGTTTAATATTCACTGAACCAAGGTCGTTTTGTTAGCTTAGACGGCTTCGACTCGCCCTTACCACCGCCCAGATAATAAGGACCGACTGATTCGGCCGCTGCAGACGTTATTTCGGTAACGGCTGCCGCGGTCTCTCGTTCACGTCATATGTTAGTTTGACCAAGGCGACAGTTCTGACCGAGCACGACAACAGCGTAGCTACAATGAGTCTATTCTCATAACTACTGGTATAAGTACGGTAACCTACCTAGTTCAGTTGGCTGATCTGTTTACCTCATCTGATTTTTGCCCATATCGTTATAGGGCTAGCGCTTGTTATGGCGGTAAAGCAGTTTTCACATCGTCAATGGTCGCTACAGCTGCCGCTCTGCCAGAAAGCAGTTGAAGCTGGCGAAAAGGTCGCTAGCGGAAAGCTGCCCCTCGTTCGCCCTCTATTAGCGCCCTTTATCTTGTTCTATTTAATGCTTCCTCACAGATCTACATAATATAGAAAGTCGTGGAATGCACGAAATGTTACGTAGCTTGTCTCTCCGGGATAAGTGTGAAGCGATTGTTAATGTTGTAGACACCAACAAATAGCTGATAATAATAAACTTTTTGAGAGACATGCCCCGGAAGCCAGTCTCCAGCTTGGACTTCCTATTCGTCGTCTGTCCAATACAAATGTGATAGGTTATTGTCGAAAGATCAAGATTTGCGACCGGCTGCACCACTAGAAGGTAGCTAGTTAAGCCTTTAGTTAGCATTGGTTTATCAGTGAGCTGGTCGAGTGATTGTGTATATGGTAGAAGAGTTGAAATGAATCCTTTGCCCTATTCGGATTCAATTCAGAAATTCATTTGAACGTACCTGAGTGACTCCAAGGAATTATTGTTCATCTCTCAAAGTTATTTTTACGTCATGCACACTGGTACCTCTTCAAGCTAATTTTGTGATTAGCGTAACGTCTACTCCAACTGTTCGCACCAGCCATTTGCAGGCTCCATTTTCTCCCACGCGAATCACCGTCATATAAACCGCTACGTCTTCGACATCGTTCGTTCAAGTAACGGTATACTCAACGGTATATAGTACACTAGAAATTAGTGTAAATTTTTAGGTTACGTTTGGGTTAGATATTTCTATCATTGTGTGTTTGTTTATTTTCTTTGTCATGCTGTATGAAGCTAGAGCAAAACCCGAAGTGTTCTCATCCGCTCAGCAGTGTCATTTGTATTCCGAGCCCAATAGTCCCTGAATCCTAATAACTAGACTATTGTTTAACTTTAACATGAGCGATTCGTTCAAAGTTGAGTCCAACGCAACGCAAGTTATCTCTAAAAAAAAAAAGACATACTTGTGTCAACAAGTGGTGCACACTTCAATACCATTATGAGCGACTCTCTTTTGCGAGTACTCATGTACATCACACTGTATGAAGCATTTGCGGAACGTCCATTGACAAGATAATTGATTTTACAGGGCAGCAGAGTAAAATTCTCAGAGTAACATGTTCTAGTCTGAACAAACAATAAGCTTCTTAACAAACACTTCTTGTTTATACTGTAAGGCCTCGCTTGATTTTTAACTGCGCCGTGTAGGCCCATGTCAGCTTCGCTCAAAATAAACACTTCCTAAATAATGTAACTATACCTTATCAGTATAATAAAATTAGCTCATAAGTTATTTCAGTCAATCAAATGTGTACTATCACAGCACGTTCTGGGTGGAAGTAGGACTCTAGGCAAGTGTTTGCCTGCTCCATGCGAAGGTCTTGACCGCATAAGGTCTCGCTTAGCTCATTTTGGACCGTTTGACGCCTACACACACTGACAGATACCTCGTAAAATATTACACACGTCTAGCATACTTGGAAAACGTATATGTTGCATTTATCTCAATCTATTTCACTTTACACTCTTCATATTACTACGAATACTTTCATTTTAGCCCCATCGCACCGGCATTTTGTCTTGTTTTGACACTTGGTTTTGGCCAATAAATCGGCTACAATAGAAGCAGTTTAATCAGCTGTTGTCGATTGTTCAACGAAAATGGCCGTCCGTTTGGTCGGATTATCGAAGCGATGGAAATGCATATTGATGGCGAGCGAGTATGTCGTGACCTAGAACTGAATGATACTGGCAAAATATACAAATAACACGCCATATTGGTAACGTTCGCTGTTGCTGTGTGGCAACTGCTTTAAGCCTTGCAGTAGCCGGTACCAGGCTCAAATATCAAATATAAAGGCAAAAAAATATATAAATACAGGTGAGAAAGAGGCGTGAAATGATAAACTAGATAAGCCAAGTGTAAAAACGAATGTGAACGTACGTGCATGTACAAACTTGAAATAATAGGCCGCATTCTTGCTGCAGGCTCATATTGTTAAAGGACTAGTACCAATCTAATAGTTACCACTTGTTTGAAAAGTTCAAGAATAGCTTTTTGCGCATTTGAAAAGAATAAGGAAATTCTCATTCTAAACTCCTGCTCGGATGGTTAGAGTATGCGTTTGCGAGCGATACATAGAGATTCACTGTTTACGTTACATATTCGTACATTAAAGCAAATCCTTTGCAGCCTTTGCTTGTACCTATTGTTCTCGTCCGTTACTTCTATTTCAATTAGAGTCAGTACTGTAATTAGGCCCTCATTATGTCATTAGTGCATGTAGATCGGTTCTCCACTCCTGCCTGCTGCTATGCAGGGCGGCAGTCTTTTCTTTTCAAGCGCAACCGATGCCATCGTACTCTATGCAATCTCCCAGTAGAGAGGTGAGGTACCCTTATGAGCAACAAACGAGAATCACACTGCCCGAGGGCCTAAAGCTACCGCTTAGTGTACGCCAAACGCCTAAGCTAAGCAGGGCTTTCGGAGAGTTCTTAGCCGGGCCAATACTCCTACCATAGGCAACAGACCTGAGTGAACGAAGGATATGACGGTCCGGGGATGCGAAGCCGAACTGGAGCTCCCTAACTCAACATCACGCGCTGTAGACGCGACGTCGCCTATAGATCGAAGCTAGTTGTCAACAAAGACGATGAATCTCTAGTTTCGGTTGCTGGTGGCTCCGGAAATTGAAGACGTCTAGGGCTTTCTCGTTTGTCAATCAACGACACTTCTTTCCTTTGTGATTCGCTCCGCTTTGCATCGTTGCCGCTGACGCCCGTCGGTGAATTGCCGCTAGGGCCCACTAGGCGCTTGGCATAGTCCCATGATAGTTTAGTAGGTAACGTATTTGCCTGCTAACCTTAAAGACACATCGCGGTCTAAGTTCGAACCTGGGCACAGACATACTACGTTCTGTGATGCCTAACGGCGATATCGGACGCAAAACTCGAAACACAAGGGATACGCTTAGCTCGATCAAATGACTAACTCAATTTGCATTCAAACGGGTCTCGTCGGTACGCATGGCACACGAACGGATTGGTCGATTTATTGCCCGCCGGACGTTACAACACTTATTCCTAGGGGAAGAACAAATTGGCGACGGCTCTTACACAAATGGTGGCAGGAAGTACCAAGCCTATCCTTTTGGTTGAGGATAGGCTTGAGGAAGCCTTGGAAGAGGATTCGTTTGTGAATGAGGGTGGTAGCAGAGACGAAAAAGTTCCTTTTGACGAAGATTGGTTCGGGGGTTGTACAAAGTTGCATGAAAAGGCGCAGGTCCTTAGCGATGGTGCTGATATGATAAAAACTTAACATGGCTATAGTTTCGCTAAACGATGATTTTTTAGAGATTGGACATAAAACTATGCTTGGCTCCAATCGTCCCCGTGTCACTGAGTGATTCATCGTTGTAACAACATCGTCGGTAATGAACCGAACACTTATGCAAAGTTGACCTGATTTAATATTGATCACCTGTCGAACCTCAGTTTCAGATATTTCAGACCTAAAAAATATAAATCGAATCACTTAACTGGGGGGAACGACTTTCCGTGGTTGTTGAAAAACTTATCACATGAAAATTGCCGTAACAAATAGCTTGTCTCCGACTTGATTTTAACTTTACGATCGCAATGAATGCCGCAAACGAACAAACAAAAAGAACATATTATCGTAAAGTTATTTAATTCTTTAAACAATGTCGTTTTTTCTTGTAACCTAGGTTTTTTTAGGCGAGGTTTTATGTCATACCAGATGGGCATCTATCTGCGCTACATTGTGCACAGCGGACACCTGTCTACATTTAAATACGTGTTAATACGCATACCATCCTATAACTGTAACGTAACAAAGATTTCGAGCGAATCCAAAAAATCGTTTGAAACTCAGTAAAGCCAATTAACGCAACCGATAAGCCTGTGTGCAATGGGTATGTCTTCTTTCGACTGCATGGATCTCCGAGTTGCCCTCCATTTAAATGTTAAAGATTTATCGTGTATACTCCGTTGAGCGGTATATATATATAGATGTCATTTTTTTTTAATATTATCGTTTTATATCTATATTTAACCAAAAATTAGCTAGATAGCCCATATGCATAAAAACTAAAAAAAGTTTTCTTTTACAATATATATATATATATATATATATATATATATTACTTTGATATTTCAGACATTCGCCTAAACGGTAATACAGAAGGCAAATGAATAGAATTTTTTTTTGTGACAGGTAATAAACTGAGCCGACGAGGAGATTTCTTCACAAAAGTTAAGCAAATGCTTCAAAAGTACTCATTTATTTACGCATTTCAAAAGTACTCGTGTATCAACCGAAGCGTGCTCAGAAAGATTAATCGTTTAAAATGACCAAACGATATGATCTACTATGACAAATACAAATAAATCCACTCGTTGTGGCACTTTTCTCTCGACTCTTTTCTTTACTGAGGTACACAATCCAAATCGCAGAGGAAATTCAGGGAGGAGCTGACGAAATTTCAAGTCCAAATTTAAAAAGGGTTCAATATAACTAAATGGATAAAGAAGCGCGTTAAATATGGGCCGAGTATTTTTAGCGGTGTGGTTATTCACTGAACGATAGCAGAGTTACACGCTTACTGGAAGCTAGTTGAGTAACGATATATATATATATATATATACGTACAGTTGATCCGAATCTGATTTGGAAAATGTATGGAAAATTTTAACAAGTTGCGTTGATCTACGATTTTACGTAAGCGTGAGCTAGAGTTTTTAAAAATAAAAAAAAAAAAAAAAAAAACGCTAGATCAGAGCGATAACGTTTGTTGCTATACAGGATTGCGAATCGGCGCATTTTCTCAAAATTTCATACAAGCCAACTGAAGATACACGTCTCGCGCTATGAAATCGCGCTATGTACAATCTATTACTTTCTAATGATTCAGCGATCGTGAGGTAACTTACCTTTTCATTTCTAAAGTTTTCGTGACCGCAAACCTTTCATCTTGCGCTCAAAAAAAGCCAAGTTGTTGCTGGTCTGTGATATATTTGATCGTCGTTAAATTGCTCAATGATTAGCCACATTATTAGCGGAAATATTCACGCGACAACTACCAGACCCAACTATCTCTTTTTTTTTTCTTGTCATAATGTCAATTTTGACGTCTTTGTTACGTACTTTTGTGCGTTGAAGTGTTTAATTACGTTCTGTTTTTTCATACTAGATTATGTGACACAGCTAATCCGTATATTTGCGTGACATCTGATAAAAAAACGAATCAGTATTTTCGCTTTTATTGAATCGCGGTATAGAATGATTAGTAATCTAGATAAATTTTCTATAATATAATAATAATAATAGAAAAGTAAAAATAGAATTAAAAAATTCGGGCAACGAATACAGGATAATTAAATGATAAGTTTAATTAACTAGTAAATGTGTTTCAATCGAAATATTATTCAGCTGACTAAATTTAGCTCAGACTTCAGGGCATACTTTTTTTTTCGGTTCGAAGCGCTCGTTTTGGACGTGGAAGCGTTTGAACGTGATCACCTTTATCTAAAAGTTGAGAGTTTTCCTCAATAATTTTGGCCGAATCTATTAGTTTTAACAATTCTTTAGATGCCAGCCCGTTTTTATCTAATTATAATGTACTAGCGTTGAATTTAGGAGGGGCTTTAAACGAGAGCGATCGTTACATTCGCCTAATATTGAACAGTGAAAAGAATAGACATAGTCCGCTTGTCTGAGCTAATCAGTTGTTGACCTTCTGCCCAGCCATCAAGCAGCGTCTTAATATTAATTATCTTTAAAGCTACAAAAACGATATAGGTGACAAAAGTGCATGCTATCATCCAATAACGTGCATCGCCTTAGACAACGAAGGCGCGAGCTCCGGGTCCGTGAGCCTCTCCATTTAACAAGTTCAGAAGAAAATTCAGAACGAAACTGACTGATCTTCCTCTCTACCAGAGTTCTCTAGTGTAATATTGTGTTAACGCATTTCACCAGGGTCAACCAGATCTAAATAAAGCAATGCTTACAAAATACCGTAACATGTATTTTCCTTATGTGACTTGAGAATGGCTGTTTGCATCGCGCTGAAGTATATGTGAGTAATTTAGAAAACCTTGGTGATATAGAACGTTTCGTTTGGCGGATGAACGGTCTTCACATTATTGCGCATATGCAAATGAAGTTCCAGACGTGAAGATTATCAAACGAAGTCACCTAAATAGAGACTTCCGTCAAAGTCTTTCTCTCCATAGATCCTTTTTTTGGACTGTTATTATCTTTGACGGGTCTCTTTAAATTATCATAGCCAAGTGAGTACATTTCATATTATAATTTATAGGATTTTTTCTGTACATTTAGTGGTACAAACAGTTCTCGATCGCGTATCAGCTCAGAAGCTTCGAAATTCTACATGAAATTTCCCCTCAACAAAGTGACCTCACCTTACTTGCGGTCATTATTGAAGCAAATAACAGCAGAACAGACAAGCAATGTTCATAACATATGCAAACAGACGCATATGTTAACTAAGATACGGATTGAAATTACCTCATCCACCGACAGGTGTCCACTGCGACTATAGGCTTGCCATCCACTCGATTCCGCATCGGGACCTAAATTTATTACGGCGCTTTATCATTAAACTATAAGATAAATGGCATACCGTAAACCAAAGACCACAATGGCAGTACCATAGTTTGCACTATTGTCAGATTAATGATCTATAGTGGCCGGACTGCAATAAAAGCTCAGTGCGCCACCGGCTCGACCGTTCGCCCGTATCCTGAACAGTTCCGTTTTCTCTGGCTGTCTATTAAATGCAATGACAAATTTGTCTTACGGTGACCGTAAACACGCGTTACCGTATCGGTTGCCTACGCTATGGCGGACACCGCGATGGCAATAGCAACACACGCACGCTATCACGCTGCCCCCACAATGCGACATATTGCTTCACCAAACCCACAAGAGGCATATGCCACACACTATTTATTCACATATACTTGTTAAGGATACACTGATAGAACTATTTAATAATAGCATATAAAATCTGTCTATAGAACTGTTGGGCTTTGTAGTTGATTATTTAGTGGGTGTAAATAAAGGTTTGTATATTGAGCAAGTTGTATAAATGTTATGCCTAGACACTGGTCGGCTAAATCAGCGATGGCAAAACTGAGAAAAAGGATATATATATATATAACGATTATCAAAGGGGACCTTACAGAGGTTAATAGGTTTCGCTGTTGATAACATCCATAGCCAGTGAGACGATGTAATACATAGGCTGCTAGAGTATGGCAAGTATCTATTGAAACGTTAATGTAGTGCCAACCTAATGGCGAAAGAGGGTTCTATTGCATCTTTATGGTCGAATACGCCAAGCTATCGGCATCGTCAGTTTAATTTTGTGGCAGCCTCATGATAAGATGTTACGCTACTGTTCTGCGACTAAAAACTAAAGGTAACCGTGTACTGTTTCTCTGCCCATCTGTTTCGTTGTCGACCAACCTTTCATGCTTTTGTCATATCAATGCTTGCTCTTAGTGTTGCCCCCCTGCCGCTGATTGCTTCGTTGCGTTGCCCTGTTTAGCGCGCTTTGCTATATCGCGGTGTTAGTAGCGATACTGGGGAAGTTAATTTCCCAGTGGTTCATTTCTCCGTCTGCTTCCCGATTCGAAAGTTTAGTTGCTTGGTGCTTCATTGAATTGCTCACTTCTACTTCCTTATCTATATCTCCGTTCAATCCTTTCCTCTACTTCTAGCTCTGTAGCGGTTCAATTTTATACACTAGCTTCCTCGTGGCAGTGTATTGAGGAGCGAGGGCGAAACTCGAGGACGTAGAACCAGCTTAACTTATTCGCTTAGTACCAAGCTGTCTTTTTAACCTGACGGCAATTCGGCCTATACAACGCCGCTGCCACCACAGCGTCGGTCGCTGCTAGTCGCTGTCGTTGTGGCTAAGCCAAATAACGAATGAACGTATAGTTAAGGGCATCTGCCGATTCTTCTGGGGGGTGAAAGCGCTCCGGGAGCCGTGGAGGATCTTAACGGGAATCATCGGGAAAGAGAAGAACGGAAGAAGGGGCCGGGGGCTACGCTACTATAACGCGCGAGCCAGTGGACACGATAGGAGTAAAAGGGGTTTCTGGGCGTGGAGAAGAGGCGCAGTGCGTTCTACGTACGACATGGAGACGGCCAACAACCCAACGGATTTAGCTAACCTCCGCTATTACTGCGCCGGGATCGCACCTGTAGGCAGCAAACCGACAGTGGCATTGGCGCTAGGGGAATAAAAAAAAAGGAACAAATTTGAAAGCTTTGGTCAATAATGTATCAGCACCACTCCCACTGCCATTGCAGTTGTTCCTTACTCTGCTGCTTGCTCTACCTTGTGTAACGTGTGCTTCGGCCTTTATAACCGACTAGTGTTCGACATGTCCATGGGCTTGGCTGAGTGTGCCAGGCAGCTTGGCTGCTCGCGTTCGTATGTTTGGCTTATGACGTCCGTGTATGGCTGCTATGATGGCGTGTTGTCGGTACTGGTAAAAGGCGAGCAACAGACGGTGCCAATGGGGGCAGGTGAATGCGAGGGAATAGAACCGAACGTAGCCGACGAAAGAGAAAGCTGAGTCCGCAGACCTTGTAGTTTTCTTAGTGCCTATTGCTGACTTGGTGGCTTATAGGTTAGGTTAGGCTGAAGCTAGAGTGTGGTAGCTGACTAGCGTTCTGCCTGTCTGACCTTCACGTTGTTTCACATAGTACGGAGAATCATGTGAGTTCCGGAAAGGTGAATCATATGTGCGTTTTCCTGGAATAACGTTCAGCTCTTGCAGTGACTGCAAAACTAGCTGTCGTAGTATATGGGTTACAACGGCCCAGGTCTCTTGTGGGCCACTGCAGGACGCCAACCCACTAGCCACAATGGGGAAGCGATGACGGAGCGAACCCAAGCGGAATCTAAACGCGATATAGAGAAATGCCGGGTGGAGGGGGTACTATGAGACTGAGAAACGGATTGTACAAAACAGAAATTGCGAATATGCGCATTTTCCATAAGTCAAGCCTCTTTGCATTAGGACACATCAGCTAGTTACGGCTAGATGCATACGCAACAACGCCGATGTGGCAGCAGGAGAGGTACACTAACGGCGTATCGACAATCGCCATCGCAGAATGCTGATGGCAAATAGCCACTATGCAGTGGTTCTATTGTCCGCTCCTATTTTTCACGCATCATAGCGATCAGACGATTACGGAATCGCCTTCTGTGTCGGACAACGCCACAGGCGACTTCCGACTTAGATAGCAGACGTAAGTCGAATGAATAGCAAGCTCGAACAGTCGACTCTATTCATTGCATCACTATCAATTCGTAATCCTTTCTGCCCTGTTCTGCGACTAACGAATGCAGCCTAATTTCAGTATTCATCTACGAGACAATGCATATACATTATGTTATAGACTATAGTGACGCTATCCGTAGAGACGAACGCAGCAATGTTCCAAATGCTAGCAATAGAGCGAAACAACGAAAATTCTCAGGGGCCTTTGTCTTCGTGGCACCCAAACGAACATTCAATATGCATTCAGAAATTTGCTTGTCTCTCTGACAGGCTGCCTGATACTATATACGAATGATACCTGATGTAAATAAATAGCACGATTTTTACACGAGTCACCAATATTAGTATACGAATACCCTGAAGAAATGCTCAAGTGTGTCGGGGCAGGTATTACTGAAAGGCTATCACACTTAGGCCACCAAGTCATTAACATTAGTTTATTTGCTCTTTAGTTCTGCGTTAACTAGCAGTGCTGCAATCGTCACGGCTACTTTCTTTAAAGAGGCCAACCTACTTACACTTTCTTTTATAAGCATGCCTAAAGATAATTCTTAAAAATTCATAGTCACAACACCATGCAAATACTAACTAGCTGGAGTATGCCTCCTTCGCCAGTAGGCCCTCCCTGAACATGTCTTCTAAGCCTTACGACCTACCAGCCTCTTCATTCCCTCTCCTCTTTCGCCTCTCGCTGTCACCGTGGGTTTTGCTGGTAGCAACTGTGCGTCATTTTCTGCTCACGGGCAATGCACGCGTCGGGGCCGTTTTTCAATATCGCTTTTTACATAATTTCTTCTGATCTACACGTGAACAGATTGCGGAGAGTAGCTAAATTTCACTGGCTAGCAAGAAACTTTTTGTTCGTTCCTGTGCTTCTCCGTTTAACGCCATCCTGATTTCCATCGGCGTCTATCCGCCTCCTTCGTCGTTTACGCCAAACGACAAACCATATCCTTCACAGTGTCGGCCGACATCTCCGGTATCGCTTCGAATTTACAGCGGCGCTAACTACAAGCAACAATGGCAAAAGCGGCACGAAATTCGTAGAAGTGACAGCGATGAGAGAAAAGCGAGAGATCGTACCCCCGGATTCTAGACAGGCCATTGGCAGTAGGCTGTTGCATATTGAGATCACTAAATTTTGCCCTTCAGCGTTAGAAGTGCGTATAGTCAGAAACGGGCAAATCTCTCCACAGTTTCTCATGAAGAGGTTCGCACAACAAAGAGAAAAGCTGTATCCCACAGCATTGCTTCTGCTGTGAGGATCCACCAATACCTCGCTCATCGGTTTGATGTTTTCTGCTTTTTTCTTCACATAAACGTTCTTATAAATAACGCTTCCCTATTCAAATTACCCTATAGCGATATTCGATTGAGTCCTGCTATACAATGCTAAAGTCAGCACAATTTGACTATGTGACAGTGTGTAACAGGGCAAAATTGGTCGCCAAGGCGGTCGTGCATTGCTTCCCACCTTTTAAAACGCTGAGCTTATGTTAGATATAAATAGGGCATGCTGAGTATATATAATTAAATCGATAATTGAAAATGCATGGACCCGACAAACTAGTAAAAGACGGGAAAGGGAGAAGGGTACCCAAATAGAGCTCATCATTCAAAAAGTTTGTATCAGATCGAACATGTTTGAATCACCACCGAAAATATCCTCTTTGATAATGCCATTTCTCCAACCACCTCGTCTTCCTACAGCGGCAAACGAAAAGGTGCTTACATTTTTATCTACTAATGAATCGTTATGGGTCGTGGCATGAGCGAAGATCGTTAGTGCGAACATAAACGGCCCGCAAATGATATAAGTAAATCGTACGAAACGACCTAATAGCTTTGTCGCTGAAACGGCTCGATGTACCCGGGATAGGTTCAAAGCCTTTACCTAACTTTTTTGACAAACATATTCGAACTCTTAGGTCCGGTCTTTTCAACGTCACCTGATCCAAGTCAACCCTTCAGAGGTCTTCAAACGTATTTAGGCTAAAATCCTATCCCTGTTTCTCTGTCTATCACTGCTGCTGCTCGGTTCGATTTGTTTACGTATCAACCAACGAATCCACCTCAGTGTGAAATCCTTCGTTAGATATATCTCGCAATTTGTCTGCGTCTTGAGCTTCTGTCAACCGAATACAGTTGCTAGGGTTCATGCATTTGTTTAAAGTCGACTTACGGCTGCCACGATCCTTCTTACGGTGGCTACAGTGGCATCGGTGGCATTGATAGCGGTACCGTTGGTGTGATTTTTCATAAAATGCTATTTAAATTAATCGATTAAAAAGAAACAGCTTATCGTTTTTCCTCTCTCCTCTTCTGGCTTTTGCCGTCATTTACTCTCATCCACCCGCACAATTACAGTATGTATTAACATAGTCGGTACTGCTCATTCTGCCGTTACAGACGCTAAGTTCAAAAATTGCACTGGTTGTCAGTTGAATGGCCTCGAAGACTTCAAACAGGAGGCAGGAGGGCAAGACCCAAAATATCCCCTACCCTCGGCTACTGGTCAAGTCTTCTTCCAAGTAAACTGGAAGCTAAACCTGCTCATCGAGTTCGCCGTTGCTACCGCCAGTGGTTCCTCGAGGCCGTTGAGTTAACGCTGCTCAAGAAGTGGTCTTCTCTCTCCAGCAAAGAACCACCGCAGCGTGGCACCAACGGAGAATCAGCAGCATCTAGTAAATATTTAACGTTGCCCATCTGCTTGCTACAATACCACATCAAGGGAAGAAGTAGCAAAGAAGAACGCGAAAACGCGGTAAAAGCAGATAACAGCTCTCTTGCTGGCCGTTTCGAGTGCGACTGAAGGAGAACCTTTTCCCGCGGCTAAGCCTAACTCAACTCGCCGTTGTAACGACTAAAAGGCCCTAATGTACCTACCTGCAACTAGCAAGAGAAGTAGAAACTTTAGCTACACTACACCACTAGTGGGCATGGGGTAACCCGAAGCTCGAGTAAGGCTAGTGAAGCGGCTCACTAGGCCGACTTTGATAAAAAAAAAAAAACGCCCAGGCACTGCTACGTAGGCGGCTCTTCGTCTAGGAGACCAACAACATGCTCCATCCAAAGACTATCGGGTACTCCATGTTGTACCATTCTTGACCATTGGCTGTACCTAACTCTTCGAAACGTGGAGTGCCCCATTCGATAGTACCGCACCCTCTGAACCGTATGCGCCTCAGCAATACGCACAAGCCCTAGAAATGGTAAGCGATCCTACTCAGAAGCCTCTTGTTGGCCTGACCTGCATAAGAGTTTGCTTACCTTACCATAGTATCAGCAGCACGAAAAGAGATGAGAAAGCTTCCAGCATTTTATTTTGATGGCCGACAATAACGAAGCGAACAACAACGAGCTCATGTCAAAGACCGTCTCTCACTTGCTTAATGTGGGAAGGCTTTCTAACGTAGACATACTTTTTGTCGTGAATATTACTATTGTTAGTTAATTGGGAAGGAAGCTCTAATGTATTTGTTTATATCTACAAGACTTAAAATGCAAAACATTGGACGAAATCCACATAAGTACCGCAGATAGCCTTAATGTATGCAGATCATATTGGAACACCCACAGCGTCTATTACCGGCTCTATATGAAGCACGAAAAACAACATCAGCTATTCAGGCGGTGCTGTTGAAAGCCGATCCATTAAGGCGCATCACTGAAGCAAGTCTCTGTACATTGTCACATACGAACTTCAGACTTAACATTGAAGCTTAAGCTCTTCCGTTTAGTCTACCGGAGGAACATAACGTAATAATTGTAAGATATAGACTAAGTTGTTCAATAAACGAGCAGACTTACAGGTGTTGTAGGTACCGTTCAAGTTCTGGTCATTCGTTATGTCAAGCCGCAACTGGTTTGCCTCTTTCCTCGCGTTTTAAAACCGACCATTACAAAAATCTACATCATGGCGACGGAATCTATCTCGGTTGCAGCTATTGCTTCCGCCGCTACTAGCGCTTAAAGTGCAGGTAAAATGATAGACGACGCGCATCTATCAGGAATCTGACAAGTTTATTATACACAAGGCATGGGAGGGGGAGCTAGGAGAGGAATAACGTCACGCAAGCAACATATTGAAGAGCTCTATGCACGTACTCCCTGTGCAATTGTTCCTTCTTAAAAATACACTCTCCATTTTACATCGTTCATACGCAGGATGCGATTTGCTACTGGGGCTTGAAATTTTAGACAAGACAGGCTACATACACACCATATAATTACAGTAGAATGCTGTTAAATTTGAAAATAGATATGAATTAATTACTACGAACTTTGTATTTACCATTTCAAGTTATATAATTGTTCATAGGATCAATGCGCAACTACAAGCACGTGGCATGCGCCGTAATACACGCATAGGTTCTTCCTACTCGGTTACGTTTCATGACATCTTTAGCTGATTACCAAAGGAAAAATCGTCGATGGACCGATGCGGCACAACGACAGTCCTTACGACACACGAATAACCATACAGACATTTACAATTGATCACGGATGACACAGTTAATTCCCGGACAATACAGGGAAGTGTTCGGCTTTATCCTACTACTGTTGTCACTGCAACAAATTACCTGTAGATTTTCGCACCTATATGCCCCTGTGGCAATATTTGACCTTTTCCCTTTACAACTATCTAGCCAAGTCCTTACAGCGGCCCTAACAACATATTCGCCTTCCCATACGAAGCGAAAAATGCTATGTGTTTCTATGCGTGTGTGTGCATATATGCATGCGACAAGTAAAAACGGGCGAGAAAGTTGGGCGAGCACACGTATAAAGAAAAGGGGAGCGGGAACCGAGTGTAAGTGGGAATAAAAAAAGAGATACAGCCGACAAAAGCAACACTGTTACTGCATCAAAATCGGCAAATTTAACAGTGTTTAAAATCGATACAGTATCAAAGCAGAAGCGGCAAGGGTTTTGTGTCGTGACACGTTTAATTAGCGAAGCAGAAGGATCTTTCTTTTTCGTGAACCCCCAACTATGGTGTTGTTGTTGCCGACAGACGCTGATGCCAGCGTTTGCTACGTTCGTCAACGGTCGTAAGGAAGTCGACTAGGTTCCTTCCGCATGAAAGAACCTTACAAATTACGCGCAGTCGCAAGTTGTTTGAAGAAGGGCCTTCTTCGCCTCACCGCCGTGTAATATGCTGTCTGTTCGTAGCCTATTGCATTTAACATTCGCCAGCCACGCTGTGCCCTCACATCCCAGAGGGTTCGTGCTTGTCCACTAACTGACCCAGACCATTATGGACCATCCAGTAGCGAGCTTTATGCTATCTAAGATCTGTCTACGTGCGTCAACTATGCTGTGACTGTGGCGCTGTGTACACGCGTTAGTTAGGCCTATGCTATGTATCCTCAACGTCTTATTTCTGCCGACGGCCTACTCGTCGGCTGAGCGTCGGCTAAATACTTCGGCATAACGCAAATGTGCGAAAATGCACCCTTCACAATGGATGCTGTCGAACGGCCTATTTTTAGGACATACTGCGTTGCTCCGGCTTCTACTTTGTAGAACGCTACCGTTGACTAAGCGACTAACCAACCGGTGGTCCATCCGGGTTGATTCTTGTTGGTCCTCCAAGCTCTAAAAGGGACAATGAAGCAAAGCCAACGAACAGGAGAATGTTAAAGAAGACGCTAGTGACCTCAAGGCCGGAAAAATCATTGGTTGGGATCACAAAGGGTGTTGCTTTTGGAGCCCTTGACTTAGGAAGGAGTCACTGCTCTTCGTAAGAGCTTCGTGGTGCTTCTCTTATACTATTAAACCACTAAAGCGGGGCTGAATAGGGCCAGGGTTCTTCATTGCGATCCATTGTTCCATACCTGAGGCCTGTTCGTCTCGCGGAATAGTATTGTAGGCCGATCTCTCGCCTCTAGCTTGCTTGTACTTTCCTTCACTATCTATTAGTTCAGTACTTTTGGATTCAGGGTATCGATTCCAATAGGGATATCGGAAGTGATTAGAAGATGTCTAAATTTATCAGCTTGCTCTCGTAACTTGAGCAGACGGGTCCGCCGTAAAAAGTCAACATCGTCAGGTTCAAACCTTAACAAAGCAGATCTATGAAACGTAAGTAGAGCATATTTAGTTCCAAGTGAAGCGAAGGCGATCATAATTCTCGCCGCTGTGTAGTTGTTGTTAGGCGATGTGTGGCTTTTATTAGGCTCTGTACAATTTGGAATTCAACCATAAGGTAATGCGATGGGCAATATGGAAACGATAAATATTTCCTGCAGGTAGATTCAGTATAGATTCAAGATGTCTTCTTACAGGTTATGAAGATAATCGTTTGGTGAATGAATAAAATGCACTTACGATGAAAATCGGTGCATCAATACGTAGGCCATATTTTCGAAATTCACTCTGGAAAACACTTGTATCAGCTTCTTTGAAGTCAGAGTCACACCGCTCCTTTAAGCATATGTGAACCGGAAGGTCAAATACTAATTTTGTTGGCGTGTCCAATTCGTGGAAATTCAATATTGAGACAGTTTCCTTAATAGTGCCCACCAGACTTGTCATTATACTACAAGCCGCTCTTAATGTGAGGCTGGATCCAAGACGCTATAGTCCCTAGCCTCTATTGGTAAGACCCAAAAATGCATACTCATTCAACTTTATAAAAGCGGCCCTTAAAATCGTTCCAGAGCAGGAACCTTGATCACGTAGTAGCATTCCGACGACTCAACGCAATCTCGGAAATGTGACCTTCCAACCTGTTTTATCTTTTCCGCTTGATTTATTTAGCTGTATACATCGAAAACAAGATACTCCGCATCTGATCACGCTGTTGACGGGTCGGGACTACTAACCTGCGACGCACGTTTTCATGGTTGAGGTGCAAGCTTTTGCTTAGGTCATACAATGGAGCATATTGTTGATTGATTTTGGCACTTCCGAAAATTGCTCAAGGGAGCGAGGTTACGCTATGTTCGAACACCTGCGTTTAGTCACGTGAGTTTTCACGGCTCTTCTGTATGTCGGAGTTAGGACTTCGCTCTCCATTTCTACGCCGGTCTTCTCTCTCTGTCGATTATACTACAGCAAACTTTTGGATTTATCAGTTACTCATTTACATTAGTGTGTATTGGACGAGTGAACTTTATGTATTTTCCCTAACTCATTTTTTATTCATGCTCGAAGGCGCTGAGTAGATGCTCGGAAGTAGCGAGATAAGTAAAACAGCCGGCCGCCTCTTTAGACACTCTACGGACTCTTCGTTTTCTGGGCGGGCACTTTGCGACTCTAGGCATTTCGATACTCAAAGCTCAAGGCGCATACGAGTGTCAAATGAAGATGGGCTCAAGACGGTTCTCCATGTTAGCTCGCTAGCGAATGGCATTGCTACTGGGCGGTCCTGCAACCCAGTAGAAACAGCATTGTTGAGCAATCTGCTTGGCTTACTACAGCCACAATAAGATTCGCAACAGAGAGCACGGCGAATTAACGTTAAGTTTTCCCTAATAGATTCACCTAATGACTTCCCTAGAGACAGTCATATGATAGACGCATACATAGTTGTGGTACGATGCTCTGTGCCGGCACTTCGACGTTGTTTTACGCTATTGCGCTAACCATCCAGCTAGCTGAATCCAGACTCAGTCTGAACTAGCCCAAGCTGTTCTACCAAGTTGAACCTAAGTTACCTGGTAATTCCTTTAACTGGCCATTGTGCCGTACAAACAACAAAGAGAAAGTAGACCCATCAACATGATCGGTGTCAATTGCACTGTGGAGTTGCTATAACGTTTTTAGTAAAACATTTTACATTCGATGACTAAGACCGCCTTTGCCACCACTGAGTCCTGTTTTTTTCGTTTTCCTGTAGTTAAGTTTTTTAACGAAGCATGCGTAGGCCTAGGTCGAAGAGAACAGCGTGCTTACCAGATATCTTCGGCGCATCTTTTGTTTGAAGATTAAGTATTTCTTTGATTTGTTTATCTTGTAGACTATGTTGCAGAGAAAAATAGAAGAATATCCATTTTGATATAACTAATCTACTATAAATGAGTTTAGTAGGCTTACATAGTTCGTTTGAAGCTAAGTTCAACGGAGTCTACACAATTCAACCTTGATAACGAAACGAATCGTCTACTTCAGAGTGCATCTTCCACGATTGATTTCCACGAGCCCTACCTAACAATGAGCGGTCAATTTGATACCGGTAACGTTATAAATGCACAATCTAAATACCCTGTAGAAATCTTCCATTGACCATTTTTTGAGCGCTGAAATCGCTTACCAAAACAAAGTCTGAATTTTTCAGAAGCGAGCAGCATATTTTCTAGCACTGTGTTGATAGACGCTCTTGCTGCCCAGTTTAAATCATGTCTAAGTCCCGATCAGATGCAGCCTGACTGTAAACTGATGTGGGCACCAGGCAAGGTGATCTAGCCTCTATCTTAGGTGAGTGAGCCTTGCCATCAGCCTACTATAAAAAGTACTATGACGTGCGAAGATTCGTATGCTACTGCTGGCTAGAGAATTGCTCAAGTCCCAACGGGCGACAAGGCGGAGCAGCTCCTGAAGAAGCAACAGCTCTTCAAACGCCACTAGATCGCGTGACCCGAGCCCAAACACTTCATCCTATATCGGGGCGTGAGACCCTTGTCAAACGGCCATCGTTACAACAGGAGGACGCGGAAGGTAGGACCGCCATGCGTTCGAGCCTGTTCCTCACCTTTCACAGCAGTACAGGTCCTTGATCCAGCCCTATGCTGCTGCTCAAAATTTGCAACGAACCTCAACTCAGGGTCAACGACGGTAACATCAGCGATAGTTATAATGATGGCGATCGTAGCAAAGTGTAGCCAGGCGTGTCGCGATTCGTTCGCTTCGATAGACAGATTACCCAAGAATTGTCGAGTGAAGAAAAAAGCTCCGAAAAATCTTCATTAGGTTGGTCTTATCTGCTTCATTGTTTGAGCCCCACACCAATTACGATACCTGTAGATAGGAATATGACAATTCTCAAAGTAAATAGTTGTAGTTATTCGACGACGATAGTACAACTACGACTATTGATTCGACAGCTATCGGTATAGCTACAACCGTTTAAAACACTAATTATATAATGAATCATATTCTAATTTCGGATGCTCTCAGTAAAATATAACAACCGAACGCCGTCTCATGTGCTCTTGCTTCATGTTGGAAAGAGAGAATAGTGTGCGACCTTACCCACAAATGATTTATTTGTATAGAAGTGCTATACAGAATTTGGCCCGACTAGTGTCGGGTCTCATAAGTATTGGAACCCATTTCCGATAGGTGGATCGCATTTTTTTCCCCTGTGAGGTTCTTGAGTTGTATCGCATGTGATGTACTATTTGGCGAATGATGTGACAGATAGAGGAATTGTCAGTATAGCTCAAAGCGTAGAGAATCTAGCTTCCTCTAGCGCTGAGGGCTGGTGCCGTCGGGAACCGCAGGCTCTATTCCGATACGCACAACAGAATATATGGTACCAGTCATTGCTGAAGAAAGTAAAATGGCTCCACTAGGGTTCGTTGTTTTTCAGCAAATTTTCGTTTTTTTCTTTTCGCCAGAGTCTCAAGAACAATTTAAGTGGCACGAGGCCTTCCGCAGGTTTCGTTTGCCGTCGGCCTTCTGTTTGGGTGTCTATATTTGGGACCTCATGCATGCGTTCAAAAGCTTGCACAGCTACCGAAACGCAGGCAGAAAATGGAAGGGGCCAGGTTTTGGGATAATTTGCTTACTGTCTTTAAAATAGATGAACGACGGTAACCATATGAGCAGTTGACGGAAAGTACTTTGAAAAGGGATCTATTCCTATTGTACATCAAACCCTAACCACAAGTAATGGATAAGAAAGCTGAAGTTTTACTGTTATTAAAGGTAATCGAGTTGTCTGAGTAGAGGGGCAAATGTCAAAGCTGTCCCTCGTGTAGCCATACTAATAAATAACTTTAAAAAAGGCATCTGCCGTTTAGAAGTGCAAGGCGTATCCCACTCCCCCAAACACTTTGAGGCAAAACAATTGTAGTCGCAAGATTCAACAAATCTTATTTCGGAAAAACACATAAGAACATGTAACTTCAGCCACCGAACTCACAAAAGTTCACATATAATCAGCCCCTTAATATCGCAAGAAATCTACACAGCTGTCAACTACTTGCAAACATTTGCACAAAAAGGAGATCGTTAATTTTACTCTATCAAAGTACTCTATGATGAAAAGTAGATAGAGATCGTGTATATATGCACGATTGGTTGAGTATAGAAAAAATAATCGACGATGCTCGCTACACCTCACTGCGTTGCTATTCAAAAAAAATGAGGCAGACAACGGGGCAAACTAGAAATCGAAATCTCAAAGATGAAATTTTCCGTAAAAAGAATGACGCTAAAAGCCTATTCAGAATTCTGGCCATGCCAAATGCCCTCTCGCTTACTTCCCAATGGATTTCGAGAACTCAATTTACTTGTCGTAAAATGCTAAATTGCGTAAAGCTGAATTAAAGTTTGCCTTAGCAGTATTGAGACATCCGCTGTGCACTCAAAGGACAAGGTAGGATTAAGCATGGTACTACCCATGTACCAGCCCATGCTTCAGTACTCGGTTTACCTTGATAAAGAGAAGCCATTCCACGAAACATAACTAATAATGATAGTACTACGTATAGTAAAAAGCAAACGTTTCGACGAATATGTGTCCACAAAGCCAAGGAGACGAGCCGAAAGAAGTCTGCCTACTCAAACATAGCAAAATACTAACATTCCTTATGAAGGTTTGACTTGACTTTTGTGTTACAACTTTTACAGGACGTGATCCTATCTTCTCTGCTGGCGATGTACAAAGGTCATAAGATGTAGGAAATCAAAGAGGAATCAATTCAGCGAGTAGGCTTTGAACTCGACAGAAATCCCCTAATCTAAGAGATTGCACTTTGACTTTCTGAAAAAAACTCGTTTGTTTAGCAAATTTTGAATATATAGCGAGCGTATGAAAACTATTAACCAAAATACAAATAATATTTTTTTCTAGCCTTCCAAACAGTCCTCGAACTCAATCGTAATAATAGGTACAAACGTTGTTTTGGGCTTAAAACTCTCCCCTGACTAGGCTAAAGATCTCTAGTTGTTTACGAATGTACATTTGTTTGAAAATCAGGCTTTTTTTGCCTAAACCTTACAGTAGGTATTTTCGGTTCTAAATTATTTTTTAAAACGGTCAGACATGAGGTGTGTCATTGCCGTAGGCCCTTTTAGGGCGATTTATTAATCTTACAGCAAGGAGCGTTTTACTTTTTGCGCGTTTTTGTTCGCACTCGCTGTGACAAATCATCTATAACGATCTTCACTTTCAAGGCTCTCTCGCCGCAGAGTCACAGCTATTCAGAGCGCCCCCCCCCCCCCCCCCAGCGTAGTTCTCTGAGATCTGGTAAAGCATAGACATATGCACCTCCTTTGGCCTAGGTCTTCCAGAAAAATGAAATACTGCCGACAGTTACCTTGAAGGCACACCTTCGAATACTTGAAAATCCGACTTGCAGATAGCGAATCAGGTGGGTGTGTCGCCACAGGCTCGCTTACCGGCATTTATCCGAGGGCTTCATCGATACGTTCTTACACCGCATCAAAACAGTCAACTAAGAAAAGGTAAGGTAGCATGTTAAATTTGTTTAAGCTCGACACTCAACACAGAGAAATAACCAATATGATTTTCTGGCGTGGTTTGACGCACGCATGCTGCAAAAATATCTAAGCGGCTTACTGGGTGCAATATTTCCAAGGAATTAGGTACCCTAATCTGCGTCTAAAATTGATGGTGCAGTAGAAGCGTCGCGCATATCAGTTAAACGGGTCGGAGCCAGCATATGCCGTGTGTTGTAAGAAAACGCCTGATTATGATTCGCTTGTACCCAGGTAACTAGCCCACTCAAACTAAACCCAGCAGATCTTTGCCATGTGTAGCTTACATCAAATAATGAGAAGCTTACCTCAGCGTTTCAATAACACCAATCGACAAATCTTAAGATTTAAATATGTATATATAATTTTTTGTTTTCGTTTGGTCTGATGTTTCGACTGTCAGACTCACTTGACACAAATAATATTACCTGCATATTTACTACTAAGCATATATAATCTTTCTTATTTGTTTTATAAAACAAAAAAAATATATGACTATCTATGCTAGCCAACTTTGGAAAATACCCTTTTTCCAATGGCAATTCTCATTGCTCGAACGTTTCAGCAAAACTGCTTGGCCAGTAGTTAATTTTAGTTACTTGTATGCCGGGTCTAACGTTTCTTCACAAAACAGATTGACGCCCGCTAAGGCTGGCACTGGCGATTAGTTTTTGATAGCTTCTGAATCACTGTTTGAATGTGTTTGTTTTTTTTTGTCCATGTCGACCCAAGCTGAAAATGACACTAAATACAAACGGGATTCAAAGGCCCACAATGCATGTTTGCGAATTCGCATTATATAGTATGAAAACATTTTATCATCGATTATATCTGCAGATACTCTTACGTATTCTCTGTTAACCCCTATATGCGCTGTCTCGAGAGAATAATGAGCAAGGAACATGAACATTTAACCAGCTGTGCTCACTAGAAAAGAGTAATCGTCTAACTTGATATATGACGTATCTACACAATCTTCTTATACGGTGGCCTCCTGATTATCGCGGGAGCGTAAAAACAAACCCATCTTTTTAAGAAATAATAAAGCTTCGCTATATAGAAAACACTGTTGAGCTAGCGATGGGGCCAAAGATTGTATTAGGTTAAGTAAAAATATTTGTGGAAAATGCGATTATCGACTATATTACATCACAGGGGAAGCCAAAATTGTCGTCGAAATTGAAGGCTAGAAATCATATGCTATATTTTTCGTTTGTCGATACACACTGTGCTTACACAGGTTTAGAAATTAGCACTAGAGAGACTATTATATGTTATTTTCCTAATGTACCCCAAAACTAAACTAAGAGTACGATTTATATCTGATCGCTGCGTTTGTTCTGATGGCACCACTGATGGCTCTTAAATACAGAGACGTACATATATTTACTGTTGTCCTAACACTTATCTGAGACACAGAAATTCAGAATATATGTTATATGTAATGTGATATTTTATTTTAACTTAAATTGTATTAAAAATCAACTTTGCCTAATAGCTCAGACGATATCTTCATTACATTGATTAAAAAAAAATAATACAAATAATTGGCGAGCTACAACTTTTATTCAGTCTTCTTCGACGTTTAGGTCGCTCGCATACGCACTTCCTGGCGTAACAGTGGCTACACTGCCATAGGGGATCTAACAAAACTTTGCTGTCTGACAAAATCATGTTGTAAGTTGAAACACTGAAATCAGTTTTTGGGCCTGCTTATCTAGCCATATCATGTCATATCAACAGCATCTCCTATAGTTCACGTTATGATTCCTTGAAGCCCTTGGAGAATTCCGACGAAGAACGACTGATTGCATTGCAGTTCTGGCAGGCGAAAAATCTTGCAAAAAATAAGCTTGTATCGGCGCCAGATCGTATCGGAGACGATTCGCGACTAGTAAATCTGCTCTGTTCCCCGTAAGAAACTGAAACTTTACCCATGCATTGAAAACTCATTAATGGATAAACAAAGAATAGTTTCGTCCGCCTATGGGCAGCAATACAAGTGGTGTGACCTGTTTGCCAAACACGAATTTATTAACAAAGCGAAGGCTGCCAAGCTCCAAGCTAAGTAGTAAGCCTTTACACTTTCCCTGTACATTGTGTCGATGCGGCAAGAACGATTTATGAGTTTTGTCTACAGGACTTCCGTTATCGTACATACTTGCACAAAACACTAGAACGCATGATGCTACAAACATGCGTCGGTGGTGATATTGATTGGCTGCGCATAAAAAGTAGCTGCCGAAAGCTGGTAGGATGGCTCACAGCATCTGTGCGAATGCGTTTCACTCCCAGTAGGTTCTACTGTGATAATTCGACGATAGTCATGTACCTGAGCATGCATACCGGAAGTGCACGCAAGTGGATCGGACTAACGTACAATGTGACCCGGACAGTTGCTAGAATGTGGGTCACAACTTAAGTTGCTCACCCTGGTACTACTGGTGTTGGTCCTTAAAATAGCAAAAATAAGTTAGTGGTGACATAGGCAGGCGATAAACTTTTATTTATAATTAGCTCTAGCAAAAGGCTTTTTTTGCCTGCAAGCGAGAATGGGCGAGAAACAAGAACTATCCGTGGCGTATTAATCTGTCTACAAGAAGATACATTAGCCAGATCTGATTTCATTAGAAACGGGGAGGAAAAATAATGGAGCTCGTTTTGCGGCTGCTAATGAAGATTCTTAATTTATGTGCAGATTTATTTGTATTGGCACCTAGGAAGGAATCTTAATCCCAATACCCCCTTAATACCAAGCAAAAACCGTTCAATTTTAGAGGAAAAGCCAATGAGATTGGAGACGACAGCCCTCCGGTGCGCGCTTCTAAAAGACAAACCGGATCACTTTCCCCTTGTGCCCAATTTTTCGAAATGTTTTTCGCTACTCATGTAATTTTCTGTTCCGCATGTTATTCTTCTATACCAGCAAGTCTGGCACTAATTGCTGCCAGAATAAACAACGGCAGTAGAGTGAACGATATGCCTGCTATTTCTTTGTTAGCATGCCTACGCGCAGGTGTTAAACTTAGCGTAGCGCCTTCCAGCCTCATATAGCGTCTAGGCCTCATGCCTGTTGGCCGACTCCACCTATCTTACCGAAGCCGCGTCCCCCTTCTCTGCTTCTCTCCGGAACACCCCCAGCCGCAGTCAGAGCGCCTACCTTCTTTTCGGCTGTTTATTCCGTCTTTATTTGGCCTAGCAATTTGCTGGAAACACTATGTACCTGCACCGCCTTCTCTGACTTTATGCTTGTCTACACACAACCACAGTATGGCTGTTACCCCGCAGTAGTTCCAGCCGCAGGAAGAACAGCAGCAACGGCGGTGACCGCGATAGTTGTCCGAGATCATACTAGTATGAGCTGCTGTTGGTCATAGTCGTACGACCTATCCCTGTTCGCCATCCTTCCTAGTTCCTCTGGCCCTTTTCTTCAAGTTTTTTCTTTCAACCTAGAGCTGGGACTGTACGATTTCTGTGGTGGACCAAAAGTTGAGTTTGAGCCGAAGACGGCTACGACGACGATGACAGTAGTAGAAGTAGCGGGAGCAACAATAGCGACTGTCTGCGTAGCAGCAGCACTAGTGGTCGTATATTTTCATTTAACAATCTACCCCCTACACCTGTCCCAGCTTGCCCTTTATTATGTTCTTCCTTCATCCCTTCCCCAATCCCAGCGTTGCTGCCTCCGCCCAACGGTCGGTGTTGCTGTACCCTTTACGCGCTCTCTGAGCGCTCCTCTGTGCCACTCGCGACCCTCGTTATTGTCAGTGCATCCAAATATATATCTATAGTGTATCTCCTTTTGCCTTTGTACCCTTGCCGCTATCTCATCTCCTCTATACGAAAATGTCCACGCCAACGCATTCTCCCCTTCCGCCTTGCTCAACATCGCGTATATATGAACAACAGAAATCTTAAATACAAAACAAACAACATATTCGCAGTAAAAGTAGAGCTATTTGTTCGTTAACTTAGCAGCTCTAGCTGCCACAGTTGGGGTCCAGCATATGTCGTCGTTTCGCTTTGTGTTCGTGGTTTACTACCGTCTACTAACATCTATGGTAGCGTTCACGATCATTGTTCCATAGGTTTTGCTCTCACAAGGATCGACTAGGCTAGTCCAGGTTAGACAGCAAGGAAGGCTCACCTCAAGGCTCAAGGCCTGAAGAGAGTTCTCGGCTCATGTTGTAACTAATCTCTGTACCAAAATACATAAGAATCTTTTTTTTTTTTGTGCCTGCAGTTAGCCCGCTAATCCCCCTCGTCCCGCTCCCTTTCAGTACTTTGTGCTCAGTTCGGCAACGATGACAACGACAATATCTCTTTCTGTCTGTTGGCGCGGTTGCCCACTATTTCGGCTCCGGCTCACAACAAGAGCTGTTGCCGACTTTAGTCCTCTTATGCCCTCTTTGGAAGCTTCTAGTTCCTTCCCTTTGAGATCCAGACCCCTACGCTCTAGCATCTAGGCTCTCAGTGTACCTTCGTAGGCGGCGGTGCGCAGGCGGGGCACGGGCGGAGCGCCGGATCCTCATCGCAACCGCACAGTGCCACTTCAACTGATGAAGTTGTAAAACTGCTGAATTTACTTAGCAATAACTGCTAGTGCATCTAAACGGCTCTACGACAATGCAGTATCCACGATAAGCTGCTGCTGAAGCTTGTTACTTTATCTAGACTTGTGGAATGAAATGTCTTGCCTACGACCGTGCAACGAACTAGAAAACGTTGGTTAAACGAAGACTATTTATTCGCTGGACTAAAAACAAGTGTTGATTGGGCCGGTACGCAGAGAAGTGGTGTTCACCTAAACTCAACTATGGATTTTGTTGACGCATCCTATTGCGTTAAATGAAAATTGCCTATTAAGGATCGCTTAAAGAGTATGCCGATTCATCGTAAAAGGGGCAACTGGCGACGATAGAATTACAGTGGCATGTTTATTGAGGCGCGCTGACTGAATCGGTTTAAGGCCGACGGGCATGTTAAACCAGTTCTACGAAAAGTAAGACGCTTGAACCAGATCGGAAATAATTGAGGCGAAAACGTAGATTGTGAGAGAAAGAGAGCAAAAATCAATTGTGGACAGATCTGCTCATCTTTCTGCGTTTCGTCTTTCTTCTTAATTATCCTAAATTAATTATCTACGTCCCTTCGACTAACACGATCGACTTTAACAGTTAAGCACGAGAATTCAATGATCAGTACTATTAACAAGAATCGTATAAATATAGCGTGTTGATGTATATAATGAGGTGTGTGTTGTAATTAACTATTTCATAGTGATACAAAACAAATCATTCAGAATAATGATGCTCATAGGTACCATTGATGTTCGAACGGCTTATGGTGAGCCGTCCTTTCTGTCCTATTTCAATTCTGAAGTTAAGTTCGTCCGGGTTTCGCAACAACAAACGTTATGTCGCTATGGACTGCGGATTATATCACCGCCTACAAGTTGAGGCAATAAAATAATTTCACCATCAGACAAAGGAGACGTAATTGTGTCGCAAGCCACTTCCATCCAACATAACTGGCAATCACTTGCCTATCACTGTATTCAATGAAGCCTTCTTTTGGAAAAATATTTAACATGTAGTAGATTTAGAGCGAATCGTACCGAGCACCGAATTAACCCGCATTCATTCAAAAGAACGTTCGTACAGTATCAATGATGAGATTACGAGCTGACCTATTATTTTTAGAGATAAGGAAAACTACCTATGTATGTATTTCTGCTCAAGATCGTTAAAATAAGGGATATCACGTACAACTAACGTTGAGACAAAACCCATGACCTCTGTGCATTCCGTTCTATCCTCGCGCGTCTTATTTATTATTCGTTGTGGAACGAGGCCACGGGGGTGGTATACGGTTCGTTTCGACGAAGGCCGTCTTCATTGGTTTGCTTCATTATCGAAAATAGATAGCCTCGTATTCGCGCAGCGAAGCACTATATGAAAGTTTTAGCTATTTACAAAACGCAGACTTGTAAAAAGTTTGTCCTATTATTCTTCGCTCGCTATTACCGGTTTGAGTTTTTTTTTTTTTTGTTTATTTATATATCACAGCTGGATCGATTTACGTATTCATCCGCCTAATCCTCAAGATGCTGTGGAAGCGCCGCGTGTCGACAGGTAGCTGGAGCAAACTATTTCGTTCCTTTCAACTAAGATTCGAGACTATTAAAAACGTTTATAAAAACCCAACGAAGTGTCTAAGATTGAATGATTAACAATATAACCACACTTTTTCAATCGGCAAAAAACACTTCGTTTACTTGGCGGCATTACGTGTGCCTCTAGCATGATAAATTTAAATAAGAAAAAAAACCTAGCAAACCTTCAAGAAGTAACACATGATATCATAGCAAACATTTTATCAATTGTTGTTATTATTATTAAGAATCTGTTTGTTTGTTAAGCTAAGTTTGAATGGCTTATCTATTATAGGACACTACACTCACATGATCATATCTGTCATATAGATATAAGCATGTGAGTGTGACCGAGTCGCCGACACGGATGCTAGAGGTTAACTTATGCCGCGCACTTACTTAACTCAAAGATGAATCGGGTCTGGTTATCTGGCCTTTCACCATAAGTCTATTAGACTTTAAAACGTAGCAGTCAATCAACGGCGGTCAGAGTAACGTAACAAGTTTCGTCTTGCCCTATCAGGCGACTCAAAAGAAAATCGTCAGGCCTTATAGGCAAAGATGGCCACTTTCCTGGTGAACTGAGGGGGACGGCGGCTACACATATTTTAGTATACGAATTTAACCGATTTAAGTTAACTACAGACTTGGCAATAAAGGTCGCATAGCACTCGCCCGAAAATCTATTCTAATACGCAATGATTATCTCCATTCATAGAATATTAGGTCATTATTCCGCTTCTGCTGAGGTATTAGCCCTCGGTTAAACACAGTAAAATTAAAGTCGGTCTTGCTCACACTGGTGATCTGACCACAAATCTGATTTTCTATAAAATAAGTTTATCATGGACTCACACAAAGCAAGACATTCGAGTAGCAGTTTAAATATACTGAGCCAATTCAGCCGGCTCCCGAAGAACTCTCGAGCATCCTCACGAAAAATACGACAACGGTACTTATTTTTTAGTTATGCCTTTATTTATCTATAATCAGTTATATAGTGCTCGATGTCAGGCCTGTCTAAATCCGACCCGGTAGTTGTCACTTCGCTAAACACTCATCGATGGTGGATGGCAGTTAGCTTACAGTATGGTATGCTTAAAAACCTCCTTTTGCAGTAATAGGGACAATCAGAGTAATTGAGTAGGAGAAACAATAAGAATAACCATAAATATTAATACAGATATTTAAAGTGTATGCAGTATTTTGAATTTGAAACATATATATATGAAATTGAATCGCGCTGTTAGCAGAAGAAACATAATCGGTCCGTACCCCAGTCTTTTAAAAACTCGTGAGTCAGTCGAGTTTACTGTATGAGATATGAATTCAGAGGGAAATATTTTTTAGTCCTGCAAATCGACTTTAGGTGATCGAGTTCCGGTTCCTCGAAGGCCACAGCGCTGCGAAAATTAATCGAAAATTGGTAAAAGCATTGGGCCAAGGGGCTCTGTAAATGATGCAAACGTCTTTATATTCGGGAATTGAAGCACTGAAAGCCACAGAGGAAAGCATCGGATACTGGGATTCTGCAACTGCTGCAATAGAAAAAACTTTTTAGGAAAGCAAAGTTTAAATACAAGGGTTTCGTCAGTCAGAACTGGCATTTTACACGCAGCCCGTTACAAAATTATAACCCAAGTACTAAAAAAGCTGAAGTTGAATAAAATAGATATTGTACATAAACCAGTTGGAAATGCTTGTATTATGCAATTTGTGGGACCTCAATTAACAAAAAGTCTGGATCATGCCGTCACTATAGACAAGGCAACCTATAGACAACGGCCAGCCGGAGAAAGAAGAGGCAATAGAATAGCGTCAATCGCAAGGTGATGCTAGTGCTTGCAATGAACAATAGGGGCATCTGATGCTATGAGATACTTGCCAATAATGAAACACTGAATGCGGCTCGCTATCTGGGAGTTCCTCAAGAGACTCGTAGATTGTTGGCACGGCAATCGAAAACATGCAATCTTGTTACTAGATTACAACGCCCGACTTCATCGCCATACCTCAGTTACTTCCTGAATTGAACAGAGGAATATCCAACGTTTGCTTTAATTTGCTTATTCTCTCTATCTAAGTCTGCGCAATTACGGGCCTTTGTGTGCTTTGAAAAGAGCAACTGATGGGTAAACATGTCCCACTATCGCTTTACCTCCTTAGAAGAGAAGCCTTAGATAAAGAAATTACATATGAAAACACAAACGGTAGGTATGCGTGCTTACAAAGTCGCCAGAACGCTAGGACAAGTATGTGACGAAGGAAGGAAAAACGTCAAGTATTCTGAATAAACAAGTTAAAAAATTGCTACATTTCGCAGTCAGCCGGAATAGACGTGTATATTTTGCGGATACCGCCCTAAACTAATAACTGGTGCATGCACAGAAGTTTTGTGTAAATGCAGTGACTTTCCACGACCACAAGACGGTGCAAAGTTCAGCAGAGCGTCCACGACAGACCATTTTCTTTCCTCTATTACCTGTCCATATATCATCCAGCGATCCAAGGACAGGGAAGAAACGTGTTACAGCCCCAACCTCTTCTGGTTCGCCTGCTCAGCGGTTTATTGT
Organism: Varroa destructor; assembly: GCF_002443255.2. NCBI lineage: Eukaryota > Metazoa > Arthropoda > Arachnida > Mesostigmata > Varroidae > Varroa > Varroa destructor. The sequence continues at coordinate 54,898,188 of NW_019211454.1, read as the reverse complement.
CGACTTGCGTCTCCATAGTCATCGATCTTAGCAAAGCAAAGGATCCGCAAACGTGTTTTGGTTCAAAGTAACTTGACTTCCTCCGAGTGTGGTCTTTCAAGATTAGCGGACAGTCACTAACGAGTCGCTGTATTTACATTTTTCGGTAGAAGCTATACTTACGGAATCCTTCCTGCCTAGAGGCGTCGTTCGGAACCTCAGGTCTCGAACTCTGGCTCCAGAGTCAGCAGCCATAGACAATGGGGCAAGCAGAGTTAGCCTCGATGGCGCTCCCTTACGGTTTGCTATGGATGTCTAGGCAACAAGAAACTAACAACCGCGACATTGTCGAGTAGAGCTTGTTGCTGTGAATTCGAAGAAACATTTAGCTTGCCTTGGCAGAGTTTTTTCTTTGACATTGTCAACAAGCGGATGCCCTTCAAAGGAGCACGGGGTCAGGTAAGCGGCACTGTCTTTCTAAGCGTTTCGTGGTTTTCTCTTGACATATCGCAGAGGTCTTTTCCATCGCGATATATTCATAAATGTTGTCCCTAGTTACATTTGAGTATTTTTGGAATACTTTCGTATACTTCTAACCTGTAGTTTAAGTAAGCAGACTGTTTTCGGTAAGTGAAGCTGAAAAAATATCTTTTTTTTTTGGAGTGGTGTCAAACGATGCCGATAAAGTGATTGTTTTGACTTAGTCTAAATGTACGATGCATAATATTACTGTATAAGAATGATTTTAGCTTAGGATATTCAAGAAGATCGTAATGTGTTGCATTCTAAGGGGTGAAGTCGAACAGTTTTGGTTGCTTTATTACAATGTCCTTCTAAGATTGTATCATAAAAACCCATGGCAAATATACGCCAACTTTATTCAATTTATTTGACAGAAAGCAATTTGTTTGACTTGACAATTTCACAGCATATCACTAATTAGCATTAATATCTATTTATCCTACGTATTCCTAATGAATACAGTTCTTATTATCGAATGACAACTTATTTTGGTCATCATGCCTTTGTAGTAATACAATGCGTTTTAATAACTTAAAGTTACAAATAGTTGCTCCGATTATAGCGTTATTCTAAGGTAAGAACGATATTTCGACAAGCCGTTGTGTAGAAACTACCATAGGGGTTAGCCTGCTCTTTTCGGTACTGCTCTCAAATCACTATCTCGCTTGCCGCTTTGTCTGTTGTTTGTACCTAAAAATATCCTGAAAAATTGACTTCAAACCTCAGTTGTTTCGCCGATGACAGCGTTAGGCTTTTCCCACTTGACCGCTAAGTTTTGTATACCTGTTCGCTCGAAATCTGTAGACTTAATGGCGAAATATATACCGCCCCGTCGTTCTGTCAATTTCGCAGTTGCCGGCAACGCTGCGGGCAGGTCTTTTTTGTTTCGTCATGCGCGATGAAAACCAGCGAAACGTTAGAGTAGACAGTGCTTTTAGCAATTACAGTTAGGTTGTCATTACTGCGGGTAACCAAAGTCGGGAACACGATAATCAGTAGACCGATGGCGAGTTTTTACATAGACAGAAGCTACCATTGTTGACGGCTGTGCTATCATTAGGATAATAAGCAGACCTGTCAGTCGTCTGTGACAGGTTAAACAGCTTTGCACGCTGGGACGCTGTCGGCCTAATAATTGAACTTGCTGCAGCGCACTTGCAGGTCTAAACTCTGGCCTCATCCTTTCATAGGTAATCTCTTTTAAACGATTGAGGTGTTGTCCATGATTTCGTCTGTATGTTATTCGCCCGTTTACCTACCCATCGTCAGTCTTAGCTTTCCCGATAATCGCTGCCTCCCAACATTAACATATCATCCGACCAGTACAATCGGTCGGCTTCTCTTAGTGAGATCTTTTCTGCAGCTGATTATGCCGCTTTCAGATCTTGCTGCTGCCGATATTTGTCTCTAGTTTTGTTTGTTGTCGGTCTGTTTCAGTGCGCAGATTCAATCGACAGAGACCGACAGGTCTTGATTGACAGGACAATAGAAATAGCCGTCCCCCACACCTTTAAACCGTCTTTTCGAGCAGACGGATGTTGGACTAAGCGTAACAGGCCGTAGCTAATTAATCTGACATGGTAGCCACGTTTGCTGAATCAAGCAGTTCCTAGGCTATTCCCGAAGTGCTGGTCGATCGCTGCGATTCCTCGAACGCCACGGCGTCGGGTGTTACTTTCGATACCCTTGAACCCTTCCTTGCCAACTTTTTTTCTTTTTCGTTTGTTCGGTCTGTCGGTCCTCGTTGAGGCCGGCGGACTCAAAACAGGCAGCGCTGCGGCCTGTTCCGCTTCGTTCGGAGCTCGCCTAATCGATCTGCGCACGAAGTAAGATTAAACGGTAAAATTATATGCTCAAATTCGTAGCGATAGCATTCGCATACTGGCGCAGATACACACGACACAAACACAAATCTAGATGCAAATGTACACGAGAAATTCTATAGATATATATATATATATATATATGTACCATAGGCACGAAATTAAATGCATCCTAGTGCGAGCAAGAACCAGTTCCTCTAGAGCCACGACGGCGAACCCGAATGTATGATAGGTATTAAATCCACTGTTATAATTTGATCATCATAGAGATAATTTTTGCGGTTGTCATGGCAACGTTCCGCTGTGCTTTGACACGCATAACGATATCTCAATATGTACAGCTATGAAATAACCTCTGTCGACTACGAACCCCAACTGGGCGTTCAGCTTTATGCATGCAGGTCAGTAGCATTTGCTCCGCCGCATTTAGTCTCGCAAATATTCTGAACCCTTATCTAAACAAAATGTATTTTGTTTCTGTTCTAGTACGAATACGGTACGAGCTAGTTCGCCAACATAAGGCTGCATGCATGTGATATCCCCTTCGGCAAATAACGTATATATAATTTAGCATAGGGTAGATGATTTCTAAATAATGCTTAGCAACTCTTTGGATTATATTCCCAAAAGTACATACAAGATAATATATATATATATATATATAGAACAGTGGCTCAAGTTTATATATAATATTTAAATCGCAACGAAATCCACATAAAATGTACAACTCTTCTTTCTGTCCCGGATATTGAAGTTTATCGCCATTCTAGTTAATATATTGCTGACAACCGTGATCTATTCGTTGACCAGCTTTAACAAACATTTTATTCGATGCTGTGACCCAATTACGGCTTATAAATCGTCCAATGTTCTCGACTAAGGGTATTAAGAAAAAATCCAATGGGTTTCCGGCCTGAAGAGTGAACCGGATATTCTATGCGATTTGTTTGTCCGATGAATCTTCGCAGAAAACTGGGCGTCCTCTTCACATGTTCCAAGTACTATTTGCAACTTCGGATTATCTTCATTGATAGCACGTATTTCTGTTCGAATGTAACTTTTCCATTTACTACATTTTAAAATTCGGCAACTTACCATATGATTGTCTTATAGATTTTTAGTGTCATAATTATAAATTCTCAGTATTCTTGACTTGGCACTTCGTGGTACAGCTGAAACTTTTTGATGTTTTTTGTGTTCAGAAATGTTGCCTGGGAACATATTGAACATATATATTCGTTTCAAAGTATTTATCCTAACAATTGTATGTCGCCCAAGTAAATCTGCTGTTTGTTTTTGCCTTTTTCCTACATTTTCACTTTTACACTTACAATAGCATTTGAAAATACTTATTTGTGCGAATATTAATCTCATTCATTATTTCCAACTAATTACGGCCTGGAAAAAACAAGAGAAGCCCCCACCGGAAGCCTAACCGGGATGGGCCTTGCTGGACTTATTTAAGGCTTTCCCAACAGACCTATGCAACTGCGTCATAACCTTACAAACAACTGTTATATATGTTTTCATTTCTAATAATACGTTTTGTTAACGCTGAGATATGAACCGGCCTAGCAGCAGATCTGTAAATATGATCATTACGGTAACGCTCCTCAAGGGATGCGTGTTAACCGTTCAAATCAGGCGGCCGCCTCTGAGCGTGGTAGCCCAGCGAAGGAGACGTCGTGGCACCATTTTAGAAGGTCGAACGCAGTAATAAAGAAGTTGATCGGTATGTTCTACAAAGTGTTCTGCAATCATAAGTACTGTCCGAAAAGGCAGGGTACGTGTCCATACAAGCCGGTCAGTAACCAATTGGCTGCTTACACACAAGCGTGTTCTGGCCGCGGTATACCCTAGTTTTAAAGCCGTCAAATCACTATGCATCGAACACTTATTGAGCGAAAGTTTAGCAGGTATCAGCATAATGAGATCGACTAACTCAGTCATGCTATTGAGAAGGTGTTCGCAGAATTGCAAATGGAACACTTGAAACGAGCGTATAAGCAGTTTAGGATATAGCTACAGTCGCAGTGAACGGTGCTTATATTGAATAAATGTGACCTTTAGGTAGTTGTAACGTGCGTACGACTATCTCATTAAAATCTATCTTTATTAAGATACACTTAAAAAAAGCCCTTCTTCAGATGTTTTACCCTATATATTTATATATACATAAATCGAGGTTGTGTTTTAGATGATGCATTGTTCTAACAATCAGTATACTCCTAGACTCCGCGCGTCCTCTATAATTTTTCTTTAAACTTACTGTTTCATTTCCCCTCACCTTTTCGCAACCTAGAGAACATACTTTAAGCTAACGATACAAATTTACCCACCGTTTGTACTACTACTAGAATCTATTCAAAAATAAAGTATATGTCATTCTATGCTTAACGCCCTCTCCTTGATATGCTACAGATAGTTGGCCACCTCAAACCCTTCATTGAGCCATTTTCTTTATTTAAGCGGGTCAAACAGCTTCGACGTTTCGCTGCCGTGCTGCCTATATCAGTTTCAACAGGTTGAAATCTGCTACTGTCTTAGCCTGCGGAAGCTGCTGACGCGACCAGGACAGCGTGCCTTGGTCAGCTTCCATAAACGGCTGCATGGGCAGCGACTCGACTTCGTCCAGACCGAGCGACGTACGACGGCTGTTCCTTGGAAGGTGCTGAAATCTTTGTTTGCGCCGACTTCGACAAGAGTGCGTGGGATAATAAGCTCTATTGATATTCACGGGCAGTACAAAGAACATGATTATGATCCTGTCCAGTATTTTTGTTTGGCCCACCCATAGGCTTATATCTTACAATCAGCTAAACTAGACACTTCGGTGACTTGTTTGATCCACTGCTGTTTCTTGCTTTGTTTTGGTCTTCGTTTCTGGTTTGTTGATTTACTCTCCCACTAATCTCGAACAGTCGCTATTGCTGGCTATAAAGAATGAATGGAGCTGGGCTCAGTTGCAAAAGGGGTTATTTGGCGATAGTCTTCCGCTCAGCACTCAGTAACAGAAGAGGGCTATTGGCTCCTGGTGGTTTGTAAGTCCTTCTTATAGTAGTGTACATTGCGAAATGTACAACGGAGAAACTTGAACACCCAGGCCTCACCCGATTCATCGGTCGGTCTATATCTAAAGCCCTTACGCCTTGAGCAACGTCGGGGGAAATTGTGAATTTAGACCCGGTGTGTGCGGCTCCGGAGAATAAATTAGATACAGGGTGATCAACATCATGCGGTCTAGTGGGACAACCCATGAGCAGATTACTAGACACATACAACGATTGGGGAGAAGGCATCTTACCGCAGGCAAGGAAAACAGCGTGTGTTTCAGGCTGATAATGACCTACTGGAGTATACGGGAACTGATAGCTTGGTGGAATCGATCTCGTGTCGCAGCCCGTATCCGGACTCTTTAGCTATGTGCAAATTGAAGCGCGTTTTCTCACATGATGGCACGCAGCAAAGATCTGATAGGACTAAGGAATTTGGGCTGTTTGAAGGGGGTTAGGCGCGTCGGCACTGCCCAACCACCGGTCCAATCATTAACCTGCAGCCAGGACGCTTTTCATCTACATGACTCGCTACATGGGACATTGGCTAGCTCCCTTAAGCCATTAAACATGGAGAAGGGCTTCTGCCCATCTGCTAGTGTGAGCCGAGAGCGTCAGAATTAGCCAGCGCAACGTGCGCTAATGGTATCTTCACTGTTAGCTGTGCGTGAGCCTGGAAGGTAGCGTCCCAAAGCACGGTAGCGTGATGGCATCTATAAAAAAAGCTAAAGCAGGTATCAAAATGCACCAAATTTTCTCTGATGGCAATCTCGTATAGAAAAAGCTGTCAGATTATAGCTGTGGGTCAGACACACTTTATGAAAAGAAGTTTTCAATAAAGAGTGCGATGCACATGTGCTTCAGCATGCAGTAATGATTACAAAGTTCGTCTAAGTAAAACCATAAAGGAAGGCTTGAATGTGGCTGGGCTACTAGATAGGACAAAAATATAAACTGAACGTTCTTTTTTCGCTAACCCGCAGATTAAAGCTAACTGAAATCGGTACCAGCTTAACCCAGATAAGCCAAAGGAATTTGTCCCTTTTTTTTTGCCGATAACTCTTAAATTGAACATGTGGGCAAGGGTTGAACGCCTTATTTGAACTTATTGAAGCTATAATTACTTGTACCGTACATCGACACCAACGATTTAAGCAAGAATATTATAATAGAGGTATTAACTTTCCTAGCTCATGGAGTTCGAGCTGAATTTTACAACTGAATAGTTCCTGTCCTTTAAAACCATTGATATAAAAACCTATACTTGCTTGGTGTAAACATTCTAACATCCTTACATTCTAACTTCAAGGCCGTTCAAAACACTTAGGGCATATTACGTAACATTATTGTGTCCGCCATCTTAAAAAATGTTTCGCATCGATTACGCGTTTCGGAAAGCCAATGAGTCAACCTCACGTGTACAGGCCTCATTTTTAAGTGCGGTACTTTAGCCAGCATTTTTTTAACTACACTATTTGCTAAATTTACAGGAATAAATAGCGATTATAGTAGTCTAGTTATTATCCCTTTGCCGTAACAAATAGTCCTGTGGAAAACGCTAGTTACATGTAAGCAGTTCGCCATTTTAACTAAAATGGCTTCCGTTATTCATTTTAGTTAGATGGGGGGCATTTATATTGATAAGCTTAGTTGGTAAAACACTGTCGACATTGAGCGTGTCGATAGATGATTTCATTCTAGTTTCGGAGACGAGACAAATGCCTTTTTTTTTTTAACTGGAAGTCGGCGAAGAAAATAATTTTTAGGTTATGAGGCCGCACGGATTTCTATTGGACGTACTGAATTTAGCCGACTGTTTATTCGTTTATAACGACAACCATTTACCTATAGGATAACAGAGGGTTGCTAAAAGCCAGAACCTAAACGTGGTACTGACTGAAAAGGCAAAACATTATCGTTAAAACTGAGGTCGATTTTCGCTCCCAACCGAAGTCTTTTCCGGCTTTTTAAACGTCAGACAATTGGTGTAACTGTAAGAGTCAATTTTACTATAGACTTCATTTAGGTCTAATGCTAATTTTTATTTCGCATAAACAAGGAATGATCTTTTTCTCGTTTTTCATTACTATTTTTATGATCTATTTTGAAGGTTAGTAGACACTGTCGTACGTATTATGCGGAAGAATACCTTTAGCTTCTACACAGCCTAATGCAGCTGGCTTATTTGACAGAACGGGCTCCTGCTATATTCTTGTGTTAAATACAGTGTCCTTTAACTGGACCAAAACAGTGGGCCTAATGGCGATATTTAGTAGAGTATGTACCATTGGCGGATTACTTATCATACAATACGTACCCTCTTAAGTGAGAAACACTAGCATTTATTTTGTAAGGGCGTTCTACATCAGCCTGGAGAGCTCAATTCATGTAGAAGGCCGCAACAAAAAAGACTGAACAGCGTATTCTGTTGTTAATTTTAGACATATAGTATCGTTTTGTCCGCATCTAATCTATTCACGTTTTACTTTTTAACGTTTCGCTAGTTTTAAATAATTTTACAAATTCAAATTATTAAAATATTACCCACGCTTGGTTAGAGATACCACGCATTTACGAGCCAACTGTATATATATATATATATATATATATATATATATATATATATACATATATAGTTTTACTGTTTCCGCAAAATAATTTTATTAAAAAATAGGTACAACAAATGAATGTGTTTTCTATCTGTGGACATCCATAACCCATGCCAGATCCAAATGCATTCATGCAAATACACGAAGCGCTTTTACTAGCTGGCGTCACGCTCAACCAGAGCGGCAGGGAAGATTTTCTCTCTCGTTCGCCGCAATTTTGCACAATTTCCGTTTTTCATTCTGGCGTTCCTATACGACGACCGTATCCTAAGTACTAGACCGCACTTTCCTCTTGGTGCTCTTTCTCTTCCGGCGTATAGCCCCTCATTTTCCGTTCGCCAGTGCTGGGCTTTTGAGTGCGTCGCTAATACTCGTGGGACGCCTTCGTCCGCAATAGTGTGGTTTGTCGCTTGCTGACTGCCTGGCGGTTTGCCTCTGTCGTACCTAAGTGTAACTACATTCTTACTAGCACCATCAAGCTTCTTTTAATCTCGCGTGCTCTCTACCCTCAGCATTTTTCTTTTCGTTGGTTGTGGACGTTTCGGATTTGGAGATTAGTTCCCTTGCCGTTGACATATTCCCCTCCTAAACATATTCTTCTGAAACCTCAAGTTCGCCGTCAGGAAATGAGCCCCGCCAGGCCGTGTTGACGGCGTAGTTTAGGGGCATTAAGCTTACAGCATCAGCACACGATGTCGTAGCGTTACTGAACCAGCGAACTATCACCGCACTAACCGAGATCCAGCGAGAATCCATCTTCCGGTCTATGAGGCATCACTTGCCAGTTGATACCTGCAATGACACCAGAAATATCCATGCTGCTCTCTCGCCAATGCTGGACCATGGCTTGCTGTAAAGGACTGATCAGAGCGAGATAGTGGACTCGCGAATTTTGAACGAGACCGAATAGTTTTTTTGCCTTTAGCTAGATGAGCCTTCTGGCTGAAGTTTGCTGTGTGGTTACGACGTGCAGATAAACGTAGAATCCATGTAGCATATTTGCGCACGAAAAATCTACGGCGGCTGGAACCGAACGTAATGATAGTCTTTCTACGCATAGCAATTAATAGCCTTCAAGTTTACCCAAACTGAAGTAGAATACGGTGATGACACCGGGTTACCTCTACTGTCGTATGAAAGTCGCGGAAGCGCGGGGCATAACAGTGCTGGAAGGAACGGTGTCACGGTGAAATTCAAATAGCGCATGTAGTGAAACGTCTGAATGACAAAAGCATGCCAGCGTTGATGAGCAAATACGAAGTGCGCTGAAGGTAGCGGTCAGCGCATTTGATCAAGGAACAGTTCTACATAGGAACCCTATAAGTTCTATAAGGAACAGGTAAATATATCAAGTTTACTAAATACTTAATTCGTTAACAGCAATTGTAATAATACTATTAACTAAGAACAATAATGTAATGAACAATGATTGCCTATCGTTTGAACTTCATCCAGAACTCACGGACAAACGGCCTTCTCTTAGATCTGTATAGTTCCATTAAAAAATCGTATAATTTTCGAAATGTTCATGGAGCTCGGGGCAGCTATCTTTCTTTATGTTAAGAATAACTTTTGCTTCATGTCGTACAAGTATTTGTAGATGCATAACGTACAGTGCTATTGGCCGCAGTAGCAGCCAATCGACACGCCAAAATAACTTACTTCGTTCAATACATTTAGGTTGGTCACGTCATCGATATGTGGCAGTTCCACGGCAGAACTGCTCTGTCCCTTTTCATCTGTAACAGAGCTATCTACGATTAAGGCAGTCCTTCGAGGCACGACAACTTTTTTTGGATGGTCCGTTTAGTAGAAGCTGGGGTATTCGCAATACCTGCGTCAGTTCGCGGCACGCTACCACTACAGCTCGCCCCCTTGTGATAATGTTAGCCCACGCTAAATCAGGCTTGCCCCACGGGCGGACGCTGCAGTCTAAGGACATCGTTTCCGCTATTCTATCGCAACTCAGCAACGTATAGCCAACGTCGTCGGTATCGTTTCATTTGTGGAGAACCGTATCATCATCTCCTTTATGCGACAATTCGGTTTGGACGATCCCGATGATGTGGTCGGCGATAGGGGAGAATGCTGATTCTTATAATGGTTTTTTGTGCAACAAGAACTTTATCTTTGCAGTTCTAGGATACAAGGCTCAAATAATAATATAACCAGTGACCTTTCGCTATACTGTTGGATGTATTTGTTGCTTAAAAGAATTATTATTCACATAATTATTTATAGCTCGTCGATACGTTTATAATACCAGATAATACTAGTTTTTGGTTACGCACCTATATTTCTACCGCAAAACAAACTTCATTATTTAAGTAATGTTAAATACAACTTACTGAATCTGTAATTCACTGCGTTCCATTAACCTTCACCTAGATGTGCCCTTTTTTTCCAGGTATCTGCTGCTAGCTCGAGATTCTATAACAAAATCACACTTCGATCGACACGTGGCAAACAAAAGGGGGCTACTGGCATTGTTACCAAACACGTATTGCTGCTTTTGCAATTATGCGTGATTTGTGCGCGCGTGTATGCACATGCGTGTGTTCGCCCGACTCATCACAGCCATCCTGTCTCTATGTGTGCCTCCTCTTTTGATTCCGATCTTCTATACCAAGCCACATTCTTTTTTCGGGGGAACAAATGGGAGCCTTGAGGGAAAAACGAACCTGCTTTATTCTCATGTTACCATGTTGGGCGGTACAAGAAGGCGTGCAAACAGTCCGGTAGAGTGGGCACCCGAGCCCAACAAAGTCGGATTCCAGGCCAGTTGGACACTCTTTCTGCTAACCGATCTCATCGTGTCAGCCAGTCTGCTAGTCGCTTGGCTATTCGTTGCTTTCTTTTCTAGATATTACGAGAGCAGTAGTAAAGCTCCTGGTCCAGCTTATATCAGCAGGGACAGTTTTTCTGTCGGCCAACTGCAGTTCAACCCATAATCACTGCTACTCTTACCATACACTATTCCGAATGAAATATACGTTGTTTAGGCTGCCCAGCATTACTGCCGATGTATATCTTCGCCTTTGAACGGTTAGGTAAAATCCAATCAACGATGCGCGAAAGTGGTGTCGTTTAGACGTTTGTTGCTTGCACGTCATGCAAGCGTCTTCCCTACATGTGTCTCTGTATTATCCTTTAATCCGATAAGGAGAAGAACAGGACTAAACAGTTGTCCTGCGTGTGACCACCGCTGAACGTTACCCTGCATGCTATATATCGAGGACTCTAGGGTACCGATAGAAGGAGGCTGTAAACCTACAGATCCGCAAAAGGGTTCGTGGTTCATTGTTGGCTACTGTAACGGTTTGTTGATACCCTGCGCTCAAGCAAAAGAACCGGAACCCCGACGAAAAGATGTTGAGCTAAGCGTGGGATCAAGGCATGACTTGACGGAAATCAACTGGTCGGGGCACGTAATGCCACTGGAGCAAGCATTAGATTCTATTGTCGTTAGTTTTTGTCAGACCGTGGCTGCACTCTATCAGCTAGCTATAGTCGGAATTCGGCTTTACAGCGTACCGCGACCGCTGCTTTGACGTGTCGATAGAGAACCTACATACATATTTTTCTATACTTGAGTTGTTTGCAGTAGGGATGCTATCTGTCTGACACCCATTGTCTTTTTGCCTTCGTGCTATTAATGCTACCGCTGCTATTGTTTCGTCTACACCTGCATTTACGTACCTAGTATTCCGTCAATTGTAATACAATTGCAGTCTAGCTGTAAAAAATTCAGCTCTCTCCAATACTTTACGCACGTTATTCATGGCAGCGTTCCTGTGGATACTTTGCGGCTAGGTAAACAGCCTGGTTGGTTAGCACCTGCCTCGAATAATGCAGCACGTAGAAACTCTCTCTCTCTCTCTCTCTCTCTCTCTCTCTCTCTCTCTCTCTCGACAGTAAATAATTTAGTGGCCTCATGAACACGAGTCAGTTGCGTGACCTAGGAAATAAGAAAAATAGACAGAGGGATTAGCAATTACACGAAACGCTACACATATCATTATGAACATTGTAGTAGTAACTGTTGTTGGCTTTTTCTGCAACTAGTTGAATAGCTATGCATAATTTGCAAAATGCGGTATGTCAAAATGGCGCATTAACTATCTTGTTTTTCTAAGTGTGCACTTTTTACCGTGCTATAGAACCGTTTGTGGTGGTTTTTTAGAGCTTCTTTATCATTTTGGTATAGAATCTTCTTCAAATATAGCAGTACAGCCGTGCCAGTGCTTCGGTAGCTTCGATAAACAATTTTTATTATAGCTTTATTCTGGTCTTCGACGCCTTCAACGGGTAGAGCAACAGCGCAGCATTTTGTGCTGATTAAGTTTCCTTCATTTGACTTAACAGTCCGCCACACAGAGCATGACGGAGTAGCAAATGATCTTCGTGTACGAAAGAGCTACGTTTGCACCGAGCGGGAGTATAGCAAAAAATTGATGAATGATTTCTGCTTAGTTGGCCGATGGATCGATCCATCGTTCGGCACATCGCAACCGCCACCAGGTGATTCAAATCAGTGGCTACTGGCGGCCCTCAGCACTTAGCGGCGTTAACTGCCGCCATGTTCTAGCACGGCCTCCACCGTTAGCGCTGCGTGACTTTATTCCGATACATGAGCGTACGATGTCGGTCAAAGACTACACGACGAACAGAGTAGTGGGCGCTGACAGAGCGTCGCAGATAGCCAGGCAGGAGGTTCGCGAAAGAACGTGGTAGCAGTAGCAGCAAAGAGAGGAGGAATAGTTATTGGGACACTGGAATGGAAACGGGAGAATAGGGTCGATTGCAATGGAGCAGGGTGTGCGAGGCTATGAGGTAAGAGACCCATAGCGGCGTCCCCTTTGCGTGCCTTTTTGTCGTCTCACCCTTCGGCTACTCAACTTGCAGCCGCTTTGTGTAAGTATGGCTCCGCTCTACTGTTCCCTGCTACTGCTTGGTTCGCATGCCGTCAGATGAAAGCTAGGAAAGGGCCTAGCAGCAGAATACGAGCGATCAATAGTAATTGCGATTAATTAGCGACTCACGATGGCTAGCTACCGGCCGTCGCTTGGTCATGACCATCTACTACCAGCTGGATGGCATGAGGTAAGTCTGAAAAAGCCCACTGGTGCTGGTGGAAGCGCTGCTGCGCACTGTATGTGTCCGTTCAACAGCAGTCCATTGAAGCACGCATCAAGTCGTTGCAATGGAACGCAGATCAGAGCAGGTCATCAGGACGAGACCAGACAAAGACGACGGGTCGGAGGTCACCCAAACAAATCATGAACTACTGAATCAAGCAGTACGACCAGCCAACGAAGCTGTGGTCGAATAAGCGACAAGCAAGCAAATCATCGATATCAAGTAGCCTCCGATGCAACGACATGACATAGGAAAAACTATCGGAACTCGGAACAACGTCGAACTCTGAGCGAAAGAGGGTATGTCGTATTGATTGGCTTCAAAATGTGTACATTAACTTGCATATAAACTTGTCGTTTATGCGTACGGAAATAATGGTTAGAAAAAGTTTAATGACTTGCGCGTACCGCATTGCATCAAACAAGCACTCGATTCACATGTATACTATTGCACCCAATGCTTGCTAGTCGTAGCGTTGATTAACGATGCATTGGGAAGGCGTTTACAGGGATTAATTGTGAATGTATGTTACAGTCATAAGAAACAACCATGCAATGTTATCCATGCTGGCCTATATAAATGCGTAGTATGCGAACTAATAGATAAAACCAAACTTGCTTTGAAAAATAGGATTGTTTGTATAGTTTTAAGCTTAGAGCTAAATACTTACAAATCTGAGCGTATCGATGTATGGAGCCAAATGATTATCTCCGTTGCCTTCCAGTCGTAGTATGAATAGGTAATAAACTTGTAACAACAACTGTTGTAACAATATGAATAAATCTAATTTATACCGACGTCAAGTACATTACTCACCAACTACTGAGAGGTAACATTGTCGGGCAGTATCTGGGTGACGGAGGGGCCTGATCGGCTGTGTAAAGTAAAAAGAGTTTTGGTCCAGAGGTGCTTCCTGTTTCGCCAGTTGGAGTTTCCTTGAGGCCGGCAGATTTCTGCAAAATGCACTACTCTGGTTAGTGCCAATTCTGTTGCGTTTTTGTCGAACCTACACGAAGCGCAGAACTTTCTGACATTCTCGCATCGCGTTTTCTTCGCTTTATCACTACCATCATCAGCAGTATTTCATTGAATGAAATGGAAAGATGCTTCCTGGTACCGCTATTACCACAACTTCTGATTCCAAGCTCTTTTTCGGGCGCAGGGCTCTCCAAGCCGCTTCTGAGCTTCTTCCATTTTCTCATTCTCGGCACTGTACTTTTTGACGCGCGGTCCAAGCCTTTTTTTTTCGCCGTCAGAGTCCTTCTGTCCCTCGGATGACATCCAGAGAAGCCGAGCCATCTTTTTTCGGAAGCACTTTTCCCATCAACGGCAGAAACTCCGACAATGAAGAAGACGACCTACGAGAACAGCGCGACGCTGATGCGGATCATCGTCGTCGCTTCTACAGCCGCTACCGCCGGTGTCGCACGCACGAAACGGACAAATAACTTTCTTTCCCGCAAGGAAAGGTAGTTGAGCAGCGATGAGCGAGGTTTCCCATCCGCGCTTTTCTAAGGGTTGGCAGCCTCGCAGGTTCACTGCGCCTGCCAGCATCTGCTTACTCCAACTTCAATGAGGGGTGGCGTCGCGGCTTACTTTCATCTCCATTGCTGCTGTTCTTAGCACTGCCTTTGCTTCTGCCGCAGGTTCCACGTCATTGATAATTATGGCTGCGATGGTGATAGCGGCATTTCGGATAGCTTTATCTGGGGCTGGTAAAGGATGCGAAAAAATAGGAAGTTACTGACTGAGAGTCTTTCTCAGTTCCCACCAGGCGAGTTGGCTGACCAGCAGCAATCGTAGAACGATGACGCATGCTTCGTTAACGTTTCGGTCACGTTTCACACTGTTGGTTACTGCAGTGCTTCTAACGGGGGTGTTGGTGCCGAAGAAGCGTTGTCTTCGCCTAGCAGTAGCGCGAGGCAGTTGGCTCCACGGAGAATCGAGGAACATGGTAAATATAAGTAAGATGAACGTGGCTGTAGTTGGCTAAGTATTATTCAGTATACAACGTATACGAAACACAGCCGGATAACTACTCACTCTGAGCAGAAAAGCCGATGTGAACAGAAAAAGAGCAAAGGGGGCGTAAAAAAGTACAGAGAACGGGGAGTGAGGGGTAAAAAGATGGGAGAACCCTGTATCGGTTTGGATCAACATGCCCGTATGGGTAATAGTGGTTGACTAACAATCGACATTGCTTTTGACTTCGGCCTCGGCTTTGCTGTCAACTTTAACGCTAGCCACAATATTTGCTACCGCGCCATCGCAGTGCGATAGTGTGTAGACTTTAACGGGGCAGCGGATGAGGAAAAAAAACGGGACGGCTGCCTATCTCCACGCCTGCTACATTTTTGCTATTGAACGCGAACATCTCAAAAGCAATCTCAACATTGGTGGGTGATACATGTTCTCTTAGACGATGACTATTCTAAGGCAAAGCAAGCAAGCACCGAAAAAAAGTCTAGCGACACACTGATGGGAGTGGTATCTTTGCTGTCCGCCCCTTTCTTACAGTTGACGTAGTAGTAGCGTAGTAGCGTAGTAAGTAGCCGTCATCATGCCAGCCCGAGTGCTACCAACGAAACAGATAGGTCGGTGAAGTTAGATTTCGCCGGAAGACAGGAAGGAATAAAACGACCGCGCGGACAGAAAGTATTCCAAAGTGGCTATTTTATTTGACGTGCTGTCAACTAGGATCCATTTTCCTGTCAGTATCGATTGTCTTGTCACAGGAAACGAAAAAGGTGAGAATGAAAAAAAAGGGACCACCGAGAGCTGACGCGGGATGGACAGGTTGACTTTTTGGTCCTCCAATGTCGCGGGCGGGCGGGTGGGTGGGTGGGTCGATACGACTACCTCATGACTCGGTAGTGACGGCTGTTTCAACGACGGCGATATTACTCCCAAGAGGCGCTATCAAAAAGTGATAGTTCTGTAGTGACTGTATGATTCACTCTCGTGATAACCTTTGCCAGCCCCAAACGGATGCCTCTGCCAGCGTCGTAGAGAAAGGCAAAACGAAGATTGGGAAGGAGATGAACACACTCATTGAGATCTTAGCAAAAACCGCAGGTCGTAAGCATTTCACGGTAGTAAAAAAGTGTTTCAAAACAATAATACGCTGCCTTATGTGAATCTGACCCATCAGTGCCACAAAAGGCACATTCACGCAAAACAAATCATGCCGAGAGAACAGTATTGTCGTCTTTTATTTCAACCAATTTAAATATTGACTCTACTATCTTGACGCAAGTTCTATATACATGTATATCTTCATCATGTTTCAATCATCGTATCATGATTATTACGTAGAATGTATGTAACGTAGAATGCAATTGAAAAAAAGAATGGAAACTTTTTATCAGCGTTATCTATGCTATCAGTATATATCTGCCAGAATTTCTTATACTAATTTACTGCGATCTGCGAGCAGCCCACGTGCGTAAAATTAGTCAACAATCGATTTGATAACCACAATAGGAGTTGACAAGCAATAGACGTGTACGTGCGAAATCACAGTGATGATCGTTTGCCCTGCGGAAAACGCTTCTTGCCGAAGGCCCCTGAATAATCTGAACAGCTTTATTATCGCAGTAACATAAAGCTGAACAAAGAGTCGCCTTGATTAGTAGTTAAACTCTATTTAAAGCCCTTCTGCATCGAAGGTTCATTTAGGCTACCCTTTCGTAGATATGCCTTGACAATAGAATACTTATGAGAAGAGCTGCTACTCAATGCAACAACTACGCGTTGTTATTTCAAAAATGTATCCCTGTACAGAAACCCTATAAAGTCTACAAACATAGAGGATAACGTCTTGTGTCATGAAACTCATAAAACGACCAAGCGCACACGAGCGACGAGTACTTTGACGCCGACGTATTTTATTCAATAGATTTCCAGAGGCGCCATGAGAGAAATCAGTCAGAGGGCTATTCCAGAAACCTTTAAACATTCCTATTTGCTTTCTATGCTTTTTCGTTTAATATATATATATATATATATATATATTTCGTTTCGTATAGATTTTCGTTAAGATTCGTTAACAACATTTTTCAGTGCAGCCAAAACGTAACAGCTTAAAACGACGTATCTAATACATCGCCGACGCTGGGAAAAGTGCAGCTGAGACAATTATGGTTATGTGTAAAATTGAGGATAAACGAACAGCGTCTGACAGCTTTTCCCGAACCCAGTTTAAAGCTTTAGAGCGACGAAGCTTTATAAAAATCCGGACCGCTCCTAGCAGCGAAAAAAAGCAACCGACATAGAACTATAGAATAGACTGCGATAAACTAGATTCCAGTCGGTCTAAAAGATCTCCACAGGGGTGAAAGCCAAGGTACTCAAGGGATCTTAAAGACAGGTACTCCGTAAAGCTTTGATGCCGGCAGCTGAAACAGGTAAATATCACTGATAAAACACAAGTCACTTCTACATACTAGATGAATACTATATATGAACAGGAGATTCCTTTGCGAGCAACTTTAGCCTAGGGCAATTACAAAAGATCTTTCGATGAGGGCACACACTGGCAATCCTAGAAATTTAGTGGCATCCGAGGGATCTTTCTCACAAACGTGGCCAAGCAGTGGATGAGAAGTTCTATTTGATTCAGCTCATCAAAACGAATCAAGAAATTACCAACGCATTTTAGCGGCTCTACACAAGTGTTCTTCGAACGATATTACCATCACTAATCATCGCAAATCCGAATGTAAATTTTATAAACTATGCATTTAAGACTATACGATTACATAATGCTAGCAGCCGAAAACATAGTTATTTATTGGTAGCGTTTTTGGCCATATATGACTGACTGTAGGGTAATTGATTGTCATCGGAGAACAGTGAAATCAAAGGCAAAGATATAGCTTAGAGCTGAAAATCAACACCCAATGATTGAGATTCTGATTGTCAGAGGAAAAAGTACTGGTAAGATTCATCAAATTATGGTAGTAGTTTATTTTTAGCCTGCGGAAAACAAAAATTGTGAGATCAAATGTTATGGACGAAATGATTACAGCCGTACAGAACCTAAGCGAACGAGCGAACACTTACCCCATTAGACGAAATAGAGTACGAATAATGTGCTCAATTGAAGTAGCTGTTAAAAAATCGTAAGGAAAAAAAAGCAAAAATTTCTGCTATCTTAAAAATTGACTCTAGAACAGATCGACCTACGTGTGGTTTAAATACTGTGGTGCAAATTGCAAGCTTACAGCTGTAACAAAACGCTGACTTAAATAGATAAATAATAAAATGGAGTACTTCTAATAGTATACCGGAACATTGTTGATTCATATTATATGATTTACAGGCTGTTTTCGACCGTTCCGAACAACATGTCTTACTCGTGCGTCGTTCTGTTTTACTCGCTATATAAACAGTTTTCTTGCGGAATTGTCACCGTTGGACTGATTTTTAACTCAAGGATAATAAGAAGACAATGTTTTTTTTTATTTTCGAACTTCTAAACGGTAGGCAAATTCCCACAACGATCCAATGAAAAACAAAACTGACTATACCCACGCAGCCAGCCACACAAGGTCGCTCGTCATAAAAGTCCTGTGGGCCGAAGTGTGCGAAATCCTTTCCTGTATTTGCTCATGACGCACCGGGAAGGTCCCAAGCATGATTTTGTTTCTTAAGGCGTGGCAATTCACCTCCATTTGTAAAATTATGCGAATATTTCTCTCGGAGTTCTGATGGCAATAAGAAACTTAGTTGCTGACCTTGTTGATTTTACACAATTACATTTTTCAACCGTATGTGCTTGGTAAACATTAACTTATTGATTAAAACTTACTTCCATGCAAGCAATTCCAGCCACATGAATTGTAAACATATTTCTTAGACTGTAATGTAAAAGTTTGTAAAGTTAAGTTTCCCATGCGTAAATCCTCCCACCGAAAGGATCCGCGTGCTTTAGATCTGACGCAACGCAACCTGCTTTTTCTATTTCGATAATCATTCGAGCATATTATATTACTGTAAACGAATCTTTTCCAAACATTTTCGAAGTGTCACTTGATAATTCATGGCGCACAAAGAAAGAACCTTAATCAAACCTATCTACGTCCAGTGATAATCATGTGTAACAACTCAAGTATTTTCTAGTGTTCTCCATTCGTCATACTCCTAGATCTCTTAGTAAGTAATAAGTTATCACATTGTCCTATCGCCACTGTTTCAGTGCCTCATCGGGACCGTCAGTTTTCTTAAAGGTATAGGGTTATGTGCGTAAGCTATGCATGGTCAGCCGCCCGTTCTTTTTCAGAATCTATCAGGACTATTTACGATCGGCTGGCTTGCTGCTGGCGCGGTGGCCAGTGCCCTCCCTGTCGTGTTCGATTTTCTGCTCCCCATCTTCTTTGTGGCTTCCTTCGTGAGATGTTAAGCCGCCGACCACTCCATAACGTAGGGACGGCGTTATAGAGCAAACAGCCTGTAAGGCCTTGTGTTGGGATTGTGACTAATAGGTGTGCCGTTGGCCAGTGGAGCTTATGCCCCCATCTCTATGACGATGCTACCGACAACGACCGTCTCTGATGAAGGCACTGGCGACGGGACCGAAAGTGACTAGTCTCTATGGCTCTAACTGAGAGAGGGGCTAAGACTGAGTAAATACATTCAAGAGATGAGTCGTTTGAATATTGTCACGGGTAATGAAAAAAACATTGGTGTTTGCGCGTAGGTATGAAAATCACGCCATATGAATACAGAGTAACAAGTCTTTCTGTAGCACCTTATTACCATACAAAAGGGCTAAATAAACCACTAACAAGTTTATAGGCATTCAAAAACGCAGTTAATGGAATCAATTTAAATTATTAAAGCTCTCAAGACAGCATTTGAACGTGCTCGTTTTTTATCAGTTTGTCTCTGTCTTTTGCCACAAGGCAGGCCAAGGCCTAAATTTTCAAAGGTGCAACACGTGAATGGCCCGTTTGCCTTTGGTAATGTTATTAAACATTTAATATGAAGTCATTTGGAAATGAAATCGGCTGCAAGGCGTACAGATCGACATTTGTAATTTGAAAAGTATAGTCATACATGTTTGTTCTAAATATAATAGTGAACCTCCAGCGGGGGATGAATGCTGCCAAACTAATTAATTAACAAAAGTACAATATCGTTCGCCGTACAGATGGTAGCGGGCTAAAAGGTTTCCGCCATGTGGCATCGGTAACGCAAAAATGTAGATCAACAATATTAGCTATTAAGGATTATCTAATACGCTGACACGAAACGGCACCATTGACCCAACAGAAACGGGCATACAAACAAAATCATCTTCTGTGCAGACTACGCTGTGAGCAATAATAAATGGACTCACATCTATGCACAGAAATATAGTACTATTTCTAACAGGAAATCTAGACTTTAATAACAGCCACACCCTTTTATCAGCTTTAAAAAATGTCTACCATAAACCGTATGCACTCTTTTAGATGCCGGCTGCCGCCTGGTTCATTGCGCATAACTGATCTGGTAGGCATTATATTTTGACGATGATTTGCTATTCTATGCACACTTATCTCCTAGTGAAGTTCGAAGGCTATGTCAACTCTATATGAAACACGTGTTTAGCTACGCATCAGGAAGAGGATACCCAGATGAAAAAAGGCCAAGAAAGAGGTACCTCTGTTTTTACAATTCAAATTGGGTCGATTTATTTTGTTGGAATTCCACTATCTTTTGTTAGCGTTTGGCGGTATTTCAGCACTTGCCTAGAAGTGTTTCCCTTTGAGAATTTCCATCTCAGCGATACGCAATCCTTATGCGTTTATTGATGTGATGACCCATCTGTGTGACTCTTCGTCTCCTTTCGTTTCCTTTTTCGCCTTCTTCTTGGTTTTCGTGTGTTTCCTCCTTCGTCTTTCAGGTGTTCGCTGCGTCTCTCTAGTGGCCAACAGCATCACCATCGTCGTTCTATTCATATATCATGTCCAGGCTTTATTAGAGGTTGGTCAACCGCAGAATTATCCCCAAACAGCCAGCCGCTAGGAGATTGAGGGCCAGTTTGGTAACGGGAAGCAAATGCAACAGAACTAAGAATAGGGATCCAAGTTGTTCTTGAAATGCTTTACCCCAGATGTGGCAATCCGCAAAACTGCTCCCTGTGTCCTATTCTCCAAAACTGCCAGCCGCAACATCCCATGGATGCCCAGAAAACTTGTCGTTTCTACATTCCAAATCGAGATTCCTTTCTCTTCAGACAGCGGTTCGAAAACGATACACTCGGAGCACAGGTTGTATGTATGTACCTTAGGATCCATGTACATACACACACACACACAACTAAACATTAACCACCCTCTTTGAGGCGACGAAAAGAACAGCGGGCCGCTCGCCCGCCTCGGCTTATTGCTATAGTATATATTGCTACAGCTACTGTGATGCGCACAAAGCACGTAACCATTAAGAATGACACCGGCGCTTAGGTCCCTCTACTCAACCCACCTCGTCGCCGGAGTTTCTCAAATTTGCTCAAACCCCCTTAGTTCTACTCCACCCTATCGAATGAACCGACAAAACAGCCGACCCCGCACGCCTCTTTTAAGGCACCAAAACGTTTGCACCGATGAGCGCGCAGCTTTCTTCAGTGGCTCAAGGTTACGTTCATTTTCCAATCTATGCTTTTTCAATGTTAGGTAGCATGCGTCGTTGGCCTTCTTTCATCCCGCGAAAGTTGGACACATCATAAAGCATCCAGTTTTGTTAGTCTGCTGCTGCCCCCAAAAGTTATCGCTTTTTTCGTCGCCGCAGTTTCTCTTCTGTGCCACTGATACGTTCTACACACTGCAGCATCATCGCGAAAACGAATAGTACACGTAGAGGTGAGCGATACACGATTGTAGTACGACGACGTAAAAGCGCGGTATAGATCCACAACTAAAAGGAGAGGTAGCAAAGGCGGCCAATTTGTCGGGCTTTCCGCAATGCGGTGGTTATCTAGCATAAAACATCAAACAGTCGAAAACACTACTGGCAGTTTTGCGCGATGGTATGCTTCTGGGCACACCCAACTGACTTTGAAACGAACGGAGCTTTCAAAGAGTCGGGGTTTCACGTTGTGTACCTTAGTATAGTACCATATCGTCGATTCCTTTCATTGTTCCCCTGCTATTTGTAGCGCTCCTTAGAGAGCGAAATGGGCTGCTTTAGCCACCATAGCTACGAAACGCCGGTCCAGGAAAACCGACAGAACCGGTATTCGCAGACCTATCGCGTCCGAAACCCACCAGTTCTGCTACTAAATAGAAGACATGAAGGCTAGCTTCGCCTCGAGGGACATTCGGAACAGGCGAATCGGCGCGTTTCATCACACTCTTCCAGGCACAGGCGCAGCCTCAGACTTTGGAAGGCACGGGGAAACCGAACCATTTTGACTCGGCGCAGTTCCGCCAGGTAAGTTATATTATGCACTCGTATATCGCATAAATGCACTCTGGATTCTTTGCTGTATTTATGGGTTTCTATTGTATATCAGCATATGCGTAAGATTCGTGTTTCGTGTCAACAACGATCTTTGACTTGCTATTTGTGACCTCGAGTTGGGGAACCGCTCACGAATAAATAAAAGAATCGGAAAGCCAGTTCATCGGTCCTTTGCATAATTAACGCCAATTACTTTCAGGTTGTAATAGAACAATAATAATAGGGCTCTCGTAAAATTAACTTGGAAATGCGTAAGCCCTATATTAACAAAATGGTTAGTTGGAAAATAACAATTCATTTAGAGTAACCACTGCTATATTTATGAGCAGCGCTCATCCCATGCGGGTATTATGGGGGCCGATCTTTCATTTACAGGCATAGAATTGATATATTGTATGTATATAGCTTCTACGGTAGGAATGCAGTAGTTAAACTTTGCGGAAGTAAACAAGGAGTAAACAAGGTTTGTACAATGACGCAAAAGGCAATTAATAGATATCAGCATCAGACGCCCGATATCCAGCAAAATGATGAAGAAGTATCTCTTTTCTAGTTCGAGTTTAAGTATGTATATAAAATGACAACCTGTCAATGACAGCTTTGGTATTTAGTATAACGGCCGAAACTGAGAAAGCATAGGCCATAGTCAGTGCCTTCTTGCAGGCCCTCATCAAAGCTCGTTTTTAGCATTAGCAACGTCTTAACGCGCTTTGCGCACGCTTCAATCTCGTTTCGCTTACCAACCATACGCTCGTAACACAGGCGTGTTTCCCGCAAGCAAAAACGGAAAATCTAGGCTGGGCAGGACAGCGGATATTATCCTAAACAGGTCTCAAACGTACCCGTCGTAGTGTACTGTATTATCTAAGCCTTCCACAAGTTGCTGGTTAAATTTTACCAGGTTTTGTTTTGATCATTCGATAGCTTTCGTAGCGGCTGTCATCTATGCAGTGTTATCGAATTCACTTATGTACTCGTTAAACATTCTTACAGTTCTGTTGGAAATGGCAAGAGGGTTGCTTCTATATCCCGTACTTGATCCTACATGAGGGTAGAGAATTCTCATCTCTCATCGCTTTGTTTATGTTATTGTTTCTGAATATGTTTATGAAGCAGGCGTTACTTTATTCGGATTGCCGCCTGCGATCGATGTTGAAGCCTTTCGAGCAGCCCGCACGAGCATCCGCCGCAAACGCACGTTAAGTTAATTGTAAATATATATATATATATATAAATACTCTTGGGGGTTCTAATCTTTCCTCGGTCCGTAATAAATATACGTCGTCGAGGTATATAAACGTCACCAGGAATAAGATTCATATATCAACAAAAAAAAAAAGACGTATCAACAGCCAATGTGCGTATCAGTTTTCAGCCAGAGATTATTGAGCGCTCTTCAAGTTAGGTACACTGAGTATTGTTACTTCTTCTACATGAGCTGAGTAAGGCTCAACTCCACCAATAGTCAATCTATGTATTTGCCGTAATGAGATCAACTAAATAACAAGTATCGGCTTGATAACGACGCTGAGTCAATTTGCTTCAAAATCCGGTGGCTAAATTTCATCTGCTGCAATGGCTCATATATTTTCTAATGCCAGTAAGATAATATGGCTATATCCAGTTCTAGTCAACCATCGAGTAACTACCAAACAACCTCCCTTTCCCTTGATGCCAAAAACGCCATCAAGTCACACGATGTAATAAACGAGTTTTTAGACGCACGAAACTGATGACACGAGCATT
This sequence comes from Varroa destructor, assembly GCF_002443255.2. Taxonomy (NCBI): domain Eukaryota; kingdom Metazoa; phylum Arthropoda; class Arachnida; order Mesostigmata; family Varroidae; genus Varroa; species Varroa destructor. The sequence continues at coordinate 54,873,870 of NW_019211454.1, read as the reverse complement.
GTTTACCAACGCTTGTCTCTAAAGTTTTACTATGGCACATCCAAGCTCGTTCGTTAATAACGGCTGACTGGCTTACGTCGTGTTTTAGAAGTCCTTTTTGCCATCTGTTAGCTACATGCTCGTATATTTGCATCCATGTGTCATTCATAGACAATGCCTCTCCAGAAGGCCTAATGAATATAGGCGCTTAGTCAACTAGCTAGAACGAAGTTTATTTTACACCGTCGCTGAATTTGTTATACGGCAGCAGTAGGTACGGTAGGCGATTGCCACTGTGAACCAAAACAGTCATCAATGTCCGCGTTCGATTCTTTTGTAACGGCACGTAGCCAGTGGTCTGGCAAAACACGAAAAGAACACGTCACCGCAATCAGTCTTAGTTGTACGCGCATTTGCCTTTTTTTAGCTCGTTCCATCGGCTCGGCGTCCGGGCGCTGGCGCCGATGCCACTACAGATCACAAATGGGGAAAGAAAGCGCAAGATGAAATGGCCTAACGTGGCCTGAGCAGGGGCTGTAAAAAAAGAGGACCAACGGGGTCTGTCGGAGGTGGGACGTAGGGCAGAACGACCGTTCGACTCGGGCAGGCGGTCGTTCTAAATTCGCTTTCACAAATGGAATCTGTGGCTGCTTGGCTAGCTCGTAAATAAACCTGCGTCGAGAGGCCCGCAACAAGCAAACTGCAACGTGAGCTGATGTACAAATAAAATGAAAAGCACATCTCAGTACTACTACTACTTCGAAACCTATGTGTGTGCTCTATACGCGCTAGAGTACGTGACGTTAGTAAATCTCACATATGTCGCCGCATAGCGTTCCAAAATTGTCCTATGACGAGGCTTCGGCTTAGGTTTTTGCCGTGCTTCCTACATAGTCCCGGCGGACGAACAACCCTATGCCCTTCATGGTACCGTAGACATGTATCTGTTGGTGGCACGTCACGTCTCTAAATTTCTGCCTATTGATACGTAGACAGTTTTTTCTGTTTCGACTGAATGAAAAGGTTAAGTGCACATCTCGGACATGCTGTCGCTGTTATTTCGATGTCTTCACGGCTCATTCTATACTGGAAGATTAATTTTACGATTAATGATTTGGTCAGTCTTGCTGGTCTGTTCAGAAAGAAAAGTACGGCTTGTATGCGAACACAGATGATGATACCGACGGATACATTGAAGTACACACACATGCAAATATAATAGTTGCGATTAAAGCGGATAGCAAATCTGACGACATATCAAGAAATTGATGGGCTTATCAGTTTTGCAAAAAGACCTACGTACGTATCGTTAGATAGTATCCAAGTTTACCTTCCGTCCTTAGCTTTCCAGTAAGGTTAAATAATGATGCGGAAATTTAGCTAAAATTGAAGATCTGTGGTTTCTTTATCGTGGTGGCTCTATCAATGAGCCTTTCTTCTTATCTTAAGAATCACTTATAATGAATCGGCGCGATTCAATTAGATCCACTTTAGTAACCGATATAGGCTTTTAGTGTATTTCCGTCAATAGCATCGTCGCTAATAAGAGTAACAACGTCCACGCGGAGCTAAAGAAATCATTATTTACTTGTCCCGTATGATTTATTACGAAATCGATACTAATAATATACGTCACAGCAAAACATCGGTTGACGTTGGGTGCGACGTCGAGTCCAGTCATATGGGAAATGAACATCAAACAAAAAGCAAAATCGATTCATTCCTGTTGTTTCAGCTTTACACATACGGTTTTCCCACGATGATTTTCCTCTCAAACAAAGCCCTATAGAACACATGTAATGAGTTGACTATCAGCCTACAGGTAGCATATGAGGCATTGCAGCACGACGAAATCTCGTTGGTCTTCTAGTTTTCAACAATGGGAAGACAATGTACGTACGGAGTTCGAGCTAGGAAATGCAATATGAAGCTGGAGTGGTATCAGTAATGGTGGTGAAATGTTCAGGGCGGGACTATTGTTCTCTTCTTTTTTTTTCCCTTCCTCATAGGTGGCCTTGCTCGAATTGTGGAAGAAGACTGCCGAAGCATTGGCCTGCCCGTAAACCAAGACGCAGTAGTATAGGCCAGTTGAATGACGATGAAGGCTAAAACCGCTGTTGTCACTGTCGCCGCTGCCCAGCATAAAAGTCTGACTACAAGAAACGGAACAGAGACCACAAGCCACTAACAGAAGCCGTACTATTACGAAAGAGAACAGGCCAACTTCAGCTTTTCTCTAAGGGCAAGTAAATCAATTTCGGTCCTTGCTCTCGTTCTTACAGAATACCCCCTTTTGTGCCCGAGGAAATCTCTGGCTACTCGTAGTGCAGTCCCATCCTCGTGTGAACCGTCCGTCCGTCCGTCAGGCCTGCCCACTTAACCTGGCGTGTCTCGCGCTTCCACTTTTTATCCGTCCTTTTGTACAAAGCATCGACGGGCCGATAGGAAAATGGCTGATCTGTCACAATGGGAAAACAGGCAGAGTCAAGCCTGCCACAGAGATGAAAGTAGCGAAGAGCGCTCAGGTGAGGAGTGAGACCGATTATAGCTGAACTGAAAAAACGAGGAAGTGTCTATGGTCGGCGCTCTGCGTAAAATAGGTGGCAATCTCGAACCAGCGCGGCCTGATTCAGCAGTGGTTAGACTCGACAGCCTGCAGCGGTCTCTGTTAGTTCACAGCCACTCAACAGAACCGAGGGATGCTAGGAGAGGATGTCAGCGCTCGTTGGAAGTGATGCTTCGGAACAACGAAAAGGGCTTCCATCGCGATACCTTAGTGGCAGGTAAAGGAAAGATAGAAATCACGGACGGTGCTTTCGCATGTGCTAATACACTAATGTGTTGATAATTTGCCCGTTTAATGCAATGCATAGGTATCCTGAAATATGCCGTGTACTTCAAAAATCCAGAAAAAAAAGGACAGCTTAAACGTTATGTTTGTACCCAAATGTACCAACAGTCAATTGAGTGCAACAGAGGTTAATACGGGCCAACCCAGTAAGCGTATAGCAGGTACCTAGCTGCACCTTAATCAGCCGCCACAATGGCATCGGGGCTTGCACACTGGCAAAGATTTAACAAATCATAATTGAGTTCCTGTGGTGCCTAGTAATGAATGACGTTCGACTCCCTTCCGTTATACGAGATGGCGTATACCTGCCACTGCAAATCGAATGGCGCCCCTTATCGCAATGAGACGATCATATCAAACTGTAACAGTAGATAAACATTATATTGAGTTTTCAGTTAGCATTCATGGTGCTAAAAGGCACCATAGAACGTTCAGGCCTCAAAGTCTACAGTTGCCATTACTGTAAAATAACTCTGTTATTTTATGGGTTTTGCGTAAGGCAGTAAAAATATATAAACTCGTCCCTGCTTTATGTGCACGAATCTCTAAATAGTTATCGTGCGAATATTTTCTCATACAACGGCTATATTTACGCTCAGAGTTGCGTATCGTCTAAGTTTCGTAATTAGTCGACGGAGTAAGAGGAAAGGTCAAACTAATGGACCGAAATATTATTCCTAACGTATTTCTTGAATTCGATCTACTTCAACTTAGCTGTCTGTTTACTGATTAAGGGCTATGCGATTGACACTGTGTTGTAGGCTGTCCAATATGACCAAATATCCCCTGCAGGTATGCTTCGCACACCCCCCAGAGCGAAGTGCCAGCGAGCACTCAGCTGCACGTTAGGAATTGGTTGTGTTCCACTGCTGTGCTTATTTCATGTTAGACATTACTATATAAACTAATTTAATTTTTTGAATACTCGGATGGCCCTTTGAATTCGATGCAATACATGGTCCCCAAAATATATTCGATAATATTAGGGACGTTCAAACTAAATATAAACAGAGGTAAGCGGGTTTGAAAAAATCGTTTCGTTCGGTCAATAACAGATGTTAAAAGAGAACCAGTAAGTGCAGAAGTGAGCGGGTGACTTCAGGTGAAGCTATTATAAAAACAAAAAAAAAAATAACTTTTTGCTAGAGTCTACCTGACTTCGCTCGCTAAGTCAATTCGTTTTGTAATACTTAATTTTGATAGCGGTGCTGTTTGCTGAGGGCGGTAAACATCAATTGTCTACTAATTTTAGGGACACATTGTGGCCTAGGTTCCAACCCATAGGGCATAGACACATGGTTCGTTTCATCCTGGAAGCCAGCCGCCTGATGGAACGTCTAACGGCGACCCGAGACGTAAAACTTGAAACATAGTAAACATCGGTAAAGCAGCGTACAATTAAAAACTCTTATCTACGTAAAGCTAAATTGAAATGTTGTTGCGAATTATTGCAAGTATATTATATTTAAGCCGCTTTTAGCCCAATGTCTTAGCTGATACTCGCTTAAAAATGTCCTATATCTATCTATCTATCTACCTACCTAATTATTGATTATTTGCTAATTTTTTGAGCATCTTCCAGTATTTTTTTTATGTGATTCAGATCATGTGTAACATAGCGCTTTTTTAGGCATAATATCAAGGATTTCATCAAGCGGCACGCGTTTTATTGGATTTATCTCAAGTCTTTCCAACAGAGTCATGAAATCGAATGGCAACTATACATGTGATGATCAACCTTAAAAATAAGAGCGTATTATTTGCCCGCGTTAAAATTCGAACCTAAAACATTCGTTTTTAAAATTGCAGAAGCACACGGCCAAACGGCTAACCAGTTGCCAAATCGAATAGCGACTTCAGTAACGACATTGTTCACAATTGGCCGATTATCAGAAATTCACAGTTTTACATTTATTGGGATAGACAAACGACAAAGCAAGCGAAAGCAGTTACAACGGTACGTACGATCTGATCAATAATAGCACTAACGAAAATCTGCTCCGAAAGACATGTGTACGAAACAACAACTTCGGTCGCCAAGTGTCGTTCAGCCTTGATAGGGTAGAGTGTTTCCGATTTGGTATTTTTTCCTAATAAAACTAAAACAATTTTATTTCCTTTTTCGTGCATATGTATGTGTTTAACTTGAGTATGTTTACCAGCGGTTAAATCGGCTCTGAAGGTCGATCGGAAGTCTAAGAGGTAATTAGTCCGATTGCTGTCCTGGTCAGTACTGACGAACCATTTAAAATTTGATTATTCTTTAGCTCTGTTCAAAGCACTTATAAGCATCTACATAACTCAAGCGTCATGCGTAATGATTGTAATAAAAGCACATGTAATATGTAAGGGCATAAATTCGTCAGTACTGAGCTGACAATAAAAATCTGTCCCAAAAATTGGGAGGGGATACTAATCTCAACAAAACTATCGACTCGTACGCTCGCACAGTTCCTTACTCCACTTCAATTGCTATATCCGCTGAATCCAGTTGAACTGATGGGACGGCTCCATAAATCCACAGGAGTAGCACGACTATCCAGCAGTTTATTAGTGACTGCCGTCTATAACGATGAATTTGTGAGTCCAGCTAAACCGTTAGCTATGTTGCCTTCGTATCTACTCTAATCTATCGGCTACCACCGTCTAATTTGGCCAAACGCCCCCTAAAATGGCGTTCTGGTTTGGGCTGTATTTAGCTCCCATATTTGGAGACGCGTAGGCGTGGTCAGCAGTTAAATCGAAACAGATTCTGCTTGTAGACGGGTAAAATGGAACGCCCGTTGTATCACTTCACCATACAGCACTATGATATCTTCCGGCTTGGTTACCTCACTCTGTACGCCCCTCCAACTGCTGCATCTATTGACTCAGCAGCAGGGTGTAGGAGGGCTAGCATTAGCGCTTGGGAAGTAGGGAATCTATTACCAAAAGACGGCTAGTTTGGACAAACAGCTATTGGCCCTTTTAGACGAATTCGCTTAACAGATATATATGCGACCCGTCCAAAAAAAGGAGGTAGTAGGATATAGGGGAAGTAAACGAGACTGAAAAAGGGGAAAAACCCATGTAAAGTATACAGAAAAAATCAGACTTAGTAAGATGTACGCATCACTCTGAGGTTCTTTAAACTAAAGCGATGACGTCGACGGGGCAGATGCCAAATCAACTAGGTCCTAGCCAGCATTGATATTGGCGCTAACGCACAACTACGCCTTAACACGCGTGAGCCTTTTCGTCTTGGCCTCGCTCCCTGCCTCCCTCCCTCCCCCCCCCGCGCAGACCGACGTGAACATGCACGTTTACCAAACAGACACATGCGACAGGCATACGCAGCTCTATAGCCTCATCCGGTCCGGTGGTCTTATGTCCGGCCATCCTATTTGATTTGGGTGGTGGTGCTAATATAAGTAAAATATGGCACTTAGCCTGGCAGTTTCTAGTAGAAGTGGCTGGCAGCAAAAAAGCAAGCAGGCCACAACTGTGGCCCTGTAAATTGTGGTGCTGCTTCAAGGTGTTTTGGACACTTTTTTGAGCAAAGCTCCAAGAAAGAGGGAGAGGGAAAAAGGTATTGGTCGGCGGCGGCAATGCTAATGCCATTGAAAAAAATTACCTAACGTCACATATCCGTAGATAGAGGATGGAAAAGAAAGAAGAGGTGAAAAGGGATCAAAAGCAAAACGTGCCTGCCGCCGATGTCTTGCATTTTCGATAGGTCCGCTTTTTTAGCATAAACACTATGAACACGATCACGGATGATTTACGTATAATTTGAGGCCTACTAACATGAAAAATTACAGTGAAAGTTTCCTGTTTGTGTACAGACATGACGATAATAATAATAATAAATACGAAAACATCTACATTAGTCTCAGAAGCCAGGATGCGCGCGTGATTATCTACGCGCTGGCTACAATGGTCTAAGATAATGCCCTCCGCTAGGTAGCATCGTGCAGGGAGTGCATGCTTTAGACATTTCAGGACAAACAGAAGTTCTTATTAGGTATGTAAAACCGTGCATGCATTAGCAATGCGATTGTGCAATTATATTTTACTCCGTGCGTCAATATAGTTAGTAAAATGCCTTTTCAATTAACTTAGTAAGAAAAGACTAGAAAAACTATTATCGCAATATCATTACCATATTCATTTAAAAATATTTTTTTTGTAAATGTATCTACTATTACAGATAATTGTGATTTTCCTGCAGCGTAGCCAGCAGAGTGCCAACATTTATAGAAGTCGACGCTGGCCATGCCTGTTACGCGTGATGATTCTATCTGTCAACCGTGGTAAGAGGACCTGTGTCGAGCACCTTCTCTGGCCTTGGTTAATGCAGCCGTATCGGCAACAAGAAGGTAGAGTCGTATGTGACAATCCATACGTGGAGTTTGTATGCGCCTGAGGGCTAAAAACGTCTGTCGTCTCCCAGGGTTGCCATTTTCTTTTTCCATTTGATATGGCGTATTAAACTACCGCAGATATTGGCATCGCTTGAATTTGTCCAGTATGTTGAACGTTCGTAGCTTTTGTTTGCGTAGTGACTTAAAGGGCAGCAAAACTAAGAGCACCAGTGCTATGGTGACGTTAGCAACTAATTTCTTTCCACTAGAGGACCAAATTATAGATAGGACAGAAGCGGCATGCGTGCGCGAACACATGCGGTGATGTGTCTAACAATCTAGAGCTTTGCGTTAAGTCTTCATAATGTATATGCAAAATACGTCTCTTCCTCTCGCAATATATATGTGTTAGTATTATATTTGGATTTGGCATGCGTTTGCTATGCGTGTTACTGCATCGTCAACGAACAACGACGTAACAGCGAGTCCACGTAAGGCGTACCAGTATCGCGCCATGGTCGGCTCCTTTACACGTAAAGAATCTTCTCGCCTGATAGGACGGCCTCTTTGTAAATACCATATGTATGCGAGAAAGCTAATTAAAGTTGGAGCGGTAAGTGATACACAAAATGCCGGTAGATGTTAACGCAGTGATAGTTTTTCATGCAGAATCGAAAATCTGTGTAAACTCTGTAGCTATCGCAAGAATTAGCTTAATAAGCTCGCATCGATCGTACCACGAGTATTTAACACAAGTTACCATTCAAGTTCATCAGTTGCATTTCGACTGTCTAACACACCATAAACTGCACGATCCTACATGACCACTACTAACCATTACTACGCTCGACTTTACTGTACATCTGTTTTTCCGTTAGGGGTACCTGTCCTCAAGTTACGCTTAAGTTAGTAAGCGGCCTAACTCTATTCAACTTATTCTCCTAAATCGTTTTTACAAATGGTAAACAGGCCAATTTTGCTCAACTTCATCGAGCGTGTGCCGAGTTTGCAGTACCATGCTCCCTTATGAGCTTATTCGTACTTATTCCCCATGCAGCCAAGAATTTATCTTGTAATCATTTGTCCGCGCAAAGGGCTCTTTACAATTAGAAGCAAGCGCTCCGTTTTTACATATGTGAATTTCCGTGTTGCGCCCGGAACAGGTCACACGTGAAAGGTGAGATCACATGAGCCGTAGATGGCCAAAGGATTGTTGAAGAGTATTGTAGGGTCTCCGTAAGATTGAGTCAAGCTTTTAGCGAAAGAAGTAAGGCGATGCAAAATAACGGGGGTGAATGTCAGGAGACAATCAGGTGTAAGTGGAACCCGGTCCATCGTTGCTGAATTAATGGAACCTTGTGGCCGTACAATGAGGACAGTTCCAGACTTTGCGCTTCACACGGTTAAGGCTCGAGGAGAGAGATGTTAGACAGTAATTCCTAAAGAAGTAGGCAGCTCTGAAGGAAGATCACGGGTTTGCAGATGTTGGGACGCTATTACAGCCTGCACATATAAGCATCGCTTTTGATAAGAATGGCGTATACAGGAGGATAGCAACTACTCTGCCTCCAAATCTTCTTCTGTACGGAGAGTTTGCTCACTCAAACGAATTGGGAAGAAACAATCGATGCCAGTAAAGTTCCGAACAAAGTCAATCGATTGTCTCTACGTAATTATTGCAAGGATTCCGTTAGTGTTGGAGGTACTATTATATATGTACTCCGATGTAGCTCAATGCTCTATTACAGTCCCATAACATATCGGTTATTTTACCGGTTATTGTTCTTCTGTCCGCGTTTCAACGTACTTACCTGGCAGGAAGAAAAAGCCAATTTTGTTGGACATTGGTATTGTTTGTCGAACTTCTTGTTTCCGGATCCTTTCAGCTGATAGCCCTTCTGATCGCCGGCGGTGGTTGTTCGCCCCCGTCACTTCATCCGCGCACTTCGGTGAGAGTAGCATTGCCAGCGTGGTTGTCCTATCCTACTCTGAACGTAGCTAGCTGGGTCAACCAGCTCTTGTTACGAACTTTACCTTTGACATTGGACTGTCGATTCCACTGTTGGTCTTATTGTTTTGAAAAAGACACACGAAGCTCAGCCAATGCGTTCTGAGGTCGGCGAACCAGCCATCCATAGTAGAAAAGCGGGTAAGTACCATTCTTCCTATACAGAACTGAAGATATGACCAGTCCCGAACCATATCCCGCATTCTGGAAGTTCCCTTGCGTGTCTGTACGCCATCGACTCGAAAGCAATCGACGATGGTCGTCGAAAGCAAGCTTTCCGGATCTTTTTTTCGGTGGAACAGAGATTTCACCCTATAACAAAAAAAACACCATACCAAAAGAATATACAGCTGTCCAACGGGCTAACCAGTAAACGTGCTGTCCAGAGATGCCGTCCGCATTTTATAAACGTGTTGTCTCCTCTTCCTCTTGTAGGAAGAAGTTATCCGGTAAGCCTTGCCTTCGGACTCAAAGCACCAAAGGTGCACTGCTTAAATAAGCAGATTACTCGTAGAGACAGACGCAAGCGAAGTACGTCCTCGACTAATGACAGACTTTTTTTAAAATGGAAGTTCTACGCGTTTGACGGTCTATTAGGCGACTGAACGCAATACGGTAGCACTCTAGTGTTTCAGGTTACGTTGACGCGTTTTTCGTGTTGATGAATTGACTACTATACTACATAAAACAAGTAGACTCGGCATCCCAAGCAACATTTATATTGAGAAACATAGTGAAGGCAACCTAACGCAACCTAAGACCTTTCTGTCCTCCTCGCCTCAAAGAAGACTAACCGATCAATTTGACCAATTCAAATCTGCTCTGTTATCCCCGAACAGTTGCCGCCGTTTCTAAATGAACTTTATTTATTGCGATGCCTATATATTTGCTTGTATATGTAAATGTTTGTCAGTGATTTGTCTATGTGGCTGATGCTTATACTGATACCTATATGCGTGCGAAAGCGTGTCAATCTGCTCGGCTCTTATATCCAGATTATCGTCATGGAATACGATAGCTGGCATTGCCTTGCCTTACTCAGCCTGGCAGTACGTCAGTGGCAAACGACTAACGATACTTGGTTCAAACAGGGTGTGAAGGTGGAGTAGGAGATAAGCCAATGAGGAGAGATGCCCGCTCCTGTCCCACTAGGTGGGGCTGCGGAAGGCACGCAATTGGTAACCAATTAGCTTTATTGGATGAATCAGCCGCCTCTTTCCCGTTAGTTCCTTTACTTATCCGTGTCGCTTGTGTGACGGTGGCATTCGATGCGGCCGAGGCACCGTCAGCTGGTTGCTCTCATGTTCGGCGGCGAAAATGGAGCCTTGAGCTTTCGAACCGAGGTCCTCTTTTACACTCGTGTAGTCAATCAACACGTTCCCTTTGCTGTAACGTTTTTGCGCCTTTAAGTTTCACTTGCTATAAGGCAGCCATACTATACTGTTCCATGGACTGAATTACATGCCTAGTGACTAGAAGTCGAAACCCAGTGTGTAATTTCGATTGGTAGCGTGGTACAGTATATGACTGTTTCAGACCAACAGCACGATCACCAGATTAGGATTGTTGCCCATATTCTTTCTTCTAACAGTTTTTAACTTTTTAAATTTAAATTAAAAAAAAAAAATAAAATTTAAAAAAAAATTAAACGTTGCCAGCCAAATCCCAGCATCGATACAGCAATACAACTACTATCAGTTTCGGTGTTCATTTATGGGTTTTACAGATTTTCGTAAGACTTCATTTCTAGCCAGCGTGCTGAGGACTATTGAAACTGGAACACGTAGATGTGATAAGGTCAGCGTGAAACGCTAGCATCTGCAGGTCTATCCTATTAGGATGTCCTGACTTTGACTGCACAAACAAGTTCACAAACAAACACGATGCCACAGTCATACTTTTAGCGCCACCTTTACGAATGCGACCGGGGAAGCTTACCTGAACTATGTCAAAGGAAAATTAGCAGCGCATGATAAGTACTCCCAGGTGCCCGCGTCTACGCATAGCAATAAACTAGCAGACCTGGACGTTCAGCCTATTAAATATGAACAAGCCAAACACGCCCGGCGCCGTAAAAATCCAACGTGTTATACGGTAGACGACTGAAAGGAATGAGCGTTAATACGTCGGCCTTAGACAGACGGAGATAGAAACCGCCTTATGTATATCTGCAATGGAATGCTAAACGGGAACGTTCTAAAGGACGGGATGCAAAGCTGGACACGGAATCGGTCGGTCCTTTTACTTCGCTGGTTAAATCCAATTTTCAATGACCTCTATATGTTGTGTACGCTTCCAGCAAACACATGGGCTACATAACGTGGCTAACTCTTTTTTTCGACGGTAGCTATCCGCAGCTCTTTTCACCTGCGTGCAGGAATGTAGGCTTTCGCTCGCAGGCTGTTAGGTCGCCGGTCCGTTGTCATCCGTCCGCTAACATTTCCTCTACTTTGTATTAATACTATTCCCTTTTAGTTCGAAAACGAGCTCAAAGCAGCTACGAGCACGAACCACCGTCGAAATACGCCACGCAAAAACTTTCGACAGAATTGTTGTTGCTCAGCCATTGGAGGCTTCAGAAGGTCTCCAAAATGCGACGTTAGCATTGCCCAACTGTAGATTCGATAGCAGCGGTGTAAACAGCGGTGCGGCTATACCGAGCTTCTGTTCCGGTAGCTGCTAGCTGGGCGGTTGGCTCATTTCATTGTTCGCTTGTCCATCCATCCCCTATACAGTTTCTCGACGGCTGTCTTCGTTGTCATCGACAAATGTGCGTTCCCCTCAAAAATCTCACTTGCCTTAACTATATCCCTCCCAGGTAGGGGCGCTAGGCCAATTGGGTACAAAGGAACCTGTCAGCGTGCTCCACGAATCGAACGGCACTTTTTTAAAATATGGATGTTTGAAGGCGTTACTCACAACACTTCGCATGGCAGTTATCAGCATTCGATTTAAAAAAAAAACATTTAGTGGTGTGTGAAGGATATCATCGCCCGCCCTTTACTTACGCTAGTAATACGGCAATAGTTAGCGGTTGAACCGCGTAAGGCCTTGCTGTTTACACATAACTGTATTCGATTTTGCGCATTGTAGTCGCTCACAATAGTCAATGTGTTCCGTCCATTGTGTTGCCGAACCATTGAATCGTAAAGAAATTGTTTCATGTGTTCATCAAAAATCATCTATAACAACGACACCGCTTGTCCGATCGCTGCATAGTGCTTGGCTGAGCTGAATATCCTAAATAAATAATAATAAAATAAAATAATCAAATTGGTTACTTTCAACCGTGAGTTTATCGTAAAATAAAAGGAATGGAAAATAAAGTGGGGAAACCTTCACGCTTCATTCTTAGGATCGATAGTGCTATTTAAATGCGCCTTAACTCATGGTCAGGGGCCGAGGCAATAGGCCACAAGATTTAGCTCAAAAGCTGTGTAATAGCCCGAAGGCTTCGCAGGCCACAGGTGGAGCCAAACAAGTGGACGAACGGTGAAGCCTCTTCTCTCGGCCGAGCCCCTTTTGGCACGATCTAAATTCTCCTATAGGTGAGGACGGTCCGGCGCGAGACGGACCATTGTCGGGTCTAAATCGGCCGATGAATCAAGCTACCGCGCTGCCATCGCTGCGGATACCAACTTTCGCACTGACACCTGCTTCACTTCCCGCCGCAAATAGGTTGGCAGAAAAGCCACATCTGCTTAAGCTGCCTCCAGATGGCACTAATTCATTACACATATTTGATCAACACATTCAGGCTCTACGCCTGCCTGTACGAGTAGTCAACTGTGTGTAACTTTTTTCGTTTGGCAAAAGGACTTTCTACGTACGTAGGCCTCTGCAGCTACTCCAATGTTATACTTACATCGTAAGCGTAATGCACATTGAATTTTTGCTCTTCACAGCGACGTTTACACTGGAAACAATATTTTGTTCAACTGTGAAGCATACTGTCCTAGGATATTTCTATCTATTTCATACGAGCTTTAGCTTGTGTAAGTTAGATTTTGCCTGGTAGGGCCGAAAAGGGACAACGGTTGCTATCAAACATGATTGGCATCCAAGGTTTATCAAACAAGGGAAACCGGGTTTAAGCTTATACTATATAGTAAATTTTACGAGTGAAAGCATCTTAGAGAGTTCCAGACGATTGTCGTGTTTTCCAGCCATATCGCATGCTGTTGTTGATTAGGCTATGAGTTTTAGAATTTACGGTATCCATGCCCTTCTCTTCTATCAGACGTCCTTGCCACAGTAAACTCGCTCTATTAAAATCATGTAAGTTATCATAGGCAAGCGGGCTCAGAGGTTTTATCGCCGTCTACCTGGCTGTAAGAGGGTGCTAGATCGACGAAGGTATTAAATTTGGAGAACTTTACGTTGCTGCTGTTACTTCCGAGGTGGATCGGATGATACTTGAGTCCATTACATAGCGTACCGACCGCGCTACCATCTCAACGGGCAAGGCATCATCGTCGGACGCGATCCGTCCTTCGCTATTTGAATATCTCTGCCACATAGTTAGCATACACATACCCTTGGCCAAACTCCCGGTTGTGTTGTTTCCTCTGGCTATGATATATATACTTGACGCGACATGAGCGAGCAGCGACAGACTCGTTTAGGGGAACACGTGCGCTCTCGAGAAGATAGTTGCTGTCCGGTGTAGTTGGTTTTTAGCAGACAACAGTCAGTGAACCGTGTTAATGTTCTGGCTAGGGACGTCGTGTAAAGGAGGTTGATTCTATTGCTGTTCACATACTCACCGACTACTTCTGTCCAAAACCTTACAAAGGCCTCCGTAGCCTTCGAGCGGACGGCCCGACAAAAATGACTACATCTCCATATTTTCTTCGTACGAATAGCAGCATGTCCTTCATTCTGCTCTTTTTAGTCAGCCATCGCCATCTTGTTGTCTTCACTTTATCAGCCCATCGCGCCACCTCTTATATCGATCAGCTATCTATACGAATACGAACGTATTGGGTGTCGAATCTTGATTCTCTTTCCGTCGCTAGCAACAAAGCTATTCATGTGTACTGCCTAGCTCCAGAAGTGACTCCGTGGCGGGTGAACGGACCTGCGAGTACGTCAGATTGGTGGAACCGAGCTTATATTCGTGAACTGCTTTTGTCAAGATCGATAGAAGATGACGTTCGATACGAGACCCTCATCGTGTAAGTGAAAGGGGAACGAAAGTTTCATCAAGCGAATCACAGTGGCTCTACGCTAAACCTACCCTAAAATGCCGCAGGCCTACTAGCTTTAGTCGACCTTTCTTTGGCTGCTGGCGGACGTGGAGCGCAGTCAGTCACAAACAGGAAATTCAACTCGCAAAAATGTAACGAAGCGACCAAGGTATGTAAAGTCTTGCCGGATATTGGCCGTATGGTGAATTTTCCTATGGTTCGCAGATGTTCCAACGTCCGCGGTCTGTTTGCCTTCGACCCCCCGTATCTTACAACCCTCTCTGCCGCCATCTGTTTCTCTTTCCGTTTCTTTCTGCCTATCTGAGTTTCTTCCCAATGTCCATTCTCTCTTACTCTTTAGTATAGGCATGGAGCATATGAGGTCGTCGTCAGCTACGCTATGCAGGTCGGTTCTACAGCTTCCGTAGCAACGAATCTCGCCTGGATAATAGGATCGACTATAGTTCCTTCCAGGCCATCGATTTATATCATAGGACTGAGCTTCATCGTATATTTTATTGTGTCATCGAAAAAAAATAACTACATTTCTGCCAGGAAAAAGAACGACAAAGGAATCAATTGGTCCATCGCGCATCCTGCTCCTTTCCCCCTCAGTCTGAAGCCAACCGTGTGCGGGTTAAAGTTTGCCTCGTTAGAAAGGTGTATCTACAGGTGATGGCAAACCTCGTTTGTGATTCTGAACTTGTCACGCAAATCTCACAAGATATGGTGTTCGAAATTGACAGGATAATCCTTGTTTGTCTAAAATCCTCTATCTACACACAGTAGCGGGACACCACTCTGGTCTGGAAATCGATTACAGCCCATCTTCTGTGCAAAGCAGAGGGCGTGATTGTCGACAACAGTGAATCCCAGCAAAACTTCAATAATGAATGTTTTCAATCTGTTCACTCAATCAGTCTTTACGTTTTCCCACTTATAGACAGAGATTTACTGGCGGCAAGAATGGCTGAGCATTAAGGACGTTACATGTCGCAAAGGGCTTCGGAAGGTGATTTCACTGATTTTCACTCTATGTATATCATCCTTCCCCGTGGCTAAACTTTGTCCGTGTGCGGTTTCTAGAATGACATGGGTAGTAAGGCAAGTTTGATTACCATTTTCTTCATATGTAATAAGCCGTGTACAATTGAAGCGTTTGTACTTCTACGAAAGGAATAAACCCACCTGAGTGCTTGGCCAGTGCTCGTCAAATTCATGATCTCCTGGAACTAATTGCAGCATATATGTTGCTCGATGGTTAGGGTAACTGTAGTACACCAAGGTGCAGCTTTTCGTACGACAACAAGGCTGGCTCGGGTTTCATACGGCTAGTGATCGAGACAATGACAGGGCGAGAAGGAATAGCAGAAGTCTCGGCTGTGAGCCCCTCACATATCTTGCTCGTTATGCGCCTTGTTTTTTGAGCGATTGCGGCTGTTTTATTGTTGATGTCGTTAGCCCGAGCAAACAACGTCCATGGACGCCAGCTACTCAGACGTGTCTAGCGGATTTAAGCAGTTACAAAAGGCAGTAGTTGTTATAGGGAGTGGGTCCAGTGTTTTCGCCTTCCGCCATGGTACAAAACAAAGACAAATGCCTGATCAATGCTCCGTCATGTTATATCTGCTCTCGGGCCCAAGGCCCACCGATTCTACGACGAGCAAGCTAAACACATACAAAAATACCTTCGACCTCTTCCCATTCGTCTCCGTTATCACGTCTTCCTTCAAGACCAGTCAGCTTCGAGTGAGCTCAGCCAGCTTTCATTGATTGGTTATCGAATAGCACGTGCCTTTTCCCCCTTTCTACTGCATACAAACACTGAAACGGGATATATATTGTGTCCGATGTCCCCTTTATCGTACGATTGCATATATTGTCGTAGTATCCCTGCATTCAAAACATGCTCAGTAAAAACGTTCGTTTTCGGATAGTGCATTACACTTGGTAGAAGAACTTCCGTAAAGGTACCTAATCACTTACCTTAAAGCAACGAGGGCGTCGAGTAGTCACCATCCGTGCTATGAAGTAATCTTGAAATTCTCGATTGCTAAGTAAGAGGAGATATGTACAGAGCCGAAGATGCAAACAACCAGTTTGTAATTTTCATCTTACGAATTAACTGGCACAAGGTCTCCCTGTAACTTCGATAATCCCGGATGAGAGCGTGCGTCCTAGAGGAATAGGTACCTATATATGTATATATATACGTATATATGTATATATGTGTTATCTACAGCACTACGTATGATGCTACAACGGAAACGCGGCCGTAAACGCGTAGTCATTGTCGCAGAAAAAGGATATGGTGATGTCATCATCTTGAGGCAAATAAGACGCGGGAGGCTGTCCTGCTCAAAGTAGTACAACGAGATCCGCTTATATTGTGGATAGGGGAGGTCTAGCGAGTCCTGATCACCTGGGTCGTCAGGAAGGCCTCCGTTGCCCTCTCGCCCGTCTCCCGGACCAATCCGAGGGTCGCGTGGGCCCCGCGAACTCGTCGAGCTCATCGAGATTATGGAGGCATCTGACAGACGTCGCTCACCCAGTATCGTTATCTTTGGAACCATGATCGACACCTGAAATTAAGTTTGCGAAACAACGGCAGTTAGTAAAGTCCGCTTCGTTCTTCAAGCTAATATCGAGCTTGAGTCCTCAAGCGAATGGACGGCGGCTATCTATCTCTTGTGGAATAACGGCACCATGATAAACAACAAAGTGCACTGTAGATACATAGCTCTTCAGAACCCGCTTGAGATAGGAGATGGCACTTGTTAGACAACCGTCCAAAGCTCACAATGAAAAAGTTAACCCATAAAGCAGGGGATACGATTGACACACTAGTACAATTTAATTCGACAGATGGTACTTAAATTTAAGGGGCTCTAACGGACTGCATTCGATTGCTATTGTCAAGCCAGTCTCCGTTTGCGACAGAATGACACGAAATGTCTATGAATATAAAATACAACACTTTTGTGTACCCCTTTAACTGGAATCGTTTTTTATGGACGACAAGTGCATCATTACATCGAACAGGATATCCATAGTACAGCGCTCCACCAATTGGTTTATTTATTCATTATAAAACAGGTAAACTTTGTTTTTATCTCCCGTCTTCTGCATGAAGAAAGCTTGATTAATCGTATTTGTTGCTCTAAAATGTTATTATCCTTTGTAATATTCGAATCTCGTAGAAGTACATTAGCGTTCCGCGCATCTACGCGATGCCTAGAGGAACCAGCTCAATTGTATTAAATAGTACGATTTAGCCCGCCCTTCTACAGGAATGTCGTCACAACTTGATGGATAGGACTCAGTCTATTTTTGAAGTTTTAATTAATTATTTTATTAGTATATCAAATATAAGAGGTATATATGAGTAAACCCAGTATAGGCGGAGTTTCTGCTATCAAGCTGGTCTGGGTTGAGATTCATTCAATACTTTAAGCGAGTATTCGTGTAGGAAACGGCAGCCCGAGCCATCTAACTAAATATCTAAAGAACCTCCTTCCTGATAAACTTGCAAGTATTCAAAAATTCTATCATTTCGATTGCACCTATGACCGTACTTCGTAACAATAAATAGTACTAAATACATTTTTTTTGATAGAAGCACAAAGGTGGTGGTTGTAGTTACATATCTATTGTACACGGAGTTCTGTTAATGACAGGCAATAAAGCTTGGCTCAGAAGCGAGGCAGGCCTTATTATTTATCTGTGGGATTTTATTTCCTCAAAAGTAAGACCTTGCGTAGTGTGTCTGCTAGTACCATTTCGTTGGGCTATGCATTTTGTACCAAGTTACTCTATGTTTTAAAGTGCGCGAAAGGTTTGTTTGTTCATATATCTGTTGTGGAATGCTGTCATGTCTATAGGATCTCCTGGCCTTTACAACAAGTTCATACGGACACCCTCTATAAGGTTGTTTGGCCTTTATTTGGTGTTGGGTCTTTTGTGTGGGCGGAATTCCGAGGGACTGCGTTTGGACCGCTGAAATTTCGCTAAAATACCACAGTGAGATTTTTTTAAGTGAAGCCTCTATTTTACCCACAGCCGTAACCCAACTTTGGACCCTGAAAAATTTCCATCACAAACGGCCCCTGAGAGCCCAAGACGTATTATCATCTTCTGTGCATACTTGATTGTGTCCGCCCACGAGGAAGGAACAGCGTAAACAGGCACCGAAAATAGATAGTAACGTTTTCGCGGAAGGATCCTCCAAATCTCAACTGCCGCTTCCTAAGGGGACAAATACGTTTTTGCTATAATATTTCTAGTGTATATTCACCTGCTGTATGTTGCACAGTCCAGTTTGACCAGAGTAAAAGCTAATTAGTTAGCTGATAGTAGCAAACGAACGCTTAATATAGTAAACGGCAGTAACAGATATCTAGAATGATGGAAGGCAATCACAAAGTCGTTTTATGGAGAAGAAAATAGCGGAAATAGGCAATTAGGAGCAGCCTGTTTACTATGGTTAGCTCTAGGGATCCAGGGAGGTGGCTCAATTGGTAATTAGAAAAAGGCTCAATTAGAAACGTTAGACGAAGACGTTTAACTATAAGGTCAATTTCACCCTTAAACTTCTTTTATAGGTTTGACCATTAGGATTACAAGACACAGTTGCTTTCCACTGAACTCATAAGCAAACCACAATGAAGTCGTATTCCTAGAAGTCCATGCGTAAAAGAATGCAGCTTATATAGAGAGTGCTATTTCGTGTCATAGGGGGTGCTGGGCAATCTTCAACAGTGCTTATCTATACAATGTTTGTAGGAAGCAAAATAGACGAACTTTACTAAGTGAAAACATTAGATAATTCTTTCAAAGTATCTATTGAAATCTCACCAGTCCGTTGGATGGTTCTACACAGAATCGAGTCCAAGATCCTAAAAATAATAGGTCAAGATCAGGTTTGCATTGAATTGGTAAACGAAAATGATAAATTACTGTATGGCCCATATACGAAGCATTATTGAACTTGAGTGAATTAGCCTACAAAGAACACTCAAAGTGATATTGGCATATCGATATACCCTCGACTCCGTACCTTACGCTCAAATCGGTTTGAAGTTACCAGTAGTGATGTGGCCATCACGACGACAATGTCTCAGGCGGCTGCAAACTGGCTGACGTTGAAAATAGCTATGTCGGTCATCATTGATTCAGTCATGGATTACGTCATTTTTCTACGTACTACTGCTACCACGTAAACTTATGCATGGATTGGCAGCCGGATGGTTCCTTCTCACAGCTCATTATTTACGTGCGAGATAGATGTGCAGTGTAACATTATAATGGTGTCAATGAACGATTAGAGCCTACGGTACAGCGGCGTCTTCTACTAAAACCCCATTATTACCATTAGCGAGACAACGGTAACAAGATTTTGGTTTTGGGTTATTCGGCGAAAAGCGGCCATATTATTATTTGATTACCGTTTGTGTCTACGTAGGAATAGAAAATAATGGTACTTTATTAGGGCAACAGCTCAGAGTTAAAGAATCAACGAGTGAATAGCGGACGATATAGATGATTTTAACTGTTAAGCTTCGATTCTGTCAAAAGATACAACCTGCTAAATATTGTTATTTAGAGACATTTAGAGATGCCCTGTCAAGCATTTGGGGCATAGGCTTCGGAAAAAAGGGACGGAAAGATTATTCGATGAAACTGTCTGAATGTACTTAATGCTTTTATGGAGGATCAAATATGGATTCCTAAGGATTTTTTTGTAAGGGTGGGAAATCTGCAGTGTATTCAAATCATTTGAGAATTCATTAAATTCAAACAAGCGCCATGCTCATTAAAAATAAGCTTCTGCTAAATCTAACATGGCAACATTGAACCGAATCAGTAGAATGATTGTCCTTTAGTCCTGCGACAAGGCACATAAAAATAACACTGCAAATACAAAACCTTTGTTGTTAGCAACGATTATGATGGTTCTATTGATTGCATTGAACTAATATTGAATTAATTGGCGCGTTATTCAGCAATTCCTAGTCAACATTTGATATATAGCTAGGCATGGCATTAAGTCTGCGTGATAAAGCACAAAGGATACAAACCTTAGTATGCGCAAACGATGTATCCCTCTTTTATGCAGCGACTAAATAAAACATTTCTCACTTTATAATACGAGCATCAAGGTGAATCGCATTTGTCCTACTGTATCTCTTATATAAAAAACATGACGACGACACGCATATGATTCGTAAAAAAGGTCAAGCTGCAGGAAGGAGACGATGGCCACTCACAAGGCTAACACGATCCCCTCGTTGCTCACTGATCGTTTCTGGCTCCTTCTGGATGATCTACGTAGACTAGTATTAGAGTTCTGTCTCAAAGGCAAAAAGAAAGGCTCAAAGAATAGGCTTAATAGTTCACACGGAACTTATGCTTCATGAAGCAAGGAAAAAAAATGAATAAAGAAAGGAAGCAGACGCTATCAGAGATCATTATAGACACGATACAATTTCATACAGACAAAACTCACTGGCAAACTCACTAGTACGCCCAACGCAGACGACCCTATAGCGAAGAGAAAGATAGCTGTGTTATTTTCGCTCCAAAGTAAGTATGGCAGACATCGATGATATAAATATAAGCGGTAAATGGAAATCACTTGAAGGTATAAAGAAATGCAGTCAAACAAAATTTTTTAGAAGGCTTTTTATATTTTTCTTTAGAAGATTACTTCTAACACACAATGTTGTTGTGTGGCTGAACCCTCCGCTCGGATCGTTTGACAATAAAGTTCATATTTTATTCATACATATAACAAAGTACGACTATAGAGGAATATCGTCCGGAAGGTAGTGTCCGACTCTTCAATGATATACCCAAATTTCTGTGAGCTGGACTTGTAATTTATTAGAACTTCCGTTCGGAACAAATTGTCATTGTCCTAATTTTTTTTGGACAGACCTAATTCTAAACCGGTCACTGTATCCATGCAGTGAAATAGATAAATACGTCTTACAGAAGAATAAGTATTGATAAATGCTTGTCTAAGGATCTTGATGGGACAGGACATACTTGGCGACCATTTCCCAAGTCTACAGTTATCTTTACCTCACAAGTTGCATTATTCCATAGTTATTTTAGTTCGGAAACTTGACTATTTTAACTGATTAGGGTCTTTGATATTTCGCGTTAGACTATTTGACAGTTTACTGTCTTTAGTACTCAGAAGCACCCTGACCCATAGCCAGTTAATAAATTAACACATATATATGGAGCTTATTTTTTTAGCGTATACTGATTACTCACAAGGA
The DNA here is from genome assembly GCF_002443255.2 of Varroa destructor. Lineage (NCBI taxonomy): Eukaryota > Metazoa > Arthropoda > Arachnida > Mesostigmata > Varroidae > Varroa > Varroa destructor. The sequence goes on along the minus strand of NW_019211454.1, from coordinate 54,852,214 downwards.
AGTTTTACTGCTGGATTTGTCTATTGGCCTTATTATACTCATATATATAAGTATGGGCACTACGAACGACGACGATTGGCCAGCCCTCCAAATACACGTACTGAGATCTGCTTTTGATGACTCGAATACTCTTACCTTTTTGTCACGTTCTTTTAAAAACATTCATTTTTTTCTGGGTCAGACATGTATTACCGCTGAAATGTCACATCGACTGGAAAGAGTACATTCCATTACTTCGATATTGTTGCACTGGATAACTTTAATAGCTGTAACAAAGTAATCAGGTGTTGCCGAGTATATGATTCGTACGGTAGTTAAAACGCATGCAAAACGATGTATTGTAAACTGTGTGCTTTATTTTCTATAGCTATGCATAATGGATAGGCACATAAGGCGATATGAGATCGAAAATAATACAGTAAGCAGTATGCTGCAAATAAGGAACAGGATTGGCCTATGGCGAAAATTGCTAACAGATAGGCCTTCAGAAGCCGACCAAAAAAAAAAAACTCTGAATAGCCCGTAAACAAACGTGCTCGCTGTCGCATCGTAAGTAGTCAATGTTGAAAAACGTTATCACCTTCGACAGCTGCTTTCTATTGATTGTCTCATGATGACGCGAATTCGGACCCTCAGTCCTTCATTCGTCTATAAGTCATTTCTTCATTGAAACGCTCATTGGCTAAGGAACGTGCACAACCGCACAGGACCAGTACTTATGTTAGAAAATCCGCTTTTAGAAGCAGTCACTCTGCATTTCTTTCCAGACAGTATAACTTCCTTGAATGCAACGCTTAAGCTTTCATCTGCCATTCCCTGTCGTCCTACTGATCCTACCTCCTCCTTACGTCCGATGAGTATCTTGGATCGAATGCTTTCGAATCTTGCATGTATTTTGCGTTTACTGTATGAGCAGGCAATGGAAAATTGCCACCTTTTGTATTTCCCTACTAAACTGAACTGCAACAGAGCGAGCCTCTTCAGTTTATTATTAAAATCTTAACGTTGACGGAAAGAGCTTATTAGTCAAGCACCCACTAATACCTGGCTTTGGCTGCAACTTTTGTGTTTGGAACTGGTGAAGAACGTGTCGATAAACTGCTACTTCATTTCCCATCTTTGTTGTTGTCAATTTTTTGTCACGTCTTTTCCTAAATACGAGTAGAAGTGCATACGTACGTATTTACGCCTATAAGCGTTGCACATTTAGAAATTAGTGTATAACTTGGCACAGGTATTGCTCTGACTGAAAGGCCTTAGATCATGGTATACGACGATTCAAGCAGGGAGCTTAACATATCCATATGGAAAAATCGCCTCGGCCAACAAAGGGTCGGTTGCGAGTCTTTTTCACGTTTGCCCCCAAAACCGGTTCACGCTCACCTCACCATAAACACGAAATACAAAAAACGTCATATTGCGTATGATTGTAGGTAGCCACCATGATAGCTTAGTGGGCAACGTATTTGCCCCCTAATCTTAGAGACACGCTGTGGTCCAGATAGATATCGTTTCGTGCTGGGAGCCAACCATCTGATGAAATATCAGCCATATCGGATATAAAACTCGAAACGTAGAGGGACTGTGATGGATAATGTTAACTTCGGTCAAATTGTAGTAAGTTCAGCAGCTGGCGCATCATGCTCCCATTATGCCTACTATGCGTACATAAAACGAATGCACCCTTAAAATTAGCTATAACTCCTTTGGGCTTTTCCAGTCAAGGGTCAGTAGTAATCGATGCTCGGCTCGTCAGGCGATGTCATCCCGAGATCTAACAATTTCATTAAATATAATCATACGTTTTCATTTAACAGGCTAACTGTCTTTAAATACTACTAACTAGAAACAAGCATTTCGTATTCAATCAATCCTATTTTCCGTAATAGTCATAAAAAGGGTGATGTTACCCACATAGTGACTGGATTTGGGCTACGTATACTTTTGTAGAGCAAAATCTACTTACCGATGGAGCTGCAGAAAATTTTGAGTCGATAGTAATATATATATATATATATATATATATATATATATATATATATATATATCTAATTGAGCATTTATACCACGAACAAGGACGATTCATTTAGCTGAAAGTCGAAAGCCGGGTAGAAAACAACTATATTCATATTTGTTTTTTTTTAGCATGATATTTTGAAGACTTGTCGATGTTCGCCTTAGTCGATGCTTCTATGCGCAAACATAGGCAGGACTGACTGGATTCATCATTAATAATGTATTAGCTAAGGGCCAGCCTATTTAAGCGGAAGGCATACGCCTTAAATGACATTGAGGTAGGCAGTTGAGCACCTGGCTGTAAATGTTAGGAGTATTTGCTCAGCCTGTTTTAGTATAGGGTATAAAATATGTAAGAGAATACTGGGCTTATTTAGCCAAGGGGGCTTGAAAGAACTTCAAAAGGCGGTTAGGCAATACGCCATTATTACTCTCGAATACTATATAGATGATATATTTGCCTAAATCTCTGGACTAAAGCTAATGCTATCGAAGTCTTTTTTTTTTTTAGCTATTGACATAATGAGAACACATTGGAGCATTTAATGCGGCCGTTTTTTAAACGAGGTAATCGTTGGCTTATTTAATAGCGAAAAATGGCACTCAAGATGACACGAATGCCCATAACCGACAACTGTGAAGAGTTCGACAAGTGTCGAAGACGTCAAAGCAAATTTTTAAATGTATTGCATCTCCACCCTACGAGTAGGCGAACAGATCAGTACTTTTTGATATGATCCATATAATATGATTATATATGTGCAATGTTATATGTGATAATATGATTATACACGTATATGATTATTATGGTACTGTTCATATATGGAATATACGTTACTCAATGCATACATCTTTAGTAGTAAAATCGAGAATATTAATGTGCTATAAAATCAACTGTTTGCACATTATACTATAGGTCATACTCACATAGCATGTCGCAGCAAGCGCAATGGGGTATTTGCCCTGCATCTTTGCCTCCGACCATAGCTTCGCTATCTAATGGCAGTATCATCGGGAAACAAGATATTATTGTTACAAATTTGTATAGAAATCTTCTATTTGTCGCCAGTATATTGTCTATGTAGACCTATTAGTTTGCTTGATTTCATTTCAAGATGGCCTGAAGCCTCTCATAACTCAATGTTTAACCCCACATGGCTTTTGCGGGAAAATGCAGACTAGCGTTTCCCCTAACAGAGTTTCTTTTGAAAGTAAATTAATTTAAAATGGCTTGATGGCAGTTGATTGAATCTGATAAACAAATAATTGAGTGAGGTAGCTGATCCAGACAAAGCAAGAGCACTGCAACTCTCAAAAACGTCTATCCACATTGATATTCCGTACGAGTAGCACAGAGCTGGTGCACCAGAAACATAACGACGAAAATGTCTGTATGAGGGCAATGAATGATAGTATAATATCGAAGGCAGATATAAGCTGTCTCCGTCATAGCTTGGTGGGCAACACATTTGTGTGCTAATCTTAGGGCACGTTGTGGTCCAGGTTCGAACCCAGAGGGCATAGATACGCAGCTCGTTTCGGGCTGCAAGCCAGCCATCTGTCTGATGGGATACGCCAAACAACAATACCGGACGCAAAACTCGAAACATCGAGATATGTTTGTTCGTATTTATTGTGCAATTACCATATAAATTGAAATAACCCAAAAATAAAATAACATAATTTCACTACTAAAAATCACTTGAAATGATAAGCAAAACGTATGTCAACGTCAAAAGATTAAATGTCATTATTTACACTCTATAACATGTGTACCATTTCGACATAGTCGGCATCAATTGCTCTTGCTTTTTGCTATACGTATAGAACGAACTGTAGAATTTAGCCATAGGGGACGTTCTACAACAAATCCACTACGAGATAATTATAGTTATGCCTCAACTAGAGATATTAAAAGATCTAGCACTGGACAAAAATATAATTTTCAGCAAGAGAAAGTACGACAGCATATCTTGCCTAAAATGCAAAGGTCCGTCGAATTTAGATTCCCTCTCTATAGAGAAAAAAAGTTTGTATCGAGGGTCCGAAAGCGCTGCGACTCAAAAACTCGAAGGCTCGAAACTGCATTAGCGGGTGGACCTTGAGCTTGTCGATAAATTTTGATGTTACACTTTTTCCGTAAATTTGACCGTTCGTAGGATGAATGGAACGAACGGGTGAACAAGCAACCCGTACAGATTTTAACAGATTACGGAAAATCTTATGTAATCATACGAACTATGTAAATAGAAAGACTGTTTAATTAAATGTTGTAAGTGAAGTGGTTAAAAATCCTACACAAAGGGATGACTACTTGATTTATTAGTTTTTTAAGGTGCTGGACGCCAACTACGAGCAAGGCATGAAGGGCTTGGGGTAGTAAAGAAGTGTCGATAGAGACGTTTTTAACGATGGCTAGCTTGGGAGCACCTTATTAATACTATGTGTTATTATGGCATTAGCAATTGTTTAAAACAGTACTGTTATTGAGCTTACTCTGCGCGGCCAAAAAGATTTAGGAATAATACTTGGACATCAGGCTTTACCTTTAATCAAAGTTACCCTATTATTTTATAAAAATTCACGGGAAGCTGCTGCATATATATGTATATGCGAATATGAGAAAAATGGCCGGCATAGCAGAAGCAGATAGGGCTCAATACCTGGAAACAGGCATGACAAGGAAATCTATTCGTCATTAAGAGACACCGGATTTTATATAAGAATGGACTTTAAGGTACGTTAGTACAATGCTCAAAAGAAGCTTACTAACATTATTTCAGTTAAAGAAGGTGTTGATTCTAAGACTACGTTCGTTTTGTGCAATATGGGACTCCTCACAAAACATGTTTGCATGTCCTTATAAAGCATTGTAGCACAGATGGCTCCAAACGAGGCGCTGAGAGATGATCGTTTTATTATTGTGTATTTACAGAAAATTATATGAACTTCATTTATTTCAGCAAGCTAATAGAGCGATTGATTCTATAACTAACGTTCGAAAGAAGATTGCCCTTGTACCCAATCTTAGTTCACACGTTATAAAGAAAACCTGAAGCTAATTTGCAAGTGTATGCCACAAAATAATTACACCACTTAGTCCAGCCGCACAGCGGCTTAAGGAATTCTGGAAGCGGTTTTCTCCAAACCCAGCCCAGTTAGCAAGCTCGTAACGGTCAGCAAGTCGTACGCCTTGTGCGAGTGTCGGAGTATCGGACGCCTAAAGCTATACTAATTAGCTAAGTGTTACTTAGGCAAAATGTGCTGAGTGTCTGCCCTTGATTGAAGGGCACAGGATTATATTGGCTGTATTCGTCTCTACTACTACTCTACTGTGTGGACTCTACTAGTTCTGTATGGGCTCACCCTATACAAATGAATGTTTCGAAGCTGGTTTACCCAGCAGCGGATCATATCGAACTTTACCGCATTTTGTTTCTATGTGGCCTCTGATGATTTACGTACTTCACAAGAAGAGAACGTGTTTTTTGCCACTCACATTCATCGCTGTTTGTGTAGTTGAGAACACCGTTCTGTTCAAATGGATCAGACACCGACACTAATACCAGACCACTAGAGATTAGATATACGTATGCATATTTGCTAACGGAGCTCTATTTGTTGCTTCTTCGTAACCTGTTTGATCCCATGTGACGGCTGCAACGTACCTGACGTATGGCTCGTTCTTACCCAAAGCAAGAAACATGTACCTCATGAGCCAGTTGCCTGGAGGCAGTAAAAACAAATCGCCCACTAATAGTCTGTATGCTGTAACACCAATTCCGAGTTCGGTAACGGTAGCAAGAATGCTGACGGTATTCGAACGAGGTAACAGACGCGTTCGCGGTCGCTTTCATAAACGAAATGAAGTTGCGAAGCTACAACATCGATCTTCACTGGTGTGTCCAGTAATTGGCAAATCGTCAAGCAATAAACTGCATCTTCGATATCATTGGCTTTTAATTTCGGTACCGTAAATCATACTAACAAACTCAAAAATTGTTTTTAAGAACATGAATTAGGAAGCAGCTCTGCCCATTGTTAACTGCGTCTTTTGGACACTGTCAGAGTGCGTACAGACTGTTTATAAAGCTGCTATCAGGACATTTTTCGAGAGCTTGTTAAGTAGCGCTATTCCCGCCATCGTATAGAAGACCTATATCAGTGATTACAAAAAATTAATCTGGATATTTGCAGTGTGGGATTCACATGAATAGAGAGGGTAGACGGTACAACGAACCGAGCGGGGGAACAGGCTCTATGAGTAATAAGTGCAAACAATGTCTTCGCCTTCGGCAAATTCATAAACTTCCTAATTTATGTTGTTAATGACTGCAAGGTAGCTATCTAGGCCTGCTTTCGTTTCATCTGAAATCTTCATTGAATCGGTTTTCATGACTTTGTTACTTCCGATGCCACTTCTTTCACTGGAAAAGGCTCTTTCTTTGGAATCGTTTCCTTGAGAAAGGGAATGGCTACTGAATCTGTTAAAGGAATACGTAGTCCTGTAATCTATAGCTTCATTTAATTAGCTAATAACATGTTCATTTGCCACTAGACACTCGCCATTGGAAAACGCAAGGATACAAGGTTTTGTGCATAATGAGCACCAAATGAAGATACGTAAGCGTATATATATAGCTTTGTTTGCTGTTTGCCTATATCACAGATAGTTCAAATAACTGCGAAGTCCTGTTCATTTATTATTTACTATTAATAATTTTGTTTATTCGTCTGTCAGTCAATGTGTGATCTGCTTTCGTCGTCTGAAGAGCGCATCGTTTCCTGTCATTTGAAAACCTTCTGTTGCCTTGAGTAGTATATTCTACCTCACGTATTATACGTGAACGAATTTTCGACTAAAGTGGCACTTAACAAGTTCTGTTTAGTGGAGGAATCGAATGCCTGTTTGTGTTGGGCGCCTGTTTTTAGGATTGGAACACCAAGAGCTGAGCTGTCGAAAAGGACTCACTATCACTACAGCCCTTTGGGCAACCACCCCATGCTTTGTATTTTATGTACAACTTTTATTAGTGTATAGTCAAAGGCAGTTATAGTTTGACCCTTGTCCACGTTGCATTCATGGCCCATCCATACGGTTTCATCTTGTCCGCGTTCCCTTACTGGACGCTCTCCAGAGAGAGCAAATGACAAGGTACGGTGTTGTCGCTCCGGGTAACAAAGCCGCTTCGCCATTCGATACGCTTGGAGCAAATGAAAAAGGTTGTCAACATTAAGCAAATCTAATTCTGATATACTCGTTCCGATGGAACATAAAGTTGTTGGTGAATATTTTCAAAATGCGTTTACAGAAAGTCTAGTTCTGACTTAAATTGGCTCTAGGTTATCACCAAAATTAAAGGAGGACATTAAGTTGTATTAACCTAATTTTAACTTATTTCAGGTATGTTCATTTTATCCCTCGTACACATGGTTCTTTCTAATTCATTTCTATGAAGCCCCTAGCGACCAGACCGGTGACCTATCTAAAGTTCAGGTCCTGTAGGCCAAAAAAGCTCAAGCGACGCTTTAATAATAAAAGCCTATATCTGGTCATTTTGATATAAGTTTAAAATATAAGCATCCGAACATAACATACCCTAGCGCTGTACTTTTCATCTTCTCACGTATATTGGCAGATCTGCCCGCTAACAAAAGCAACAAAAGCATGCCCCTACTAACTAGCTAGGCATCTACATTAGGTTCGTATTTCCTTGCTTATCTTGGCGTCATCGCGACATCGAGGCCTGCATTTCTTCCGCCGTCCTTATTTCCCGGCCCAGGATCAAGCTGGCCATGTTGGGTCGCCTTTCATCTCTATACTCATCACGTCAACCAGAACTTCGGCAAGAGCACGCTGGCCCAGCTAGTCCGCGGTACAAGGCTCACATGCACTATTGGTAGCAGCAACACTAACGGTGTTGGCGGTAAAGCATAATATTCCAGAAAGCCAGGCTTGTCAAACCAAGCAACAGAGATGACCAGATCGTCTGACATGAAAAGAATTGGTAAAGAATGGGAAGACAATGGCAGCGAGCAATGACTGTGGCTTGGCCATCAGTTTCCGTATGCCTTTTTAGGCTGATTGTCCTCCTTTTCCTTTTCGGTTTAATTTTCCAGCCTCCTTCAGACGAATACGAAGGCCAGCCCTGCTCTGTGGAAAGGACGCGACCAAGTTAATGATCGCCAATGTGTGTACAATCGAGTCTGGCGAAAAGCGTTTTTGCCTTTTGCTAGAACTTTGTTGCTTCAAAAGTCAACAACCAAGGTCCTAACCACTCATCTAGGTTTAGGCCAGCCAAGATTCGAATAAATAAATAGTAACAAGCGTATTAGCTACCGCGACCTTTTTGAATTGCCCTTGGATATACTCAGAAGCGTTTATTATATTCAAATGACTAACTTTGGCAAAATCTCACTTGTTCATGAGCACTGAATTATCTCTTAAGATCATTTTACCTGTCTAGACTGTGTAGGACGTATCACTGTAGCAGCCTATTCAGGTTCCGTAGTGTCATTTTAAGGTTTTGGATAAAGGCAGCCGTTGCGCGTAGTATGCTAAAGCGAAAAGAATTTAACAAGGCTAGATAACAAAAAAAAAGAAAAACTTCTAGAACGACACAGCATAGGATGATAGTTAACATTTACGCACAGATAATATAAGCAGGTAAACTACACGCAGTTAATTGCTGGCCAGCAAAAGGCCAGCGGCAGCAGACAAGCTGAAGCTTAATCGACTAATAAACGTCCACAGTTAGCGGAAGGTGAACAAACGGCCGATATATGAAACTAGCATTAGAAATAAGTAAGGCACAGGACTGTTGTGCACCCTGCGTTCCCTGGCAGCTTTTTTGGCCTTTCCAGCCTCTTAGCAGAGAGCTGTTACCAGGCATTGACAGCAAGGTCACCTCTTCTAAAGAACAGAATTAGCATCTCTCGACCGCTAACCAGTTATTCGACGTCGTGGGAAACCAATGTTATAACTAGTTAACTTCAAACGAGCTTCGTTTTTCATTGTAAGTGCTTTTTTTTTTTTAGTGCAGACTAACTTTCTTGCTTACCCACACGCACGTGCCTTGAGTGCGCAATACAAAACTGCTCATGTCAGGTCAGCGTCTGACACAGTTTGTAGACGACAGCGTGAACCCATATGCCGTGATGCAACGAAAGTGCTTTGTGGCACATGAAGCCCTTGCACGACAAAGATGTCAAAGTATCTAAGGCCATATCTCAATAGCAACGCAATAACTTGCCGACCCGAGTCCGTAAAGTGATAAAGTTAGAGGAAACTTTATAACATATACGAAAGCCAAGTTAGATCTCTCGATAAGATAGACATTTACCGGCCGTTTCGAATTTTTGACTCACATTGACCTGATTCTTGTGCTATACGGCCATTGCTTGTGTTGTCCGATGTGAACGATTGAATCTCATTTCTGTCCTAAAGTATCATACCGAACTTGTTTATCGGACGTTCAAAAACATCTTCAATCAACTTAAAACTTTAATGGTACTAACAAGCCTAATTAAATGTTATCTCTCAGTTCAGTTAACGTTAAGCGTCTTTATTTAATTAAGTGAATCGCAAAATGAACTGTTTGACGGCTGCAATCTATATCTGGGTGGCATCAGTTACATATTAATGGTGAAACGGACACCGACTCTTGTAACAGCCAACAAGTTACAGTTATCTAGTAATTAAAAGTGGTCCTTGTTGATGTTTCTGCCAAAGATTCATGGCAAACTATGTTTCCAAACGCCAATTTGACAGATGATAAATGTGTGCTTAATGTCAGTGTATCCAATAGACCTTTGATTGACAGTGAATATGGAATAATCTTTGGTACCGAAGTTATAGCTCAAATTCTCCAACGTAACAGTGTAATCCTAAAATTCAGGGTTACATAAAACAGCTGCCCATATAAAGCGCACGCATAGGTTTCAGTATAATCAATGGACGCTTCTATATCTTCAGTTCCCATTTATATTCTCCACTATAATCTAATTTATTTCCTCAGCATATAAACACACGTACCCACGCGATTATATAGGTGCACCCCTACACGGAGAGCAGCCATTAACTAACAATTAAGCTCCGATTTTCCAGCGTTTTATCATTATCACTACAAGGTTACAGCGCACCGCGCTATAGATGCGCCTAACATTGAATTTGTATAGGTGACGCAAGCAAAGCTTTATTAACGAACATCGTCTCATCACGCTGCTCTAATAAAATTGGCTTTTTTCCTCTGTTTGGCTTTGTATCCTCGACGAGGAAGTTATTACGAAAAAGCGTCTTTCCTCCATTGAGCTCTTTCTCCAAGTTCTACGCCCTCCTGTCCCCCCCCCCCCCCCCCCTAGCTAGACGGCCTACACAACTGTTGCCTCCGCTGGCGTGCACGAGTCTTTGTATTGATGATGGCCTTAGATGCTATTCGGCGAGTTTGTTGCTCGGCGTCTATTTTTTCGTTAACCGATGGATCCTTTCTGTAGGATGTCTACGTCTACGTACGTAGGTTCGAACATACAGACAAACGAAAAAATAAACTTAACTACGAAGAGTTGGATGACGAGTAGTTGTTTCCCGCCAGCCGTAGCCCCTTACCACGACGCACCGACATAAGGCAAGCAGCTAAGACCGTGCTGACTCTTCGAAGCATCGGCGCAAAGTAAGAACAGGCATGATCTTTTAAACAAAAACTTTTTTTCTTACCTTAGCAACATCTGAAGTTAGCTTTTCTTGGGTAGTGCTCTTATTGGTGCTGTTGCTGCCGCTGCTGTTGCCAACACGAAGTGCCGCGGCCGCAAGTGCTCGTTTTGTTTTTTTCTTTCGTGGGAAACATATGCAGAGGATGAGCTGTACGACGAAGAGCGACGATTCTGTTCGCTCCGAAAAAAGCGGACAACCAACAAGAAACAGCCGTTCAGTGGAATATGCGCCCACCAGCGCCTATCCTATCGTTGAGCAAAAAACATGAATGCTCCTGATAGAGAAGTTTCATGGCTTGCACTATTCCGAGAGCAGCCAATCTGATTCTCCTAAATGTAAAGAAGTTATTTATTATATAATAACTTCAAATAGGTGTGCGGTACGACAATGCCATATAGATTTTCGTTTTTTATGTTTTATATAGAAATTTATGTTTTGACTGATTAGCTCTGATTGGCGTAAATACCGGTGCGGCTGAACCTTCGTTACGAGATTTTTTCCTCGCATCATTCTTGAGTGAGGTATTCGCTTGTAAATAAAGTCTATCATACCGCAACAAAAGCGGTTTCGAGTATAACGTTATTATACGAGTATTGTTACTTTAGCAAGGTTTATTATGTTTCTTAAGATATAGGCAAAGAGTAGATTGCGCCGTTTGTATTGATTTTCAGATACATCATATAATATACAAGTGTGCTGCGGAGAGTTATATAGGACAAAGCTAAATAAATAACACATTAATCACGTAAAAGTAAACTGTGTTAAAATGGCGGAATCCCAATGCAGCTCTTCACCTGGCTCTGATCACTGCTGCATAAGGCGTCATACGCAGACACGTTGCCACGTCTGTTAAACAATACTAACGACAAGTGGTGCCGCTTCACGTAATTCTATTCAACAATGCGTCGACTGATCCCCGAAAAAAGCCAACGTATCATGCTGGCTGTAGGACCTACCGGTTGTTTTTTAACGATAGATAAGTAAACGATAAACGCGAAGAGCTTCTCCCTCTCTCATATACATGACGCGTGTGTCTTTCCTACGTTTTGTCAACGCGCGTTTTGTCAACAACATCTTGCATTCACGGTATTACAGATACATACTCATGTACTCGTATCTACAGTCGTTATTATAGAATTTCGAACTGCAGCGATATTAAGCAGCGATCTCGTTGTTACTTTAAGAAAAAAATTTCGCGGTGGTACCGCGCTACGATGGTCAGGCTCAGCGACTCGTGGAAGGGTAACTCGTTGGATATAAAGCCGCCTGCACCGACGACCAGACTAATTTGGTTAGACTCGCCGGCCATCTGAGCAACCGTTAGCGGTCAATACTAACACTTCGATTTTGTCTGTTATTACTTTCTTATTCCTTTCTCCCTGTTTTCCCTTCTCGTAATATATTCAGATCGCCTCCATCTCATTCTATAAGATATAGGGGCGCCCATGTCAAATTTAGTATCAGCCACGAGTGGGCTAAGAGAGAATGCCATACCGAACACATTTGTACCGGATCACCCGAACCGAAAGCAGTCTGAGGTTCCAAGCCACGAAAAGAAGAAAAAGCTTCGCGCAATGAAATCGTGAGAGTGCGCGCATACGATGCAACAGTTTTCGAGTGTTCATCTTCAGTGACTCAAGGGTAGCTCTATACATTGTCCAGCGTGGATATCACAACAAACTTTCAATTTGTAACTATACAACAGAATTGTTCGTTAGTAAGACGTTAGCGACAAGTCTGGCAATTGATATATTAATACTTGTAGCAGTGGAAGGGAAATCCCAAAGCGTTTATACTTTGGTTCAACATTGTGTAGCCACTTTAAGCTATTTCGACAAATACCATTGGGAGATCTTCGCGCTTTCAACGTCATACTTGACCTCTTGTTTAGCCCAAGTCGCACCCGCCAATGCCCACAAACGAACCTTCTGTTTGGAATACTTTGTGACAGGCACAGGAAGAACACATTCGGTCTATTCTGCCGTAAACGCATTTTTATCATTTAATCTTTGTTGAACGCTGTAAGACTCATTTAGCAGAAGACTCGCCTCTATCTGCAATAAAGGAAAGAGAAAATTCAAAATCCCGAAGCAATCTCAAGAGTTATCCAGTATGAACAGCCCTTTTAAGCTTGTCTTTGTATTTGCACACCCACGCTCATTTGAAGCATGTTGAAAGGCTTTCTTGGACCCGTGATATCCGCTTCTCTAATCAAACAGGGTGTTGTGGAAATAAACAATTTTCGACTTGTTAAAGTGAGCAGTTATATTCAACTAAGTGGATGCTTGGTATATTTTGCGTGTTATGTCTGCAAAAGCTCTATTCAATAATGATTAAAGCATGTCAAGAACTAACGACAGTTTCATAGCAGAACCAAGGATTTAAATAGGCGCACCCAAAAACCTTTAACGACCTGCCCCATAGGTGAAATGCAGGTAACCGACCTCAATCGTACGACATGAATAGTTTGGCATAGTGAAACAGACAGAAGGCCTGCATTAAAGGTCTTGTAATAATTTGCAGCAGCTGCTGGTCGATTGTACAACTAACTATTTACATATAAAAACTGAAACGTTATAGATTTAGGCCGGAAGTCTCATGTCAGCCTTCAGAACGTAGCCATTCATACTCGGTTCAAAATATTAGAAATAACTAAAAAACACATTTAATCAGTGAAAATTAACCATAAGCATGATTTTCAACCAAACTTCACCTATGCTTAGTACTGAACGATGTTGTAATGTATACTATTACCCATGATAAATTAACGATCCGGTGCGAAAAGGGTCACACGTTATACGCACTGTATTGCCATAATTTACACACTGACCGAAATTAAATTTTGGGAACATTTCAATCCAGTTCCCAGTCGTCCTTTCAAGGTTAATGATCAGATCAACTCAAGTACCATTCCCCGTCGACTTCCGGGCAGCTTCAGCTCCACCTCTATCACATTCAATTAGTCGTTTCTTGATTCTAACTTCAATAATGTTGACTGCCCCTATCGAAAGAAGCAGTGCACATTGGTGACGGCTTGCAGCGTTGTTTATGTTTAAGCTGTTCAGAATGGATCCTCTCGAATCTCAAGTGGCCAGACTTAGTGAGTTTGTAAGCTCACCAAACTAACTCAGGAACAGAGTTCTTGTAGTTCAGCTAAGCGGGATTGACGAGGGCTGTGCCGAGGAGTCATCATCGTCAACAACGGAAACACTGCTGCCTCCGCTGTACAAAGGGGCGACGGCCAACAATGTCAGTAACGAAACCACTCACTGTAACTGCATTGCGCTTCACTCACCCGATGATGTTTTATTCACAAAGGGGTCTAGAGTTGCTCACCTCAACTCCCGACCCCAGATTTATGTAGCCCCCGTCCGCTCTATCTTATTAGGCCTTCGGCTGTCCCTTTTACTGCACCTTCTACAGCCTTTCCTCTTACCCACCTTTAATAGCAGCCTGATCAGAGGCCGCATTCTATCCCGCTCGCCCCTTCCCCCAGGAGAACACAACGGTCCAAAGTTGGAACGCTTAATAATTACACGCTTAGCTTAGTTTTTGCCGAAAGGCACCCTGTCAGGTCCGCCAAGACGGCGGTCGAACACACCGTCACAGACCGTATGGACATACACACGCACATGGATGCGACCGCAGAAACAAACATACAAACACGCACTACTGAGCTGGGGCATTCTGACGTCAGAACCACTCCACCGGAGACAAACAACTGCCATAACGGCTACAACTTCTATGGAACTACTACTAGCTACCATCAAAGCCGCGACGATGTAGCAGCTGAGCCTTCACAGGCGGCTCTTGACGTTTCTCGCCTTAACAGTAGATGATATCTAGTGGAGCTACCAACGACCAGCCAAGTGGCTTCCAACCAAGTACCTATCATCGAAAGGTAAGCGATAACACCTTCTTTACTTCCCAGTTTCTCCCCCTTGTTCATCCTTCCTCACTAGTATGCCTTACATACTTCACCGAATAGGATGGCAATCAAACATAGAAAAAGTTCAAGTAGTTCCACAAGAGCTTTTATAACTTAACGTCATGATGTCGACTGAGCAACACAGTACAATATTTTCACTAATATATATAATAATAAAAATATATGTGCTGATAATAAGTTCTACATAAGAGTATTTTCAGTTTTTCGATACTGCCAACGTAGCGACGCGAATTGTTTGATGACAACCGTTATGACGTAAAGATGAGAACAATCATATTGTGCCTTCTGCACATATTTAATAGGTATCATATATATCCATATTTTTCTTTGGGCGGTACTTAAGCTAAAAATGATCCTTAAGTTAATATTGAACCAAAATAAATATTTCAGTTTGCTACGAATTGTTCGACCCTTTCGGTGCTACCCAATGTTTGAAACACTGCCAAACTATATATAATTCTGGCGCATAAATTTAAGAAGAACGTGACAACATACGCTTTATGTACTATCAACTAATAATTTCTGCTACGAGTAGAGATATTCTGTGCTGCAATTAGCAATTACCCGTACTTAGTCCTTCGTTCACCTTTCGGTATCTATAATTACACGTTTCTAGGTAGAAGCCCAAAACCAAGAAGTACAAAGCGCACCCACTGCTGAAATGCTCTGAACATTGGCGGAATCGTCTGGCGTTATGTGTACGTACGTTCCTACCGCTCAAAGTTACTCCTTTTGTGTGATAAGTATGTATTTAGCTTAAAATGTAACGCAAGCTCACGAGCGCTCGCATTTAGCAGAACGCGCTAAATAATATGTAAATAGCACATAGCACTAAATAGTAAAAGCTGTGTACGAAGTTCGCCGGCCAAATTAAACAAAGCAATCTTCTCGCTCGATTAGGTCTATAGTATCTTCGAAACTGAAAGAGTTCAGCATTCAACGACACCGACGATATATTCGGTAATACAAATTGTATTACATTTAAATCTTTTACGGAGGCCTTTAGTGTTATGATGTAACATCCAGGCCAACGATATCAAATCGCTCTCAGTCTGCCGATCAAGAGGTTAAAGCTGACTTTTCTTATATGTTGGGTATCATCAATCCCCTATTAACGGGTATTTGTACTTGTTGATATTCAAAAGGGGTACATGTTAACAGAGATTGACTAATTGATAGTTATGATTATCGAAGAACAAGCTAATAATAGAAATCTCACTATGTAAATAAGCCTCTGTCGTCTGCCCTAGAGAACTCTACATGAAGAACTAAGTCGTTAACAAGAAATTGACGATACATATCCTAGGTACTATATACTGCCTATGTTTCATGGCCATTGCTTTTTCAATTGTCATCAGCTAGGCTGCTTTAACAAAGAATTCACGTGTCCTCGTTCGGCTGTGCCCTTGGCAACTCGCATGTCCTAACAATCTAGGATCTTGTCACCTAGACGTTTGACGACCTTCTTCGACTAATACTTTGTAGAGTTTCTCTTCCGCATCTTCGCTGCAGTAATGGCGGCCACTCGTATCACTCGCTGGCGCCGCTGCCGATACTAATAATTGATGGTCATTAAGCGGCCTGCCTCTGCCAGCAAGAAACTTCGATATTCTCAGCATCCTTGTATTTTACAGCAGGAATTGATGAGCTGAACAGCTAGCCAATAGTGAGGTCTAGTAGTTCGGTCGCTTCCACAAGTTTGGACGACATCGTGAAAGATTAGGCCGTTGCTTGAAGGTTGGTTGAAGACTAACGATTTGTCGTCATGATAGCCAGGGCTTTTACATCCAAACCGCTTCCGAACGAGGGCAACTATTTGCTATTTAACTTCTTGGCCATTACAGTACAATTTCTATGCTTGTAAACGAGAAAGATCTCCGCTGAATTGAAAGTAGTAGAAAAATCGACACTGACAAGCAATTAAGCTTACCCAGAAACCAAAATAAAATAAAAAATAACTTATACAAGTTGTGATGAATATAATTAGAATCATTATAATATACCTTCTATATATAATATAACTTCTAGTATAGCAGTGCTAAGACGAAACAGAGTTGAAATTAGATACACATGGTGTGCAGAATGGTGGCAAAGGATTTACAGATATTCCCATATATTTGCTTTTCGGATTGTTTGGTACACTAGTAGAAACAGATGCTCTCGACATTTTATACCCATGTTAATGACAAATTGTTTTCCATTGTTTCGAATATCGACAACATCCTCGCAGTAGGACAAAGTCGACTTCGAAACGAAATCGGGTTTATGCCTCATTCAGATACGGCAGAGAACTGAAGTCCGTGAACGCTCTTTTAGTGATGGCCATCACTTGGCCATGTAGACTTTACGACCAAACGATAATTTTCCTTTATAGGGTTATTTTTGTTTGTACATTAACTTTGGCTTAGGACACTCTGTTTTTCCGAACGACTTGAATAATTTCGAGCAATTTGGTTCACATGGTTAGCAAATACCCATCTAGCAATCGCTTCGAAGTGCGTTCATCTCGTATAATTTTCATCAGCCTCTCTGCCAACTACCCCTACGTAATAAAATGTATAAAAAACAAAAACGTACGAGAGGATTTAATGGTACAGGACAGCACAGCTGTAAGCGTATCAGCGTAAAACCGTTAGTGCACTCAGTGTCCTTCTCGAAAGCAGACGCCGACCGCGCACAACAGAACAATATCTGCTGGCCAACTTTTGCTTAACCTTTTGAGTGGCCAATATATACTACATCTATAACCCCAAACTTTGCAGTGGACTGATTTGTTTTTCTCTATCTTGTTAAGCGTTGCTTTTCTGCGTAAAATCAGATGGCCAAGAAAATAGCCAGAGTTCCAGCTAAAAGTCGAGATGCCCCGAGGGAGTACAGATATCCTAAAGACCCAGAAGTGTGTATGGTCGGGTAGCTCAGAATATTTCTAGATAGTGGTAGATATAACAGTGGAAAATAATAAATTTTATCTTTATCGTGTGCCATGATTGTTCTATGCGGTTGTCTGTATAAATAAGCGTTTCTTCTTTCAGGTTCACTTATTTAGGCGACAACTTCATCGCTACACTTGAGATGATGCTAGAAAAGTTGTGTTGCAACGAAGCGACGTATTTGCACCATCTTGGCGTATTGTCGGCTTTTACAGCATCGCACATAGCTTAGGATAAGCAAGTGGCCTAAGTGGGTTCTGCAGTCGACCTAGAAAACTGTCACTTTTGCTTGAAAAGGAGGCTCGAGTCATTGATAGCCCTCCAGCGACTAGTGGGCTTGCTGTTTTTGTTCAAGAGGCCGGACATGAATATATTAGGCGGCAAAGAACGTACCCTTGTTACTTGCAAAGACTCTATACGACAACAAGCTCAAAAAAGTTGATGGTGCGAAATTGTCTTCGTGCTGCTTCAGCAACTTATGGATGTCGTTTACACCGTCATCCACGGTAACAACAACCCTGTAATATCTAATCTCGCAACGGACCATGTTTTATACGCAAGCAGAGAACACCATACTAACTAAACATTCATTGGGTGCCGGCGTTTTACCAGAGTCACAGTATCGATTGACACTCAGTTTAATTAAAATGACTGGGTAGTAAGCTTTATTCGGTTGAACATCCACTGCGTCTGCAAATAAGTTCGCTCGTATTGTGGAGAAATTGCTCTTGTCATATGGGTCAAGTACTATTTAGCTAAATGTCCAAGTGATGCCATACAAGTAATGTCCAAGCGCGCCATACATACATACATACATACATACACTACAATCCTCAATATTCGCTCACGACAAACAACATCAGCTGGAAAGAGCACTTCCTAACGGATTTGCGCTCGTGGATCGGAGCCATGGCTAGAGGCAGAAGTAGCACCGGCGATGACAGCTTGTTTCTGACCTTCTGCGTGCTCGAATCACTCGTCTAAACCTAAACGGAAGGCTTATCTCCCTTTTATAGTCGGTTTCATTCAGCCGCCTCTGTGTTTCGTTCTTGTCTCACAGCTTCCCTCCTCTTTCCATCCCCCTATCTTTTTCCAATGCACGTTTTTTCTTTTCCCTCGAGCTCGCTTCCCCGTTTTCTTCATGATTGTCGTTTTTTTTCAAAGAACAAAGAAAACGACATCACCTGAAGGCCGTCTTGTGACAAAAAAGAGTCAGCAGCTGCTGACACAGTGGCGTCTTTACTATTCCGTGTTGAGCGGCGACAACAGCAGCAGTGGCATCGTTTATGCCACTGTCGTTTCCCTGCTGTAAGAACAAGTTCCACTGATGAGAAGTCGAATTGGACGGCTGACGGACAGAGCTTGTTTCTTTTTGCTCGCTTCTTCCTATCTTTTCCTTCAACGCTCGCTTCAATTTCGTCTAGTCACACGGCGCTGCACTTAAGGTGTCTACAGAGGCTCATTGCTTGCAGTTACTATGACCGCTGCTGCTGTCGGAACCACCACTCAAGCTTATCTCAGCAGCTCCTCGTTCCCCCTCAGCCTCGCTCCACGTTAGCATAGCAAAAGCTAGGTGCCCTCATCTGGCCGAGTAACAGCTATCGCCAGCACCAGCAACGGCGGCCATAGTAGGTACCTGCAGAACTATACCACCCATATCCCCCTAACGAGCCATGCAGTCGAAGCCGCTGATGCTGCTGCACTCGCCTAAGCCATCGCCGCCAATGCCACTGATCTAGGACCACACATCTTAGCCTCGGTACAGCTGTAGCCACCGAGGTTGCACCAAGGTGCGACCCCCACCTAGACGAGGTCATTTACCTGGCTAACTCATTCAGGGCTTTTGGTCACTGGCGGCCCTACGACCGCCTGATCCAATCGCTTTAACCTGTTTTCCTGCTGGCAGACTCATCCTAGTAGGTGTATAAATGAAGTTAGTAAGCGCGGCCAGCCTTGAAAGACACGAAACATCTATAGCCACCAAGACCCATCAAAGGCCCGATTTTCCACAACGAACCAGAAGCAGGATGATGACGCTCTTCATCTTCCAGAAAATCGACCATAGGAACGGGAAGTGGTTGGCCCGTAGATGTCCGTGAAGATGATTACAAAATGTACGCGGTGGCATCGCTGTGCTGAAGACTTTCCCAGGCCCTTCGTATTACTTCGTGTCTATATGCTTCCCTCCGATGGGCCTACGCTGCTTGCGAGACGACGTAAGAGAGTTGGAAGGCGCATCGTTTGATGAGGCGCATATAAACAAAAACGAATTTGGATATGGCTAGTGTTTACGTTGTGAATGAAACTCAACATTTTGCATGGACTTACAATGTTCGTTTGGGCGCACCGATACGATAACATTAGCCCATATGTTATTCAGTAATACGCTACGTCGCTTACGAAGCTTGAAACTGTATAGGTATATATTATAATATTAATTTCTCATTGCACACTTTGCTTGAAGTAGGTAGAGGGAAAGAATACTTGCTCCACTTAAACCTCATTGTACGAATCTAAACGCACGAATTGGGTGGGCCCAGTGCAATACTACGACAGCCAGCTGATTTATGTGGACTATTGGCATGCCCAGCCCTTCGGTGCAAACCACGCCGACACCGACTTCGACTGTTCAACCTGAGAATCCACTTTGTGTGTAAATTCAAAGAAGTCGCGGTATCGCCTTCGCATCCTACCGTCGACCCATTCGGTTGGTGCTCAATTCTGGCAGGAGTCGTCGCTGTTGTCGTCTCCTTTTTGCTTTTCCTCTTCACCGCGTTTTCTATTGTCGCCGCGAACGACCTAATCCGGCTATAGCAACTATCCCTGGGTAAGAACGCGCAACTAGTAAGTTAACCAGCTAGCCAAGTACATCTCGAGAGTAACCCTGGCCGCAGCAGCAGTAGGTTGACGTGTGCTGTACGGCCCGCTAATAAATTTGCTATACACTATTTTGTACAGGAGTTGTGGCTAGCTGGCAAGTGTATGAGGCATATCGGAATCAATTTTTGTTAGTCCTTTTTCAACCGTTCGGCTTTCTACCGTATTTTTCCTTCCTGTACCTGTCACTGGCCCATGGCAATACGGCGTTTCGTCGGCGCCCGTCAATGGTCGTCGATGTCCTTATCCACCTGCTGTTCTTTTTTTTGCCCCGTTTTTTCCCACCTGCTGTAATAGGGGCAGGAACGAACGAAGAAATCCAGCTCACGCGACGATATCACATGCAGTTCCTGTTGCTATCTAAACTAAGCCCTACCTATAGCTTCTTGTCAAAGAAGGTCTGGTTCCTACCTGGTCCATCCCTTGTAGATAATACTACTCGTTGGCCTCATCGTTTGCTGGATCTCCGAGTCATTTACTCATATTTGGTGTGAGGGTTGTAAGGACTGAGTGGTCGGTTGGTCGGCCGCTCGGTCAGATCGCTATTAGGCTTGGCCTGGCTGGCCGAATATATATATATTCAACCACCTTTACTAGTACTTTTACCAGTGCTATGACTACAGCCGTACTTGCCACCACTATTGGTACTATTGTTACAATATAAGGACCACTTGTTTTTTAGAAATTTGACGGGCCAAACGAACATAACAGAAAAAAGATGTACGCGAAAAGATCCAGGGATAGGCATAACTACATTTGTCCTCCGGTATCTCAGAGGTATAGGAGAGGTTCGAGAATGGTTTCAACGGTAACCAATGCTCGCGTTTCTATCGCTACTTTGGCTTCCGCTGAAACGGGCAACCTCATAAACCATATGTTGACCATCATCATCATGTTCTCCTTTTTCTAGTGTTTTTTCTCATTCTAATCGGCTGTTCTCTTTTGCCCAGTCATCTCCAACTTGTATCCACTCCTTTCCTTAGCAGAACCATCGCGGTCACAGTAAGAATCAGCTGCACAAGCCGTACGTCAAGTGCCTGCGCCGTGTCGGCCATAGAGGGCACCACCAGTAGTGCGTCTGGTAACACCAGTAAACCCCCACCCCATCTGTTCGTCATTTGGCTAACGTCCACCGACCCCCGTGATCATCTGCAAAAATGGTGCAGCAGGTATGAATCAGCATCTAGGACGACAGACCGGCAAATAATGAAAGCTTCAGCCTTTCAAACTCTTGACCAGTTTTGCTTTCACTAAGACCCTCACTGCCAGCTGCCAGTTGAGAAAAACCTAAAGTCAACGTCCAATTATGGCCTGCTGACTACTAGATAAACAGAAGAGGGTGCAACGACGATAGCCACAGCGGAAGTGAGCGTGTACGCTTTTTTAGGTCTACTGAGTGCAGCAATTTCGACATCTACAGCCACCTTTATAACTCCTACAGCTACTCTTGGTATTGTTATTACTACAGCCTGCGCGGTTCGTTGTTCGGATGGTTCCACGTAGGCCTCCTTTTGCACCGTACGTGGGTAGGTTCTCCTTGTCCTGGCAGACCAACCAGCCATTCACATATGTGCTTTACTAGCGTACTTGGCTGGTTACTTAGCTCGTTGCTTCGTAGCTAGAAAAGCATCCCGTGCTGTTACTGTTCGTCGCTATCAAGCCATTACGGCTCTAACGAAACAAAAGCTACGATCTCTAATCGTGACTACTTGCCAGTAAACATTGATGTCGGTTGGACTATACCCACTAAATAGCACAAAACCGCGCTCGTGCCCTCCCACCGTTCTAGTCGTTTTTTCACGCCTTACGTAAGTACTACCGCTTATTCATTGCTAAAAAGGTACCGTTGTCTCTATGGAACTTTAGGTATATATATATGTAGATCAGCGCAAATGGAAACTCTATCCACGATGATGGATTTAGGGGGTGTAACTTATTCGACGTTGTGGTATAAGTAGATAAGTTAGATAAGTATGAGTGCGCGCGTAGTATAAAGATAGAAAACGTACAATATTGCACGCATACGGATGCATGAGCAACGAAAGTGGGAGGACTACCCTAGTACGTATATAGTCAGGTCACCCAGCTGTAAACCATTGACAACACTTCTCTCTTATTTTCTACAACGCTTCTCGGACAAGCTACTCAACCTTAGGTCAGAACGCAACTTAGGCTTTCTCCGGGCCGTAAGATGGCGCAAATACGGGGAACATAGTAGGCTCTTCTTAGAAGCCGTGCGACAATAGAGACGCACCTTTCAGCCTTCGCTATGCTGGTAAACAGAAGTTAAGCAAATGCCATTGGTGCTCCATCTTAGTTCCTATCGGTGTAGGGCTGTATCACTCCAAGTCAGCATGTGGGCAACGAGTACTTGTGTCACTACAGGGATCTCAATCCGGCCCGATGAAGCGTTATTCGGCCACAACATCCTCTAATTGAATTTATCCCCCGTCCGTCTACAAAATACAGTGACCACAGCAGCTCCAATGCTAGTAGACATCAGTAAAGATAGCTCGTAGGACCAGTCTACGTTATATTAAGCTAAACCGCAAAAGCAGACCGGAAAACGTATTCAGCGAAATTCAAGCGCATTTGAACAATGCACTTATCCCGTTATTACTATTCTGCTATTATACCAACCTTGGACATATGCATCTAATGAAGTCAATGTTAAAAATTTTGTTTACATCGAATAACGGATTGGAAAAGACGTTCCCACGTGGACTCTCCCGAGCGATGTATAGACCAGATTACTTCACCCAATAGGCACCGAGAGCTGTTTCTACAATGACAACCACTATTACCATAGTTAATTTGGTATCACCCAAGTGGCCAAAGTGAGTGGACACTGAGTATTTGACTGTTCCATGTCACGCACCGGTACGGAGATTATCCTGCGGGCTCGACCACGCCCCGGGCTTGTTATACCCGTAAGCAGCAGTAACAGTCTTGCTTCTGTGATCAACAACTCCGTGCCGACCATGGTGGGCAAGCAAAGCTGAACTATCTATTTACATCAACAAGAGTTTCTAAAGGCAATGGGTTTCCTGTTATAGTGTATAACTTACAATTTTACATGCACACAGATACACGCGCGCATACCACTTCGATTTACTAAATGAGTAGGAAAGTTGCTTGGGTAATACAATTATTCGCTTTGGCTTTTGAAGATGCAGGCGCTCAAGTTAGTTGAACTTTTCATTTGGTCGATGCGATGAGCGTAAATCTGTCCTCCGATTCGCCCTAGGATTTTTCACAGCGGCCGTGACGGCAGAGCAGAGCTTGTGACAGCCTGCAAATCGTCACGAAATTGAAAACGAGCAGAGCATAGTAGGCACACGTAGCGAATGCACGAAATGGGAAACAAATTCCAGTCCCAGCCAAGGGCTCTGGGTTAGCCTTGATCCGCTAGCGACGTTCTGAAGAACGTCGAGGCACAAGGCGATGTACAAGTCTTTTTTCTTTGACGCAGCTCATTCACAAATAGACAAGTGACGCTTCGAAAACGGAGGCACAGTTTGCAACCGGAGCGGAGCTTTAGGGGTCGATGTGAAGTAGCTATTGAGCGGGAATGTCGTGGCGCTACCCCTCGAAGGCCTTTAAACGGCGTATGTAATCGTCTTTACCACATGGCTCCTTAACTGTGCTTTCATAAGAACTCCAGCAGGTGCTGAACCATATGTCACTAAATTTTTAGTATGCCCGAAGGCGAGGATGAAGTGGGGAAGTTGCTATTCAGCACTGAATATATGTATAAACAGATACGTATGAAACATTACAGACATTAGAGCGACTATTCAATTGTGAAGGAAGAAGGTCGACAGCGTGGCAAACACTGCCTACGAAAGACGGACAGTATTCATAAGCGACATTTCCTCAGGGGTCTTAAAATAATTTTGCCCTAATAATTCGATCTTCAGTTGAAAACTCGTAGACTCCTTTTATTTGGTTTACTTTGGATGGTATAAGCATGACAGATTTGCACATGGGGTTGTAGTAATGTGTATATTGTAAATATAGGTCGATATGCATTTATGTAACCTGTGCCCCTTTTGTATATATTGGCGTACAAACTAACGCATAAAGAATATATTTTATAATATGTACGAATAATGATATAAGCCTCTGAGTGTACGTATTTAACAAAGAAACAACATGAACCACTGCGGCTAATAAATGAATCGTCATATAAGGGTTATTCAAAGCTTCTGCAAAGAAAAGAAATACTTCTGTCTCTTGTCGACTACCTACTTTATTTTTCGTCCTAGTCACCTGGCCAAAATGGTTGTTTAAAAAAAACAAACAGCAATGTAAGGTTTGGTGTTTCCAACAAATCAAGGAAGACATTTTCTACCGAAAACGTACCGGTTCTGTACTCAATACGTTCACATAATCCGGCGCTACTTTTCAGGTGAGCATTTAACAACTAACTCTACTAGTAGAAATGTTTTCTTGAGTATACAACCCAGTATTAAAAAAACGTATCACATAGATCTTTTTTGACCCCCTTGTTTCTCTTGATCTTACCTGATGATAAGGTAGATCCTCAGTGTCGGGGTTAGCGACGGCATGTTGCTGTAACTGTTGCTGCTGCAGTTCTTGCTGGTACACCTGTTGCTGATATAACTGGCGAGTCTGGGGTAGCGGCGGGGCGACCGCCGGCCGATTCGAAGGCTCCGGCTTTTGGGGGTCGAGCTCGCGCGTCCCCACCGCCGAGGCGCACTCCATGGCCAGACGTAGGGCCGGACCTCGACGTGGCCCTGGCCTGCCGTCGCAGTGACCAGCGAGCGACCGGCTTAGGTCGGCGGCGCGGACGCAAATTGCGCCGCCGCACGGCCGTCGGTGGCGGACAGCGCGCTCGGGTGATCGGATCAGCTGATGATCACGCCACTGACGTCCTCTGCCATCGGCCCTCGAGTCGACTGCATGCGTCCCCCACGTACTCTTTCTAGGTAGCTTGTCCAGGCGCTTTTGCTGTTAATATAAGCGTTTCTGCGCTTGTTATCCTGCTTCAGCTTTTGCTTATTGTTGTTATTGTCGTTGTCGTGCTGGCTTCTGCCCTGATGAACTGTTAGATATTTTTGGTGTCGTCCGATGTTGTCATCGGCATTGCAGTCATCGACAGGACAACAGGAAGATAGGAACAGTCGTGTGCTGTTCATTTCATCCGGAAGAGACCTGGGTTGCGTCGCCCATCCCACTTGTCGCAGCCTAAGACGCTGCAAGAAACACACCTTCACTTCAGTCTATATTGCACTCGTATCTTTTAATCGGCTCTATTATATACGATTATATTATGCGCTTTCATTCTTTTTTCCCAATAACAATTTCGCACTTCAACAACTTCAGCTGAAATTACGTTTGCACATTCCCACCGTCATTTACCCCGTACCTTCCGTCGTATGTATAGCAGTTCACTTTACCCTTGGCGACTAAACAAAAAACCAACTGAATTAATGATGGACAGCGCTCGTGTTTTACGTAGAACTTAGACGTCGTAACGCTGAATGGTGCTGTTACTGCACGATTCTGCTGAACAATGCTGTCGGTATTATTAAGACTACAGTATAAACAGTTGTTTGTTGTTCTCGTTGTCTGGCTTGCATAGAGATCCCTTACAAGTTGTTATGTGTGTTTGTCAGAGAAGCATAGACACGTTGCTGTGCGTGACTGCAGGCTCGTCACGCTCAACATGGTATGGTGTGACTCACTGGATCTGCCTTGGTTTCGTTTCTAAATCTAACCGTTTTCGAACCATTACTGGCTATGTTACTTTTAGGATCAGTGATACTGGCACTTTATGCGGACGCAGCTAAACTATCTAACTACCATTAGCCTCTTTCAACTTCCGTTAACTCGTTCTGTATCGTTGCAATCCGCTAGTTGATTGCATGTCTGTGTATCTGAATTGTTGCATTTAGAGATGGACAACGCGCTCGATCATGTGTGCATTTGTTATTACCGTTCCCGCTATATGCTTGTTTATTGAATGACTTTGTTTGACACCGCAAAGTCGACACCGTGCTTCCGCTATTTGAATGATTGTTTAACAGCTTATGTGCTAGTTGATATCGTTTTTCTTGCTATTGTAGCTTGTCGGTTACTACTGTTCTTTGCTGTTGCTATTTAATATAGGGTACTTTATTCGCCATATCAATGGCGTTGTCATATTCGGCCATTCGTCTTATCTGCCCCATCGAGGCCTGGGCGGAGGCGTCGACGCAGATGTATAGCAAGGGGCGCCAAACCTCCCATCCGTCAATGCCTTACCACGTGCATTTCCACTACTATCGTTGTTGTATCTTCATACGCGCACGTTTTACGCACGCATTTACACAAACATACACACACGCAGGCAAATCACAAAGGTACCTCAAACGAGCGACCCGCACAAACACCGCGGAAAATCTATCCTTCTTTGTGACGAGTAACGCTGCTCTGTTGGCGAACAACTATTTTCCCTAGCAGCCTGTGAAGGCTAGGCCTTTGCTCTAAACGAGTCGACTATTTCGTGGTCGTATCGGGACGCAGGCAGTGCACTTGTTGCTCTAGGGACAATTGTCGAAGCAGGGCTGGCAACGGCCTTACTGCGTTTAAAACGCTGAGACGAACAATTTCGACGTTTACTTTTTACGCGCGAGCTCTGGACGTTCTTTCTCTCTTTCCTCTTCCCCTCTCTCTCTCTCTCTCTGTGTCTTTCCCTCTCCTTCTCTACCCCTTAGCTCACTCTTTCTCTCTTTTCGATTTGCAAGCTTCACACTTACACCGGCTACACCACACCCCAGGGTGAAAAGGCTCTAGCAGACCTGTCCTTGCTTGCCCTATTGTTCAGCCTTCGTATGCGAAACAAGTCCTTGCTACTGCCGTGAATTCCTCGGCCTCTCGACAGACGGCGCTTGTTGTCCCAAACAAGCATACAACATAGACGCACTGGATATCAATAATGGTAGTCTGCTGACAAACGGTAGGTCGAATAAAATTACGCTGTAATATTCTGTTTTTGTGTTCGGCTTTGTTCATCGCACCAGCTGCTGCTGCTGCTGCTTATTGTACTCGTTGACGCACTTGTGTTTCGCGGAACTCTTCACCTGTTTTTAGACAACGTCCCTTTTACATGACTGTCGATCCTACCGGCACTCCGCCGCCTCTACGCGGGTTTACCGTTGTGGCGAGCTTCAGACTGTTTCACTGCTTGGAATAGAGCGTTAGATTTGCTGTCTTATCAAGCAGTTAATTCCAATAGACGTTGGTGCAGTTAATCTCAGCAGTAGTGGCGATGGTAGTAAATATACATACATATATACATATACTATTGCTGATGTTATAATGGTATCTTTCTATTGATTTATTGAGCGCGCTCGTCTCTTCAACGTAGCCAGCAGACTTTTAACTAACTTCTATTAAATATGACTGTCGCCGACCTTCGCCCTGCTGCGTCATGCATATGATATATTTTGGGTATTCCGTTGTTATTCAACGCATTTAACCTAACATCATCATTATTTTGTTACTTTCGAATCGTTCTAATCACCATCGTTATAACTATTAGTGTCATCATTACCACCATTATTTATTCCTCGGTAATTATAGTGTTTCTATAATTATCGTGTCCATCTCTGATCGAACAGGGTTTATCGTGTTTAATTCGACGGTTGGGGGCATAGTTTTCGCACGATGATATCGACAACATCAACGAGACGAATTGACACTCGTCTCGTTCAAATACGCACACTCACAACACCACGATAAGCAGCCTATTATGACTCTAAAGTTGCATCCGTCGTCCTTCGCTGTTTTTGTTACATAGTAACAATCGCTACTGTTGTTGTTGTTGTTGTTGTTGTTGTTGTTGTTGTTTAATTGTGCTTGCGCTTTTTTCCTAGCCAAACATTCTCCACTGACATCTCTCTAGTCGCCGCCAACCGACGGCCCGTCCCGTTCTCTTTGCATTGGATTTTCGCTTCACCAATCGCCGTTATATTCCATCGTAAGCGATTCTTGTCGTCCGGAGCTTAGGTTGGACAAAAAGCCACACGATTGTCAATCGGCAGCTGCATTGCAGCTCCACACGAACGTCAATCTCGCCGGCTATCTCTAGTGCTAGTACTACAACAATGAATCTTACTGTTGTTGCCAGTGCAGAAATAGTGGTCGACCCCAACACTGACGATATTTAGTTGTCGTCAGCGTCATGTCCATTTTTTATCGTTTAGGGTTGACCGTTCGTTTGGCTGTTTTTGATGTTAGGTGGTGGCTGTCGCATTTGACGCGCGCTGTGCAGCTGCAGCTACAACAGCGACAACGGTAGACGCCAAGACAGGCGGCTGAGCGGGCTCGCGTGCGGTGGCCCCGGTGGTACTGAGCGGGCCCGAGGACTTGGAGGAGGAGCCTGTGAGCGCCCCCTAGTGGTTACCAAAGAAAACTCGACAGGTGTGCCGCGAAGGGGCCCTATGGGGCCCTACGGGGCTTTGAGTAGCGGATGGACGATGGCGGCTGAGATCCCCTTTGTGGAGTTCTAGGGACGGGGGTGCTGCAGGGACGGCGCGGTACCGCAGGAGCCACTGCTTGCCGCTAGAAAAGAGAGGGGGATACGGGGGACGGGACTGGAAGCGAGAAGCACCGGTCGGCATAGTCGCTGCCGCCATCATCGCAGAGGAGAGGCGAATGGGCTCCCTTTCGAGCCGCCTGCTTGCCTAGCTGCCCGTCTACCAGCTAGCTCTCTGTCTCTTACTGCGCAAGGACGTCGTCCACATTCAACGGCAGCAGGCTAGCACAGGCAGCCGCAGATACACATGCAGAAGCTGTCTGTGTATTTGCGGCCAGACACCAAAAGCAACGGCAGCCGCTGCCATAAGAGCAAAAGCGCGCGAGCCAGAACACGGCACGCATCTCCCAGCCAGATACCAACATAGACAGACACGTCCCCACACACACAGGATGGCAGAAACAGAGAGGGACGCACTTACGTGCGGACAAAGGCTCGCTACCACGCCTGAACACTCACGCAACCCGTATTCGTAGGTGCGCAGCGAACAGAAGAGAAACAAAACAGCGCAAGTTCATGAACGAACCGCCTGCCACCGCGCATAGACAGACGGCTGTTATCTCAGGACTGAGACCATTCGGCCAAAGCTGTGGCAACGGCGACTGCAAGTACAGGATCGACGCCAGTACCTACTCCGCCGGATGCTTTTGACAAGAACAACGATGACATAGGTTGGGATGCAGCTGTCCTACCGAGGTTGTTCTACAAGTAGGTTCAGAATCCGTGGAAGCCTCATGCTATCAGCCACGACATATATTAAGATCTTGACCGCCATAAAACTACTGGCTCAGCTCAAAGAGCTGTCCTCTTCCTACTCCTTATTCGTTGGTCAAAGCGCAAAAAATGTATTTAGTCAGAGAACGAAAAGAAATCAGAAAGGAACCAGCTTGTCAACGTTGACGATCAGGTATAAGAAAAGTTGCGCCGGTTCTCGACGATCCAAGGAGAAGAACAATGAGCAGGTGAGCAAATCACTAGTCAATGAACAAAGCTGTAATTACTACGAACTGTGCTTGTTCCTTGCGACTAGTACGTTCATTGTAAAAGCTATACTACTAGTTGATATGATAGTAATGTTAATAAAAATAGTAACAAGTAGTTGTGTTGCTGGCTTCTCCGGGCTGAAAAGACCTGGAAGGACATCGGTTCCGACAAATGGATAGATGCCGATGTCCCTTTAATCTTTGCGCTGTGGTCAATGAGATATCAGGTATTTTCAGATGGACGTATATGGAAAGTATGAAGAGAAACACACCCGTCTGGATATATGGCATGCAGATATCTGTATATATGCCACTTGTAGCTACGGAAGCATGTGGCATGGCCATCATTCTGTATGCTACTGACGAGCAAACGCCTTTGTTTACTTCATTACCCCCTACTCCGGCCCGTATACTTGTTTTATATCGTATAAGATATTTCGTGTACTAATATTGGGACCAAGTTGTTGGCAGTCCTATTCTCAAGCATCAAACGACTCTATCTTGTCTTCTTGAACTCTACCTTGAACATCTTCTAGCTATGCACCTACTTTTAATATAAAGTTCGTCTACTTCATAAACGACAGCAAAAGTACAACCAGAGAATATTTTAAGCCTTGCGAAACTTAGACATTTCAATGTAGTATAAACTGAGTTTAAAATTATTTAGCCTAAATTCGCGTTCTCAACGCGCATTTGTTAACCTGGTTTTATAATTTTTCTTCTTTAAATACTTCTACAAGTGCAGTCGCAGTTTCCTTCATTCAGTACCCTGCTTTACTAAATCTATTGCACTGCTTAATTCATAACACTTTTAGTTGTCCTGCTACCCCGCTTCAAATTGCTCAAGTAATTCCGTTGCTTTCTTTCGATTAATTATTTATTCTGATTCAAATATCCCGCCATATGAAATATGTTATGGCCTTTCGGTACCTCTTGCCGAGTGTCCCCTTAAGTCTGGATATAGACCATGCCCCCATCACAATTAAGCCATCGCTGTAACGTCATCGATCTGACACCTTGTGGAGGTTTACCGTTATCTGAAAAAGAATTCCTTTCCTTTAAAAGTTCTCGTAAGTCGTCGGCTGTTCCGAAGACCTAACAAGCAATACGGAATTTTCGGAAATACTCAGTTGTCTACTAGAGCAAACGCAGTACCCCAATTCGTGACGAAACATAGGACGAGTGGTGTCTTAAATACAATTTTGCGCAAAGCAACAAAATTCGGATGTGTTTTTAACCATTATTTAGTTACCTTTAATTCCTAGCCATTGTTGAGACAATTGTCGAATATGAAAATTGTGGGAGCTCATCTTCCTTTAGCTTACATCTCTCGAGAAAGCTTTACTATGTTTTCAAATGGAGAAGATTCGCTCCAGGGTCGCACGTGAAGAATAATAGAAATAATTAGATTTGTTTACAAACTCTGACTCGCTTTCGAGCATGCTATAGAACGCCATCGGAGAAGGACTGATTTTCTTTTTATTTTTTACTGATATATTTGTGTGCGTATCGAAGAATTAGTTGCGGGTCAATAGGACATTGGGACTAATACGAATATAATGGTTACTCTTTCCTCGACTATTTTTATTCAGCTTGGGCCTAGACGCCTTACTATTTTCAGACCTTCAATGCTCAAAAATTTTGCTCTATTATCAGCTCGAAATTAGAACGTGCTTACCTTTTTAGATGTAATGATTTTGAACGAAATGGTAGACGTAGATAAGTTATTTAATAATTGTAACGGCTCCTGACAAAACTTCGCCCACGATTAACGTTAACAGTTATTCGCTAATTGATATAATCTGCCCCTAGCATTGACATAATAGCGGCTTAGACTTGAACTGCAACGAACGGAGGTCGCACTGAACAAACATGTCCGCCTTAAATATCTTTATCAGCGTATGCATTTCATATTAGCAGATTTCACTGTATATCCGTGTTTATTTATATGCAGCACCTAAACCTTATATTTTTCGATTTGGCATGAGAAGACCAATAACAACCGGCCAGAATTTCGTGTCGTCTCTTAACTCTCAACACTTACGGCGCTGACTTTTTTTGAAACTTGGCGTTTTTATTTTGTTCATCGAAATGTCAATACCGACCGCAAAGAACAATACATTCGTCAAATTGGACAACTATGCCGACCGCGTTGTACAAGGATGTACCATCTCGGTTGACACGATAAAAGCCGACTTAGTCGAGTGACCAACAAGTAGAACCGGGAGATCGACTGACGTAAGACGCACGCAGTTTCAAGCCGCTGGCATATGTAGCCATACAGACGTACAGGACAGTCTGCCTGTACGTCTGTATGGCTATGTATGTACACCGTATACGTTGTAGATGTAAGTTTGCGGTGAGCTAGAGTAGGAGGCTACGTAGGGAACTAATCGATTGCAACAAAGTTCATAGCTACGAATTCCCTTAGAACCTATCAACGGGCACTGGGGTTCTTTCTGCTGGTACAAACGGCTGAATTGGTCGGTGTTCGGGTAGCAAAGACAGAAGCAGCCTACTTTCGATTCAACATCCGCCGCAGCGGAATCAGCGATAAAGTCAACAGAGGTACTGCCGCAAAGTGCCGACGAAGTATCAGCCATTGCTACGCGCTAAAGGTTTCGCTATAGAGGCGTCTGCGCAAGGTCGTTGCCGCTACTGTGCTGGTCATAGCAACGCCTGCAGCGGCAATGGCTGTAGCGATGTAGCCATTGCTACTGTCGTTGGTTCTAAAACAGAGTGTACATTTTGTGCCAAACAGAGACAAAGCGAGATTATATGACACGCCACACCCTTGTAGCGCCGCCGTTGTTATTGTTCGGGTTTCTGCCGTCACTCTTAAGATATTGTTGCTATTGATGATGATAGTGATGATCGTGATTCTACGACGTTTACGGGCCATAACGAACGCAGCAGGCCAAAAACGTAAATACGATTACTAGTCCACCTGATCTAATCAGGTCTTGCTCTGTGGAAGCTGTGGACACAAGTCACCAAGCTGGACACCGACAGGGACGATCACTTCAGTTCGACGTCAGAAGATCACGGATCCAATCTTCATAAGGATACTGCATAAGCAGCCGCAGTGGTGTAACCACAGGATCATAAGCATATTTCCTACTGTCATGCAGGGAAGCCCCCAGGCGTTGTTATCTTCAACCAGAAATTTGTCTCATGTACATTATGTAAGCAGTGCAGCCAGTGGTACACACGTTCCTTGCTCAAAAGAGACATGGTAAGGACGCCATATTTGAGCGTGTAGTATGCACCCATAAACACGCAGGGCCATACAGGCGCGAGCATGCATACAGTATACATGTGCACCGACACGCTTATACAGCGACTCGTATTTGCCACACTTGTAAGGATCGTTCCGCTGCACCTATCCCTTACGCAAATGCGCAGAATTTTTCGTTATGCTTGATCATCCCTTGGCCCTTTACTCTCCTAACTTAGCCCACTTTTCTCCGGCCCCGACTGGCTAATATCTGACTGCTTTAGAAGAATATCATTTTATCCGTGCACATACACAAATAGCAGCAGTACCTACAGCTGTTCCTAACATACAAATGTAAAAGTGGTAAATACGAATTTCACACACACACATGCTGACTCATATATGCAGGCATATACGCACAGGACCCTTTCGTTGCATACCGTCTGCCGTTCATTTAAGGAAAAAGACCTAGCTTAAAGCTGCCCGGCTCACATCATCCCATCTCGTCCCATTTTTCCGTACTGCGGTTTCCTCGGCACCAGGCCAGGTTAGGAAGTGCTGGAAAAGGACGAGGTACCGACCTAGACACCATGGACGTCCACCGTTAAAACTCTCTTGCGACCCAAAAACGGCAAAACCGCAACTACTTTAACGCAAACGCCCAACAGCCTTTCTCTTTTTCTAACCGCAGAGTGGCAGCGGCAGGGTCCTGCGGCTAATCGTGAGCCTGCCGAGGCTACTATGCTATTCTATCCTCTAATCAACATCAGCGGCTTAAACTCGCTGCGCGCGCGATTCCCAACTCGAAAGGATAGAAAACTCCATGCAGTAACTAACTAAGTAGCGCAGAGAAAGGATTATGGCCGCAGTCTGGGAGCTAATGTTAAGAGGGCGGTGGATCGACTTGAGACGCTTGAAAACCTACTAAAAAGTAAGAAAATACGTTTGAAGCCACAGCCGAAAAGCAGAGAGAGGCTTCTAGCTTTTGAACAAGGACACGACACATGGTTGCAGCGAAGAACAACCTGAACCGTTGCATAGAACCTTTACGCGAGGTGCAACAAAGGTCTTCCTATTTTATTTCCGTCGAGTCGAGTATTTATTCATTCATTCAATTCGAAATAAATACGGTATTGAGAATCGATTAAAAGTTGTAAGTAGTCAGGCATTGAAATTAAAGTGAAATCAAACCACCCAAAAGCAAGTGGTTATATATATATATATATAATATCTCTATTCGCATTTACGTTCGCAGCTATTAGGGAATACGCCATACGTAAGCTCGTTGTCATCAGCACTCAGTTTCATACAAGGATACAGATCTCTTCGGTTGAATAAGGTCATACGTACTGTCTCACATATGCTACGTGCCCTTTAGGTCTTTCTTCGTAGCCTCGCTTGCAGTCACCGTAAACTGGTAAAATCTGTACAAGTGAGTAAATGCAGACAGCAGGGCGCACACTCGAGTCACACAAACAGCATCCCCAGTAAACTTCGATCTATCACCCCTTTTTTTTGGCTACGCCACAGGTCCGGTGGCTCTATCAGACTTAGAAATCCCTTATCCTACATAGACGAGATATGTGGATGAATATTTATGTTATTAGTACTGCAGTCGGTAAATGGATAATGGAGTAAAATACATTGTACGGTTAACGCTGACGACAACTGAATTGTGAAGTATGTGGGAAAGTTTTTAATGGACATAATTCATTATGCATTTCTCCAATACTATATATATATATATATATCACCGTGCGGTGTGCGGCTCACGCAGCATTGGTCGTATTCAAGCTTCTGTCCAATAGCAGTGAATCTGTACAAGTATAGCGTTGATTGCGCTACTGTAACAACATTCTGTCGTCTGAAGTGATTCTGTCCTTCGACAATCTTTTCGTCATACTATGCCTACACGTACGTATTCATGCAAAAATATACGACGTATTGATCAGCGTTGCTTGCTATACGCTATGAGGCAGGGGGGTAAAGACTCACTAGCAGCCTCGCAATATCTCTTCTTCATCGTCGTCGTCGTCGTCATTGGATTTCATCACTTATTCATGCTAACTGTTTTTCTAAAGGATTTCAAAAAAGATTACACAACGTCCCCCTAGCGCATTTCAGTGGGCCGCAACCGAAAGTGTTCTATTTATGCTGTATTTACTACGCTTTATATGTATACTCATTTCTGTGCAATTTTTAGCTCGAATTCGATCCCATACATACATACACATTAACAGCTTGGTACGCTTCGGCAATTACCTAAGAAACGCAGCAGCGTGCGCACTTGAAGTAGACAGAAGCTTCATTTTACATGTTAAGATACATGTTTAAATTAAGTTAAAGTTTACATGTTTAAGATAGTCGGGCTGCGCTCTGTATTACGTACGCGTTTTGAACACGACTGGGGTTTTTTCTTCGACGTAGACTACTGATTACATGTTTGCCTACTAAATTTAGGTGCAAGTAACATAACCTAACTTCGAAATCGGGCACATAGACCCACTTCGTTTCGTGATAGTCATTTGAGGTAATGCCTAACGTCTGAAATGCCGGATTTGTGACATTAAGAACAGTAAGGCTGAGTAAGAGCATGCATTCAACATTAGACCGTGACTTGATCATGGGAAAAGATAGATCATATATCTTTATTAAGAAGGTAATATGATGAAGAAAAATCATATGATAATCACGGTCGTGAAATGACTTCACTGTTGGTCGTTCTGCCTTTTCTTCCCTATTGCAGAAGCATATTTGATTCTATGTTTGGATAAAATCGTTAATTCTATATCGTCTACAGACGCTTCGCAGCAGTCTAGGACCTCACCCTTATTCGGGTCCTGGGTTTCGAAATTGAATCCTTGAATTTGCTATGGCTAATTAAAGCTATCGCATTTCCTGAAATAAACTGCCCAATGAACTCTATTAAAGGCTACTTCCAACAAGAAAATCGTTTTCTACCGCGCACATTCGCCGTTCCCGACTGACAATGCACTTGGCTTCGCGATAAAATGTTTGTATCTCCTCTTTTATTACGTCTGCATTATCTGATAAATGGATGATATTATTTCATATAAATAATGGCCTTCAGAAGTGCAATAGGTCAAAGTGCGCCGACCCGTAGATTATTACGGCAACGACGAGACAGCACAGTGTGAGCCTTTCCTTTGTTATGCGAACCGAGCAGAGTTCAGCCGTCAGATTGAAGCTGGCTGTGAACAGGACTAGCGAATCGAGTTCCTGCAAGGACGTGTCCTATAGTAGTGAAAAGCGCCAGAAAAAAACAAAAACACTCATTTAAGAAGCTTTGTTTTACATTGTCTTTTTTCAAGCTAATTTCAATCTTAACTTTTTATTAAGCAGTCATATCCAAACAATGTATGGTTATTATATTAATCTACTCACCTGTACAAAAATACGAGCTATATTTTTACGAGCAATCTAGAACTTGAATTACGTTAAATCTATGGCCAATTGCGCTTTTCTGATACCCACATATTGACGTCAGCATTACGTTATACGCAATTTTTTTACTGTTCAATTGACAGAATAATGGTTAACCTTTTTGTGGCCCACAAACAGTCAATTTAACGCCTTTTCCATAACCGTACTACAATTTTACTAGGCTTTACTTACACGAACTGCTATATTATAGAGAGTGACTATTGAAAAAAATAATTGATATAATGACAGCGGTTGATTAATTGGTGGCTCACTCCAAGTGCAAAATACGCATGGTGCTAGTAGATATACTATATTTCTGTAGAAAACAAGATATGGGGGCTAACTGGCAGTCGCGGAACGTTGGTTCGAAGTGGCCAGCCACATGTCAAATACTCTGAATAGAAGTGATGTATACCGCCTATATAGCAGCAGGAGAAATAGAAAATTGTGTCGGAACTTAAAAAAAGCCTAAAAAAGGCAACAAATGAATCTCTTGATAGTGAAGGTAAACCTGCTTCTTGCGTATCACATCTGTTTTGGAGATTTACACTCATCCAATAAAAGCTCTCATCCAGTTAACATTAACTTATGACATATAGCGCGTTTCTACCTGGTGGCTTGACAAGCCAAGCCTTTGGCCAAAAGAAAGTAGAGGTCGCTGCTTCAAATCTCCCCAATGATAAATACCTATGCGAATAAAGACAATTATATGTTCATGACTTCTTGCTTAAGATTGTCTTACCTGGTAAACGAGTGGTCGAGATCGGAGTTCCCTGCCAAGATCTCTAATTCCGTTGCAAACCTCGCTCAACCTTGCGGCCTGGCCAAGAGGCACCACAAGCAGCGAGCCCCACACAAGCACCGAGATGATAGCCACACTCAGACGAAGGTAGTCCTCTGAATCAATCGATTGCACAAAACCCACCTGCGAAATTTAGAGATTGCGTAAAGCATCGTTAGCCTATGTATATAGAGAACGTCTTATGGGTCGAAATAAACTTTAAGAATTCAATCGAAGCAGAGCTGCCTCGCATATCTATCTATTCCGTGAGTCTTAAAAATGTTAGGATATACAGTAGATCACGTATCGCGAAAGCATCGACAACTAGGCGCTACTTGGTGTCGACTATATACAACATTAAGTCAGAGATTCGGGGTAAACAAACATTTTATGTCATCATGCGTATTTTTTTCAGCCCGGAATTTTAGACAAGCCTAGTTCACACTTATTTATAAAGCGTATATTGTATTTGCATATACTTGAGTGTTAATTATTTCATTTTCGGTATCGTCCCAGCCCTATCTCCAATGTATTCCTTATACAGTTCATTGCCCCCTAGTGCGGA
Source organism: Varroa destructor (assembly GCF_002443255.2). Classification (NCBI taxonomy): domain Eukaryota; kingdom Metazoa; phylum Arthropoda; class Arachnida; order Mesostigmata; family Varroidae; genus Varroa; species Varroa destructor. The sequence continues at coordinate 54,814,197 of NW_019211454.1, read as the reverse complement.
GTACCTACTATTGATGCCAGTGTACTGATGAGTAACCACACAGTTTGAAGAAAAACAGCTGTTGATTGCAGTCCATTCACTTGTCGAATGGTGCACGTTGCTTCGCAGGTGCCTTTGTAAAAGGCAAGTAGAGAGATCTTACCATCCCGCACCAACATTTGAAGGTTTTGTACGAAAACTATCGCAAGCTGACAATGGATGGTGTATGCTACCGCCATGCACATTGACGCTACGTCGTGCGCGAGAAGACCTAGACGAAGAAAATAATTTGAACTCTATTATATTGAGGCGACGTAATGAAGAGAACAGTACACTAAACTAACAGAAACGTTATGACTTGTTTCTCGGTCATGGTCATTGTAGCAGATGTCCTGCGTCACATACCGAACTAAATTAAGGAGACAATCATCTTCTGTAATTTGCTTAGCCTTTTTGCTCATTCATTTGGAATTGTGAAACGCAATCGTTTGTATGATTTATGGTTGCACCGTGTGTGTATGTATTATTATGCTTGAGAAGATCACGGCGAAGTGCTGAGAAAAAGGTCTCGGAGAAGAAATTATTTCTAACAATTGAATTCTATAATACCTTAGGTGAAAAAGTTGCTACACTTGTAAGTTTTTCCGGTTTCGTTCGATTCGAATGGCTAATTAAATTATGAAGAACATGAAAAGTTCCTATTATAATACCTGCATACTCCATTGCTCACTCTGGACATTAGAACCGTCTTTCGTAAACTCTTTTTTCAATGGACATAGTAATGGCAGAAGAAACGTATTTCCTACTGGTAGAAGCCGCCCGTGTAGTACGATACTGGATCCGATGAGGATTAACGCAAGCCAAATATATATATATATAAACTATATCAGCAGTACTGAACTGCCACATCAAGAAACGACAGGCTGATCTTGCGCCTACATCACGGGATTGGTGAAGGCCTTTTACCTCAACAAAGTTTTCTTCGGAGCTGAAGTTTCCCGTCATCTAATCGACCCTTAGATAACATACAATGGGATTTTCCGCCAGATCACATCCTCAATCTGCCTGTATTTAGCAGGAATACGCTACAGAAAAAGGGTCCTGCAGGAGACCTCTCTTTTCAAACAGGCCAGACCAAAAGCTCTCTTGGCTTTTTTTTTTGGTCCGGCTGAAACGCGTAGATCTCACGGTCTCATCCTGAAGCCGGTTTTTTTTTCAGTTATCTTTGAACTGTATATACAGAGAGCTTTTTTCTGGCTCGACAATTTGCTCAATCATGTTGACCTGGTCAAAGCCTGTAGGACGGCAATTGGCAAGATCTTACGTATCGTCACAATATGCCTGCTTATTGTCGAAACGTTACTGGAGCTCTCAATCTAGTGAGGGTATTTACGATGGATTATCGATACCGGCCTGAGGATCTTTCAGTTTCTTGCAATTCGCACATAGTTTTTTCTTTTTTTGTAGAATAGTTTGTTTGGATAACGGTTTTAGTCATAAAATGATGCAATCATTTTCGAAATAAAACTTCAATAAGATCGACCACTGACATAAATTTTTTTCTCGCTCAGAGCGCAAAAGGAACCTAACCAGTCAAGTTAAGCAAAATCAAATTTCGCAGGTCAGTTTTTGACCGAAACTTTGTTTTAGTACCACTACCCATGCAATGGCCATTATAGCCTGCAGTGGAAATGAAATTTCCAACATGAACCAGTAAAAAAAGACAACGATATTCATGCGGGTTAAAGGTGATCTCGCAGGAAACGAGATTCTTTCGACGTCAGATTCAACAAAGAAAATTAGGGTAGATATGTAGAAATAAAGGATGCTCAATACAGCTTTGGCAATGTTAGTACTGAACGCCAATAAGGCTGACCGACAAAAAACGTTTGAAGAAAAAGACGCCAAAGACACGTTTGCCGAAACACTCAAGGTCTGTTTTTGGGTTTTATTTGTGGTCGCTTATTCTAAGCTGTACTTCGATTTTCTTTCGGCGGCAGCCTTTGTAACGCAGTAATTTTGCCATAGGTTAGATAATTTCTCAGGGAGGAAGTAATATGCGATCCGAATACTTTAATGCTTCCTCTGTTAAAGCTACTAAGCTATTGGGTCTTCTTACACCTGTTCCGCTAATCAATGCTAGCAAATGGCAAAAAAACATTAATTTTGATCGAAGCCCGCTTTTGCCGAAATCGGTAATTGTACCGTACGGCGGGCGTATCGTATTCATAAGAAAAGATACAAAGCGATATAATAGCTTTTTCATTGCACCCTCAGTGATCAACGTTTTCTGTGATAAGTTTAAGGGCTACACAATATAAGCGTGTACTGGTGGTTTTCAATTCAATATATACCGTCAAGTGCTTCTCAGTTATGGCAAGTAACTGTTTTCATTACTATATTACAATACGCGTTATTTGACAAAATGCGGTACTCCAATATTGAAACAACGCAAGACTAGCGATGCTGACACTCCGAAAAAAATGCAACACAATAGCTCATTAAAGTGATAACTTTAAGTACAAAATACCTTAATAAATTAAAAGTACATACGTGAGCCAACTTATGTATCTCACAGTTTATTTCGCACTTACCAATTACAAGCAAGGTCAGAACCAATTTGTCATTTCGAGTGCAGTTGATCTGGTTGTTTTTCAGGCGATACAATATGTTGATAATATTTGCTGCCAATGCCAAGAAGATCCATAGAAGTCCGAGCAGGTAAACGGCTTTAAGACGCTTTTGGATTTTTCGGCGAGCGATCTGCCATACTGATGTCGTTTGGAGGAATACCTACAAATAAGCCAGTCTTACGTTTTTGTTTTTGTTCTTCTATTAAATTCCGTCAAATCCTTTTATGGTTTACTAACAAATAATTGATACTGTATGCTTGTTATAACTCAGTTCAAAGTGATCGCTTTACTTGAAGAATAGCGACGTTAGCCACCTGCGCATATATTATGGCATCGTATAGGCGATATAGTAGATGAAAAATATTTGTTAATGGATATGTTCTTTCGAGATACTAGAGTGTGCAAAATAAGAGGAACCCGTTAACTTGCGGAAGTTCAAATATAGCGATACGTTAAATATGCGTCATCATCTACCTATCATGCACAGAGGCGAACTCTTTCCGTTAACCCTCAGGCTGCACGCATGGCAGCTAATGAATCATAGCCAAGCCGACCTTGATCTCACTAACACCGGGTAGGGAGCTGCTCGAAGTCAAACAACCTATTCTATCAGTGGCTATACGCGACTGGGCTTGTGCACACTTCACGCGAGCTCGCTCCAACGTCCTGTCATTTCTAGCAATCACTAGCGTGCTAACGCATTCCTTGTGAGGTTAACTTACAGCTCGAAAATGCTACTGTTTATGTATATTCTTCGATGATAAACTACATCATCAAATGGATTCCTCTTACTTAGATTGACGCCAAGCTTTTCTCTGTTCCGCCACATCGGCAAAAGGGAATACTTTGCCGATACATAAACGTACGGTTTAAAAGCTGCCCCTTATACATAAACCTATGAACTTAGGCCTAACTTCAGACTCACATACTGGCAATCACGTAGTAGCTATTTTGAGAAGTGATGATTACGACTATGAGCAAGTTTGATACTAAGCTCGTACAGACTGATTCCGTTTATTGAATTTCTACTACCGCTTCAGCATACATTTTCAAATGTTTGTATAGCTATCTACTACTGTATTATTTTATCTGTATAACATAGATGAAACCTTCTATCGATCTACATAGCCGAATCGAACCTTTCGAGCCTGTCCCCGACCTCGACCTGTGCTTATTTCGAAGCTAAATAAAAATGACTTCTAAACTAAAGTCTAAATTTACAACCCACCAAAAACTTTCTATAGCTAGGTCTAGACTAATGGCTTCGAAATCCATTACATAATTATTAACGTGTTAGTTCAGGATGCACAAACTCCTGTACTAATGATTGAATAACGATTTAGGTACGATTGGTGTCGCAGCATACACTACTGGGCAAATCATATCTAGATTCAACTACCCAGTATTCTCTTATAATTAGAGCGACCCATAACATGTGTGAACCGTCGCCTAGTCATAATGGCCTATGTTAGGTTATACGTGATCAGAGCCTGAAGTTCCTGAACCCTTCTAGATGATCGTATGGAAGTTAAATATAGAGGTTAAGCCAGAAACCGCAAAACAGATGCAAATGAGGCACTTCAATGGGTTGTAGCGCTTTACTGGCATGATATAAACTAGTACGTGTTTTGTATAGTAGGCTTTGGGGGTAATCAGCAAAAACTAAACAGTCTTTAGGCTGAACGAGTTGGCTAAGAGCAAGTTCGCACGTGCTTGTATCTCAAAAATATATTTTCCAGCTTTTCATCGACATCGCAAACAGTCATATAATAAGTAAATGGTAGAAACAAATTATGTCCATAAGTTCTCGTTTTATTTCGGCATGATATCAACAGCCACCTCTTGTATGGCCTTAAACGATGCAAAAATTCAAAGAGCAACAAACCTGAACTGCTGAACGTCATGTTAATATAGGCAAATTTTCATTAACTTTTCGGAGAAGTCGGAAACATTTCTCAGTTATCATTCTAAGGTCAGCACCAGTGCCGCAAAGAGGTAGTCAAGCGACGAGAAACCTCCAATGTGGGAAACTCTTTCTATAGATTAAGGAGTGGCCCTAAAAGTAGGTCGTCTAATCCAGGCATAATAAGTTTCAATCTTGCATCAGCTCAAAGACCCCCCGGCGCTTATTGCGGAAAGTGGGTTATATTCGTGCATGCGCCGTTTACCTGTGCATAGTTACCCTTCTTCTAACTCTTCCGGCCTTCGATCTCGTTGGCAGCACTGATTTGCTTACAGCGGGGCCGTCCTTAAGCCGTCCTATCATCCCGCTGTGCCGTCCCGTACGATAGTTGTGTTCGGAGTTAACCTTATTTTGTTCCTTCCGCGTTCTTGGTAGCTTATGTCTTTTCTATATAGAATACGTAAAGCAAAACATACTCTGTCTATTGCTATGGTATCTTTGCGAATCAGACAGGTGGAATCATGCCTCTTTGGGAAAGGAAGCTTTATGGTAGTGTATAAGTCACCCTCGTTGTGAATTGGTCCACTTCATAAAATGTTCGACACTTGTCAACGATATTTTTGTTCAACCAAGAAGCACCGTCCATGATCAAGACGGCCAGCATTCTCGCACAGCAGAAGAGGGCCGTTCCTTGCATCCTATGTTAGACCACTCATCTTTTGTTCGTACGAAAAAACCTAACACTAACGCAATACCATGTAAATTGGATGCTACCTGCAATCCGACTACCGTCACCCCCTACAATGTTCGTGTATGATGGGGGTCAGAACCTGCGAAGATTGTAGATCCGGCTGTACCTATAGCTATGAGAGAAACAAGTATCTGCAGACGAGTCCATAACTAGCTATGCATAGGTGGCCAGCTGGGGCTCTCCATGTACTGAGCGGCCGAGTAGGCCTGTGGCCGAAGTAACCAGTCAAGCCGCTATGTAACAAGTCGACTCAGGAGTTCGGAAAGCGAGTGGTCCCTTAGCTCACATCGTTCAATACGATCGTTCGCTAGACCGCTTAGATGGCCTTCGCTGACGTGGCGGTGGTAGAAAAAGATACGCCCCACGAACAGGCAAGCATTGTGACAATTGCGATGACGACAGCAACGGCAGTGGCGAAATCGGTCGGTCGGTCGGTCAGTAGTTTCGATGCGATTTTGGGTTTCTATACCTTTGTCCTTATGGCGGTTTTTTGCTAGTTTACTATCCAATTCTACGTAAATGCACCACTCTCACAAAGCCGACGAGTCCCGTTCAGCCCCTGTCGAACTTCCGCCGAACACTCCTTGCTTACTTGGCCGGGATATGGACGATGTGGCTGACGACAGCCCACGATGGTCGATAACAGCGAATCGAGGTGGCGACGAGGGCGGCTAACCGACATATCTACGCATATTGTGAACAATCTTACAGCGAGGAAGGCGCGAGTATCCCCATTGTAAACTTTTGCTCTCTTCGTGCTTTGAATTTTAAGTAACTGGTTGACCAGGCGATCACTTTCTGGCTGCTTACGATACAGTGATCATAGTACATCGGATCATTGCACTGTAGAAACGTCAGTTACTCAAATAAGCACGCTATTCAGTATACAATACGACGCTATTGCGGTATCTATGCCCCTGAAAACCCAGAAAAGTTATCTGGAACACGTTTCCCGGATATCTGACCATTTCTCTTTACATAATATGATGCAACGGGCTCAACTAACGAAAGAGAACAAAAGCTGCATAAAGGAAGCAACCTTTGGGCTCCTGGTCAACGTTAGCTCTTCATCAGACAACGTGCATAATGTGTGATTGTTGCATTCGTTGTTGTGTGTTTCTGGACTTCTAGTGGACAGATAATATCATAGACATAGAAATAATAGACTGTAGTTTTAATTATGTAGTCATAGCAAATCCTATTGCGAAAACACAGTTCATGTCAGTGAGGCAAGTATATTGATTTACTATTAAATGTCTAAGCCGTATGATTATCTGTGCCTTAAATTGAGGGAAATTAGTCCTCCCATAGGTAATGGCCTGCCACTCAAAGGTGATACAACATCTCATCATTGTTTTTGAACGTCAAGTGGCATGAGCAGTTCCTAATTACAACCTGAAAAATGACAAACGATGTTCTAGCGTGTCGTGAAACGTAGCACTCTGTAGAGACGTGCAGAGTGGTAAAAACTATACCCGCAGTTTAAGTTTGCCGCCTGTAAGGCCGCTCTTGTTAAAGTTATCGTATTGTCCACCATATTAATCAAGGTGGCGCAGAATTTGCCACGCCCTCACATCACGTCAAATTTACGCACAAATTAGATAAGTATTAATGTTACCCGTTCGACCAGTGCAGTGATCTCTTCGCTATCCTGGCTCCGCATTTGCACTAGCATAATCATAAATGCGATGAAGTGTACAGTAGCTGGCAGGATAAAAACGGAGAAGAGGTAAAGCGAACAGCGTTCCGGCTCCCCATTACGGACGGTAGAAAGCTGGAATTCGCGGCAACTGGCCGACATTATAAAACATACAAATAGAGACGCATTTCATTATATTACTCCATTCATCAGCTCAAGCACTTTTTTTTTTTTGCCATTTATTGACAACTGTGACACTCCTAAAGAGGCTCAGATGGTTACACAAATTTAAAAAAAAAAAAATAATAATGATCTATTATAATATCATATCTTGTTATGTGTATGTCTACATTTAGATGTTAAACTTGATGACCTACTGATCAATATGATTTTAAATTACCACCATACTCGCAAAGCCATTATAGATGTTTTTTAAAATTAAATTTCATCGAGGTGTTTTATGTGATCATTAGTTTTTTGCACAAGAAATAAAGAAGTTGCCATTGCTCGTAAGTGTTTTCTTACCAAATGCCTATACATTGCCTATAAAGTATTGCAATGAGAATAGCCTATTCGAAGGTCGAGTCTCGCAACAGGAACTCTGTAAGCAAACAGTTATAGTAGAAATGCTTCACAAAATTTTACTTGGGTACTGCGCAACAAACGAGCACTGACCGTATCCAAGATAAGTTTTAACATGGTATCAAACCCGAGCAACGTTTGGCACATTGTTATATCTGCCATTGGGATAGTATACGTGCCAGCTTGCAGAGCTCAACAAAATTGGCCTACGACACCAATTGATTTTAATCACGTCATATAGACAGGTAACGCAGTTCTAAACGTTCCTGTGTTTTGACCGGCATTAGGAAGATCTCAGTTATAACTACCAAGCAAAGACCGTGCCTACGCATTTCCACAGACGCTGTTGTGGTAACAGCAGTACCTTCTAGATATAGTCATTTTCAAGCCTGACTCTTTTTATGTAGCCATGATCGTAGGGTTGATTTTGAGGGTAGTCGACGTCTGCGAATTACTAGCTCTGCCCAAGATCGTTCGTATTCGCTTACATGTACCTGTTTAACCTCTATGTTTCGAGTTTTACGTTCAGCATCGCAATTAAACGTTTCAGTCGACTGGCTTCCGTTGCGAAACAAAGAGCATCTATGCCCGGTTCGAACCTAGGCCCCAAAAAGATTAGCAGGAAAATATGTTACCCACTAAGCTAATGCCGGAGACATACCTGTTTAACCTAACACACCCACACCTGGTCCTGTAAAAAGTAAACGACTAACGATAACTGGCCGTTAAAAAGGGGAAGGTAAGCAAAAGAGGAGGCGCGTCGTCCATCGCTTAATCTAGTGCGAGGGCTCGCTATCTGCCTGACTACCGCGTGCCACCGGTTTCTTGAGCATTAGTGCAGATCGCTGTTATCGTTGCCGCTGTTGCCCACTTCGTGCTCTGTTACCGTATGGATTCACCTTCTTAGCGCGTTTAGTCGAAGCGCAGAATCTGGCGCCCCATAAGGATCCCGCAGCTTCTTCACTTCTCTGTATGATGATTCACTTCGGGACTGCTTTGCTTAGGAGTTCAACAGACAGTACATAGAATCAACGGTAAAGCTATGATATGGCAGGGACAAGTAGCAGGGAAATTCCTAGGTATCGGAAGAAAAAGACAAAAAACGACAGACTAGCCGTTAGACAGAGAAAAAAAGGCCCGCAGGTCACAACAAAGCCGGTTTTCATGGCTACTCTTTGCTCTTTTAGCCACTATCCTAGTTGGCGCCATTAGTAGACCGCCTGACAACGATGATCAGTTTTCTCGTGTATTCGCTTAGCCTCTGTTGGGTACACGTTCCAAACTTGTAATGACAAGAGCTACTGCTACAATTACCACTTTGCCTGCTGGGTGTATTACACAGCATCTACTACGACGAGTTGCTTTGTAGGACATTTCGCAAGCGTCTATGTGTGGCTTGTACCCAGACGCCAACTTCTGTGTTATTTTCGTTCAACGGCAAAAGCAGTGCATGTCATGGGAATTGGCAACATCAGAAGCATCTGCCCTTATAACCCCTTTGACTTTAGTCTATATTTCGTCTGCTTTCAACGGAGTATGCAACAATTGTATGTCTGTCTGTCCGTACGCGTGGGTGGACGCTAGAGATTAAAGCGAGGTCCACCACAACGATAACAGATATTTACGAGGTGCATATACTATAGACGAGGGAAAGTGTGGGATCGAGGCCAGGTCGTCTGCTTAAAACGTCCCCTCTTCGTTACTAGATAACACGTAGATCTATTACTATCCACACATTGCACGTCTTGAATTGACGTTTCTGTCTAAGATTCTGCATGTATATTCGCCTTCATCTATTAGCTAATGATCTGGCAATGAAAAGCTAGTTTTCTACCTATGATAGCATCAAGATTGTTTCATTAGCTTACTATAATACGTCATATCGTCAAATACCTAACAGGGTAATCCGCAATCTTTGGCTGTAGCTTGTTCAATGCATGAACAGACGTAAACGTCAAAATATACTATTTTCTTGTTGCGGCTTATTATACACTGTGCGTTTTACTTTCATGAAAGACAATAATCATTTTATTGTAACTTCCTATAAGATTAACAGCCTACTGATGTGAGTAGGTAGGGTTTCCACTAGCCGCCGTAGCCGTTCGTCACCCCAACAAAAATTTCCGTTAGAAGTATTTTCTGTTCTTCTAGCGATTAGTTAAATCCTATAAAACGTTTCTGAGTAAAGTGTCATGGCTGCGTTGACATGCACCATCATACCCACTGAATGTTTCCAATCTAGCTTTAATTAATTAATAATAAAATAAGTCAGGCCTTATTGTATATATATTAGCATATCTAAAATAGGTCTCATTTTGAAGTTCACAATAGCTAGTGATGAATTACCTAGGAATTTGATCGTGACAAGGTCTCAAATAGATAAATCTGTGCAATATCAACAGTATGTATAAATATGTCATATCACCTGTTGTTATATTCACATTTCAAAGCAGGACCTCAAAATGGACACGTCCTCACTTTTGTTACAAATAAACGTAAATAACGCGCGTTATCCTTTCGTTCAATATACCTACAAAAGGAAGGAAATTTCGGTGTAGCAGAAAAACTCCGGACTCTTGGAACTCCTAATACCCCTAACAATAAAGGAGTTCAGAAAGCTTTCCTTAAAAAACTTTTAAATACACAGGTCGATTTTTCGACAAGGTTCTATCCATAAGGGAGCAAAGAGTCTTCTCCGGGACATTCAAATGGACGTTCATTCAGATATATAAAACTAAATAACGGTCTTGACGTATCTAAATAAACGGAAGGACATGTACATAAAAGACTTTGAAATATTCCTGGAATTAATTCAAAGTAACCTTAAGATAATTCCTTACTCAGTAGTTGGTCCAATAATTATTCTAGTGCATGATTACATTTATCACATTTGGAAACCTATTATGGATATATAAGGTGAACCGGAACTAAAAATTTGCCTACCGGGTATTCCTCATAGCATCCCTTCGGTAGTAGGTCTTGATAGTAATTATGTGGCCACCTAAGATAAGGCCGATCACTGCAAGGACATACACCATATTGATAACCTTCCTCAAAGCATCGTAGCGCATAGTTCCATCGCCGAGGAGTGGCTTCCATCCAACCGCAGCTAAAAGCCGACAATAGGAACGCAAGACTCGCGTCCGGCAAAAACGGAGCACTACTGAAGTTGACACCTAGACGTGAAAACACAGTAGTAGAAAATAGAACTCTCTGTATAGAGAGAGCATGCAAGCCATTATACGCTAAAGATATATGCATGCAAAAAAAACCTCACTATAAGCGTATAGGCGCAGAAGTACTCAGAAATTTCTTAAAACAATTAGACGGAAATAATAGAGGAATAATATAAACTTGAGAAAATATAATATATTCCGTCTGGCATTGTCATTTTCAATGATCCGTACGAACCTGATCGTGGTGGTACGGCACCTGGTGAACGATGTTTGCGCCATATCGTATGTAGGAATTAGACGAAGAATGTGCGAAATCTTCAACATCTCGTATTTGCTTCCATTGACGTTCAATACTTTGCTCCTGTTCGAGATGGCCCATTAACGACGATTGTACAGTATCGTGCTGTAATGAGTTCATGTTGGCGCACTCGTAACCTATTAGTGGCTGAATATTGTCCTGCGAAGACCGTCGTTTTCAAAATAGAATGTAAAAATCGATGAAAATGATTGTACTACACGCTTGTATCACATCATTTTCATCGATTGTTTTATGTACATCTGAGTACATGTTCAGCCTCGTCAAAGGTATTTCAATGTGTCAGCATAGCCGAGAACATCCAAAACACAGGTTTCCGCACAAAAAAGGCATCCGTCTTCCTTTTAAACGTTTTAGTAGTAGGTTAACACACTGATAAGCTTACTATAAAACAAAGAAGTGGCATCAATTTTATTCTTGATTTTTACATTTTTCTACCAAACAAAGTAACGTCAACGTTCGTATAAATATATCAATACCGGCTGAATTTGCTTAGACGTTTTCTGCTACTTTGCATCTGCTCTCTGTTGATCGTGAAATATGACGTCATTGTAAGGCGATGGTGCCCTAGTGATTACAAGTGGTCCCCAAGGGCACATGTAGGCCATGACATCCTTACGAAGTTGGCCCGTGCACATCGCCTTGCGAAACAGCTTTCCCCTTCATATAAGACCATTATGGTTTTTAACTCAATAGCAAGGAAACATTAAATATTTTAGAACGTCAAGGCTCTCCTCGTGATGCGCTTTGTAGCTCTTATACTAATAAGCTGTAATAAGTACTGCACGTAATAAGCAGCGAGACGTCCTTAAACAAGCAATAAAATCATATACGAATAAAAAACGAACACATATCTTACGTTTACTCGTTTATTCCTAAACAACGTTGGCCATCTGGTACTAGCTTATTGACTTGAAAATAGATTCGTCACCAATCTTCGAGCTTAATAGCTTTGATGTCAAGAAGTGACAGCATCGGAAATCTCAGCATACCGAAACTTTTAACTGTATTTAACTAACTGGAAACAGTAATCGAAAATCGTTCTGTAGCTTTCGACGGTCGCGTCTTGATCATGTATTTCACGTAAGTTCTAAGACCCAAGTACCAAGTTATGAAATACACACACTTAAGCCCGGTTTTCATGCTATGCAAATATCACACGGGCTATACGGTCGTCTGTTAGTTAGTTATTTTTTAAGAAAAAGGATATTATTGGCTCTTAGATAAAATTAATTAAAGTATTATAAATCCTAATGATTCGAATAAAAAGATGATAATATTGTTTGATATTAGTTATCTAATAATGGTGCGATAGGCTTAAGCAATGTAAATTGCTTCATAAAATACATGTAGGACCGAGGGCAAATGGAAAGTAGAGAAAGTCCAATACTTACATTTATATTTCCTTATATATATAAAAAAAAAAGCTGTAATTGAGCCATTGTGTCGGTTGTAATAAACAAACGAATGTGATGTACAGAGGCTTGTTGTACTTTGAAGATATTTCAGACCACCTCTCATGAATATACCAAATAGTTATTTAGTCTTTACTAGCCTAATAATCAAGCATTTATCTGTGTACTAACCAGTTAAATAGTGGAAATTATATAAAAAGTAGGATGTATTCTAAGATAACTTCTTGTTTAATAAGTTAAAAAAAGCTAACCTAGCAACATTTTTAAATATAAAATAGTTCATGGTTGTTCAGTCTGGCCTGTCAAAAGTCAGCTCAAAAGAAAAAATGTTTCCATCGATTTTGCTCGACGACTAATAGCGCTTTTGCTGATGGGTTCAACCACTAAGGGGTTGCCTGATCAAGTTAATAGTTAGTAACAGTATAAATAAATCGGATTGTTTCTACGGTTCGCCCCTATAAATCTGAGACAGATCTCCTAGTGCAGCAAAAAGTGCCATATCATTATTTAAGTCTGTATTATACAATAGAAATTTTCAAGAACGCTTCGGCAATCAGATGACTGATCCTAAATTCTTATTATATTTAAGAGGTTGTTGCTTACTTGTAGCTCGACAGGTCTTTTCGAGTATATAATTAAAAGCGCTGATATTTAGTTAGAAGAGGGAATGCAATCCTTTATTAAAAAGTATTTACCGAATTAAACCAGCGACATATAGCTGGTGTCCTGATTATAATATATCAATATTTATTCTCTTACAATGTTTCGTAGCGTGGCAATTAACTCAGCCATTCGATATAAAGCGGGCTCCAACAAAAGTCGCTGTTTACACATTAGGTACTGGAGCAATGTTTAATCTACGTATAAGTACATGGCATGAAAATACTCATGGGAACACTATGTTTACGTCTAATTTGCGGAACCCAGGCTTCGCGTGTCCATGCCGCTGATTATATGACGTAGCGTACCATATTTTTTGATTGCTATTTCCATATCGCACCATCTGAACGGTCTTCGGTATTACTTTCTGTATGGATCTCGTGCTGAATCCAAGCAAAGCATGTATCCAGCATGCAATAAATAGCTTGTATACTTTTATTGTACATTTTATTTGCATCGTTACCTTGGAACTTCTGTAAAACAAACTGGTAAGGGCAAAAATCCGTATTAGAAACACAAAAGGACATCTCTGTTTAGAAGCAACCACAAAAACTGCTTTTTCGAAGACTGGCTATGCCCTTTCCGATCCAGCTGCGAAGTTAAATAAGTGGCTAAATATCGGGACTGTGAGCTTTACAGAACTTCACTCAACGAAACGTTGTTCTATGTTCGACGTACACTTTCTGCTTCCCTTGGAACTCACTTAATCCCAAAGAGATTGGCTAAATGCCAGACGTACATCTGCTTAGCATTTAGCTATTTTTCAGCTTGCCCAAGCCAAAATATCGGCCAGCCAGCCGCCCAACGAATACCCGTCCTTTTTAAGAATATAATTATCTCTAGATATGTTATATACGACTGTGTCGAAAAAGTATTTACGAAACGCCCCACTTTCATTGTTCAGGGATTGGCCTGCAGCTGAGCCTGCCTACCAGTTTTTCCACAGTTCACAAACCAAGCTAGAACGCATGCCTTATATCTGGCAAGCACGCTTCTAAGCATTTTTTGTTTTTCTGAAAAAATAATGAGCTTGTATGTGCCGCCGATCCTGGAGAAGGCCTTTGGAGCGAGATTGAAATTCAGTGTTGAGTGCCTCAGCGGTACCAATGGTTTCGCAACGAAAAGGAAGAAAACTGTAAAAACGATCTTCGTCCTGGACGATCCATCACAGCGAAGGTGGTAAAAGCATCACTGAATCTCCTTTAGCGAGCTCACAGATACATTAGGTATCTCACAAGTCATACCAAATCACCCTGAAACATTACTCGGCCACAAGAACGTTCACAGCAAACCCTGTACCGAAAGCTCTAAATTTCTATCAAATCCAAATCCGTCAACACACGTTTCAGAACGACTCACAGTTACTAACTGGGTACTGCTGTGATGACCAGTAGAAAACGAAAAATAAGGAGCAAAATTCATGGATTGTACTGCTATTACTATAACCCTCATTGCCCTACAAAACGTTTTCTAACCATTGCAACTGCAGTTGTCTACTTAGAAAAGCGAGTAGACAAAATTAGAGCGTCCTCCGTATTTTATAAAACATATTCCTGTTGATATTTCAAAGGCGAGTAAGTTTCGGGTGCGCATCTTTATGAAATGGTTCAGAGAATCGCGAAAAGTGTCCGATATATACGGCCTGTCTTTTCTATTTAAACTTTCCTTTTTTCTCGTTTCAGCATCTCTGACTTTCTCCTGCCCAAAAATGCACACAAAAACTTTTGATTCTACTCACTACCACAACTTTGAAGGACGGTTCGTCAAGATTATCTGCGTTGTCTAATTCGATAAAAGGTGGACTACGGATCGCTGCTCTGTTCACCTGGGATAGGAAACGAAAAACAGCGCGCGCAGTTGTATAGAATATAGAAAAAAATACACGTTGAAAAAAACAAACAAATAGATACAGTGGTTGGAGGCTAAAGCAAAATATAATCGACTAACAGCCGTTTGCATACTACACGCGAAAATTGGTCCATCAACGGAGCGATAACTCCACATTGAAGCTCACAGGTAACTAATACTGAAATAATGTGATAAATTCGAAATTAAATCTACCACATAAATTGGGCAGTAAAAGCTTTCTACCTAAGAAGCTTATTCAATCTAGCTGTATGACGTTTTGTCTTCATTAGTTAGAATTTTTTTTTGTAGTTATTTCGAATATATCTTCTTTATCAAGTAGATCTATCAGGAATGTAAGTCATCTAGTATCCCTAGTTTGCGATACTTATGATATTAATTGTCATTACGTTTCTGTGTAGTGGTCTAGTGTTATAAGAATCCTTGTAGATTAAATAGGGATCATGGGTGGATTCTCACCACAATCGAACGGACTAGTCAGGGATGACAGCAGAACAGAGTTCGTGTTGATCCGTCCACATAATGTCTAGCCTTGAACTATGCGTGGGAAATTTTGTATCTCTCTTTCTCAATCTCTTTGTCTCGCACCCCCTATCTATTACTGGAAATACTGTTGAGCCGCAGGTCTGTCGTTGACATCTCGATACATCACCAACTTCACCCGATTATTCAACAGCGTCATCTGCAGTCGCCACTTGAAGGGGGAACTGCTGCGTTCCTGCGCTCATCTCGCTCCCCCCCCAGACCTCCACTCAGACTCGTGCTGCATGTGAATGACACACTTTCTGAATCAAGGTGAAGATGCATTTACAATGAGCATCAGAACACTCACTTCTGCTTCTTGTGTTCTGATAATATAAAAACGACTCCAACGAGCATATGTTATGAACGCTATATGGTTACATGTGGGTATCGTTAGGGTGACACATTTATAGTAAGGACAGAGTAACCCGCATAGTACTAACAGAAAAAGATACGTAGCAGTACGAGTCTTCTATATTAATCTATGCGTTACATGATATTATTCATGCATGAGTTCATACATGAATATCTTCGGACGCCTAGTTGCTGCTTATTATTCAATTATTTATTGTCATAGTGGTTCATCTTGTTTTGTATTTGAACTTCGTACAAATATGTTTGGTTAAAATAAGGCTTGAGGCCTGTTTTTAATAAAGCACAAGGAAATATATTCGAAAATCTTTTAGTCAAATAATCGGGAATGTATTTTATAATCGCAATTATAAAACCTGTTTCTTCCGCAGTTCGAGCTTGTGGGTGCATATAAGTAAGCCAGCATAAATATTAAGTACGGCACGTAGATTTCAAACATTAATTTTAATATTGGGTTAAAGGTTACGATAAGGCCCTAGCACGCTTTGCTACGTAGTTCCATGGAAAGCGTAGGGAACTTCGCAACGACCAGCGATTCCAAGTCTTTTATTCATCCTTTAGTTCTCTGTAAGAAAATATCCATCTGTCATTTGTCCCGAAGTGTTTTAGAGGCAGCTTGGTTAGTGCAACGAACCAGCTAGAGCTATCTAAGCAGAAGTCGTCTATAAAATGTGCGACTGCATTCTACTTGCACGGAGATACCATGACAAATCGGAAAAAAAAACATAATTAATAATCGTTTACGAAGAGAGGCGTTCTGTGCTCGACTCACGAATATAACAGCACCTGCCTTTCTATGCCTGATCTATGATCTTAAAGGCGACTATAGTCCGCCAAAATAATAATGTTCGACTGTTGGGTGATCAGGCTGTTCTGGTACAGTTGTACCCCTCCTTTTGACATAAGCATTTGTGTAAAAGCTTTTCTAAGGTGAACAGGTCATTGATGATAGTAATATTTGCTCGACGATACACGCAACTTGTCTACTGTACATCATAGCTACACCATATTTTACAATATTCTCACTATAGGGATCTCAAATGACTTTATAAATTTGAAAAGCGGGACCCTTTATCGGCATACGTATACCTTCAATCCAAGCTTTTTTAGGGATTGAGAATTACCATTAACAGCAATCTTTATAGGGCTATTAACAATAATATTAGACAGCTGAATAGTATAATTAGTTATTAGGAAGCTAACAAACCCCATTATATGCGCTGTGTTTTCTGCGCCACTAATTTTTGTTAATTTGCGAAGTAATGTCACGGAGCGAATGATTACTCCCTTTTAAGTACTGACATCGATCCTTGTGAGGAAACACTTCGCTGGAGGTGACCAAATGATTTATCGGTTCGCACCTTTAAGCGTATTCTTATTTCCTGATAGGAAAGCGGCCAAGTGCTTGAAATGCTCTTGTACGCTGGATTATGCAGCTTGCACACCGAAGTATAAATTTCATCGGAAGCGTCGCCGATGCACGCGTCTGAGGAGACATTCATTCAGCTCATAGGCTTAACTGCTCTCCCTTGTAGTAGAGGTTATGCCATACAATAGGGATTTTTGAGCAGAAAAAGAGTTAAATAGGAAATGTGAATCAAAAATTTGATCTCGTTTCAACGCACTCTGGCTGGCACTTACAGCTGCGTGATGGTACCGCTGGTGCTTTGTTATGTAGTACTCTAATCGCTCGTACGCTTCAATTCAAGCCGCACAAACAAATGAGCGTCGTTACAGCAAGCTAGGGAAATGAACGTTTTTAAAGAAAAAGACGAGCGGAAACTGAAAAAATGCCCACCTTTGATTAAGGTCGAGCAGTCTGAATTTAACAAGGTGTAAGTGGGTACCGTCTCACAAGAGAAATTGGCAATCTCCGGAACGGGTGTCCAGAGATGAGCTACCTCAGAGTTTCCAGTTAGTGATACCCTGAGCGGTCGTAGCCATGCTTTGTGCCCTTGTTTCTTTCAATCATCCCAAAGCTTTGCAGTACCAGAAGAGATGACTGTATCATTCAACGATCATAGTAGCCCCGCGTGAGACAGTCAACGAGTCTGCCAAGCATTCAGGCGGTGAGCAGTTGCTCTAAGCAGTTTCGTGCATGTATGTTTATGGCTTAAGAGACGCAATGGGGAATTATTTTCCCCCATACCATTTCCAGTTCTGTAATTCCGCAGAAATCCATGCTAGCCCGTTCATATAAACAGAATAAAAGGTCTCTTCGATTTTCACGGCAAATATTCGGGTAACAATCAGCGCCGATCAACCATGTCCCGTATAAGCGTTACTCTACCATGCTGCATCCTTGCTCCAAAGTTCATATCGGAAAATATCAATTCTTTATGGCGCTATTATCAAATATGCGATAGTCAACGATCGCTCATAACGGGTACGACTCCTTATTAAATGTAAAACAATAAACACTGACATTTGTAGAATGACCATAATTTTATCAAAACCGGAGTTCACACATATGCGTACCTTACAATCTGACCTTTTCTAAAAAAAAAAAACCCTATACAGATGGTTGCAATAAGAACAAAAAAGCATTCATTATTTTAATAATAAAGAACTCAAGTGCTGATAATAATCTCCATTATTAATAAAAAAAAAAGAATATAGTTTCTCCAAAATAGTTTTAAGATATGATTATAATCAGTTAACAGATTAAAATAGTAACATAACAGAGTACACGAATCCAATTTCGCTCGGTTAGCTGATGCTCAGCCGCTACTAATACGCCGTTAGACAACGGTGAACGTATGTTTACTACAGTCACAATGTACGGCCTTAGGTAGAAACGGAACCGCAGTTCTCCCGAGCTCCCGACAAATGATCGAGTCGACTCGCAATTCCGTGTGCCACAAATAGTAATACCGCGCAAAACACTGCAATACACCGTAGAATCTTTGGAGTTTTCACGGATTTGTGCTTTCTCTTGAAATAGCAGTATATTTGCTTCTATAGAGGCCAAAACAATTAACCTTTTAATTCTCGTACTATTTCATACTAAACCAACGTTATCCAACAATTCATAACACACCTAGAAAATGGCTAAAAAGTATCGCTCCTCATACAACTAACCAATATGTTATAAATGCTCGATTACAGGAGCAGCTTCGATAATTCAAGTTAGACCAATTATTTTAAACGTGTCGACTACGACAAGATTCGAGTAGCTTCCACCTTGTAAACCTTGCGCAAGACTGATTCCAATCATAATAATGATACTAATATCCGTAGTCAAGTTAATGTCGTATTATATTTTAGGTAACAATGGCTACCTGCTGTGTTTATATTCAAGTTATTATACCGGAGCACTTTCAGTTTACACTGAGTCGAAAACGAATTACTGCCTATGCATGGGCTATCGTTGGGACCACGGTCAGCTACGATGAAATTTATTACAATCGAGCAGCATTGGGCATCGTTTTCCCTAGGCAAAATTGCCACTGCTTTTTTTTTTATTATAGACAAGTAGACTGACGATACCGTTCTGTTCTTATCTGGCCCTAATTCAGCATGACCGAGCAGTCTTCAGTGATTCCTATCTAAATTTGATTTTAGTTTTTGTTAAGTGTAGGTCCAGAGAGCATTTGAACTTTAGCTATACATTTAATAAATAGATATTACAAATGAATAAGCAAATATCTTTCGAGGTATAGCAAACAAGTCCTAGTTGTATTCATTACTTAAACACATTTAACAGCCACTTACTCGATTTGTAATATCCATGTCTGACTGAAAAGTGTCACAGTACCGCTCGTCCAATGATCTTAGAACCCATCATCAAATCGATGCGCCATATGCCCGATTGCTTAGGTTAGATATCACATTAGGCACACGCACGGACTCCATCGTTTCACAGTCGCCGAGAACAGTTAGAAGCCGATTTTCACGTCTCGAGACTAACGCTTTAATGGCGATTCAATTGACAATCTACGCTAGCGTACTATGTGCTGATTTTTTTTTTCTTTCTTTATCTAAAAAGCCATTTTACTACAGTTTGGCATTACACCCGAACTTTAGTTTCGCCACGCAGAATATTCGATAATGATTTGACTCAGAGGGGTAAAAATACACTTGCTTACGTATGGCGGCTTGTTAGTGACTAGGTGAATATCCTCAATGCTTCTTCTTTTGCTGCTGGAGAAAGCGAACCCGAGTGGTAGATCTCATAAGAACACTGCCGCTACCGATGCGATCT
Organism: Varroa destructor; assembly: GCF_002443255.2. Taxonomy (NCBI): domain Eukaryota; kingdom Metazoa; phylum Arthropoda; class Arachnida; order Mesostigmata; family Varroidae; genus Varroa; species Varroa destructor. The sequence goes on along the minus strand of NW_019211454.1, from coordinate 54,794,179 downwards.
CCACTAGTCAAAGCAGCCACAAATGCTGGCAACGTAATATCGCTTCGAGATGGAGAACGTCCATGTTAACAGTCTATACGCAGGGAGAGCGAGAGAGAGTGCGGGAAAGTGCGAGATAAGTAGCAGGCAACAGCTGCCTATTCGTCTTTATGTTCAGTTCTCCTATTGCCATAGTTTATTAGACAATTTGTTAGGAATTGCTGTTTTTTCTTATTTAGAACGCTTGGCGTCTGAAAACAGGCGACACACCGCTGGAACTGATCATGTAACCTAGACGTACCTAATCGTGGGAATTTGCCGAACTGGCGGACAGTTGTTACTGTATGATAGGGAATGATAAAAAAAATGACCCTTCCATATAAGCGTCATTTGTTTGTCCGCTGGACAGGAGCCATGGAAGCACGTATGTTTGCCCCGCTAAGATTGTTGCATATCATAAGAGAAATCGTTGTTTATATCGGAAAATAAATAGTTATTTGAGTTAATCAGTGCATAGCGAAAAGGGAATCCATTTATTGGCTTATGTGCAAGCTCTAATTCCGTTATACATTTACTCATGTAACTAGCCTTGCTTTGACTCGATTACACGATTGCACAAAAGATTGTCAGCTCATAAAATGTCCCACTTGTTCGTCAGTTGGTTTACAATGATTACGGACGCCGTATACAGTGGATCTAATTCTCTATTAATTAATACTAGTGATCTTTTAATCCTTCGCTTTGTCTTGCACTCAAAAAGCCCTCCTTTCATTGACTTTGTATTAACTCTATTATATAAAATGTGTAATGAACGTTGCAAAAGACGTACGAAAATTGTTCAGGTCTACCTATCTATTGAACACTAGCTAGGCGACGTCTTAATAGAATCGATAGAGCGAATTCAATGAGACACACTCGGAGTGACTTCAAAAAATATACTGGCATATGTGAGTGTATAGAATTGTTCATAAAATGAATCTTTTACGAGAAAGTAAAATAAAGTGAAATACTCTTGCATTACTGAGACATACTGAAGAGATATGATGGGCCATGAATCTTTAGGTAAACTATAGCATAGACAAGACCTTGAAAAACAAGCCACATTTTCTGTCTACGCAACTTCCGAGGCGTGCCTGTTCTATATAGTTCATATTTACTCGAACGCCAAGCGGCGAACGGTTTCTTCCAACAGTCTAAACATAATATCGACTGTTTTATTGTAGCACTTTGAAAACGCACTTAGTTGTGACGATCCACGCGCTTTGAACAACAATACAATGTCATTCCAATTGGCCCCCACCCGCTATCACAAACAGGTTGAGTAAATATACATAATAACATAAGAGCACACGTCAATCACATGGGGAAGATTACACACAAAATAGAGCTTGCGTATCGAGCCTTCGCTTTGACTTTTTCACGAACCGGATTGGTGCATGCGGCCCATTCTGGAACAACTCATTTTCCGCTTGTTCGAGATGGCGACATTGAAATCGCTGATCGGAGCAGCAGTGAAACAAAGCAACAATGGCACCAATTTCGATTCTAGCGCACTAAACAACCGATGGACTCTGTTCACAGCTGTTCACTGCTTTTACCGTTTACTGCGTGTTTACTGCTTTATCAAGAAAAATGGGCGCTACTCCAACGTGCGCTTGTTCGTTCCCTTCACCAAATTTTCGAAAATTAGTAAGCACTATTAATCAAGTTATTTGATTACGAAAACTACTTGCCCTGGGCTTACTGCACGCTCAATACAAAATGAAGCCTATGACATCAAGAAATCAATACAGAGCCGATTGCAAGGAATCGCTTTTAGATCTCATGAAAAAAAGCTAAAATGGAGAGAACCTTTGTATTTCTCTCACTGATCGCAGAATGAAGCAGATTTAGAGTACAATATACTCAAATATTTCACTCACGACTAATTTAGACACCATCTCTTAGAACCGCCGCATTAATGGAGCTTTTGTAGACCGTTAAGGCGGGATTAAAAGAACCATAGCTATGAAATTCGGTCAATTTATCGGCAATTTATCCTGTTTTAATAATAATATCCTGTTTAACGCTTTTGCTTTAACTGTTAAACACCGTGGAAACATGTATTTCGTTCCTAAGAGTTTTCGTAAAACTCACAATTGGTTCGCTTACCTGTCGTCTTTAGCCCATGCATCGTTGACCTGGAGTTCGATTTTTCGGTCAATTGTATATAGAATTGTTCAAGTAAATTTGAAAGCAAACTCTTTCGTACTACTCTACACAATACTGCAGGTATCCGCCTCAGGGAGGGAGTTCTTTTGGAAACTGCTCGAAGTAATGTGTGTATAGTTTCCTTCTATTTACAAGTATTCAATTTAGCCTAGGACAAAAAAAATTGTCCCTTTATACTGATATAATGAACCAATTGACATATAATATAACTGGTGAGCGACTGGTATTTTTTCTCAAAAAATATCAGATTAGGTGTCCCATGCCTGAACATTAGCAATTCAAACGCAATTATTTATTATCGTCGATATCGGTTATTGTCCTGTTTTACTGTTTTTTCATATGCGGGATATTTGTGTTGCTAGTTTGACGGACATTGCAAGCTTAAATCAGCTGGGGTCAAAATGTTGTATGAAATGTTCTACGAGTAGCTACCAGTTGAACATTGCGAACAATAAACAAATCAAACTCAAGACACCCAGGGATTAGTAATCTTAATGCGGGCATGCAATCAATACTAATGCAGATTATAATATTGAACTAGAGTGAACTACGTTGTGGGCAGGCGCCTCTGTGAACGATCATAGTCTGCTCTATCGAAACATTAACCAGACAAGTGAGTATTGCTGCTAGTTCCGTAATAGGATTAATGCCTTAGATGTAACCGAAGGAATCTTTGCGTTTCTTTCTCCGATACGATAAGCTTGAAAAAACAAGGATTCGTGCTGCGGGAAACAGTAACATACATAGTTATAAAGGCAAGGAATACAATGCAATTTTGCAACACAAGCTCGCTACTATATCAGAGTCGCTAGCCTTTGTACTGATAGTCTGCACTGCAGAAGGACCCTTTTCAAGCGAAATCTTCGAGAAAAGAGGCAGCACAACCTGTCTGTCTGCTTTGTTGTTTGCTCCGTTGAGTGAAACCATTTTTTTTTTTCTTTTTTTTCGATAACCACAAATTTTTCCAAAAAAACTGTTTTGCCAGACCTTCATCGTGCAAAGGTAATTTCTCCACCGACTACACATGTATTCTGACTCCTTTGAGATTAAAGAGCTGCACCCGGTGCACAATAAGTCTGAAGCGGAACTGTTGTAGCTTCGCAAATAGGGATGCAAAACTGTGCCACTGCGCATTATTTAAAATTCAAACAAATAGAGTACATCAAATGTATTGAGAACATTTATTACTTCAGGTATTATGAAAGCGTGTAATTACACGTAAAATCAGATCTGTTTCATTAGCAAATATAAGTAAATAACTAAAAAAAAAAAAAAAAAAAAAAAGATATATATATTTTTTTTTTTGCTAAAAAATAAACGATTTGACTCTTGATTAACAGAGTTGAGGGCATGAAAAAATACCACCATTAACTACATATTAGCACAAAAGAAATATATATTCTTAGCGTACTACTTTAAAAGTACCACCGGGATATTCTCTTCTGCCTGAGGCACTAGGCAGTAGCAATCACGATAACCATTGAAGTTGCCGCACGCCTTCTTTCTGCGCAATGTGTATTTAAAGAACCTACTTTTTTAGATATAGGCATTCTTATAGATTTAATAGGGCATCTCCTTCATTATTGACGAACATGGACTGTACGATAGTAACTATTTTTTCCAGGCTTCACGTTAAGAATCGAAGTTAGATTCAATTACGTAAAAAGTTCAACAATAATGAGATTAAACAAATTGTGCATGTTCGTTATTTCTAGCACCAGCGAAAAAGGACGGGAGTATTTCCATTTCACCCACAACAAATATTGAGTACATACTTGTTTCTGAGAAAACAACACTGCCAACGATACTAAAACGGATTAGTTCAATGACAGCAAATGCACGTACTTCTCCACTATTTATTTGTTTGTAAAAGCAGCTTATAAAAGCTTTTGCTTGGCTCCATTGTTTAAACATGTAGACGATACCGCTTGTTAATAATCGCTATAACACTATAACATCAGAAGTTTCCTCTTTGAATACAATCGACGAAACATGAAATAACCGTTTAAAGAGTTCTTCATATTTCCAGCCATAATCGATAACATATAAAAGTGCTTCTTTATCATTTGGTTAATAAATTTATCTTTGCAGTTTTATTAAAACTCAACTGGCAGACTCAGTTGCCAATTAATGTAATATCCTTTAAATCGTCTAAAGGACAAAAGAAAATAGCGGAAGAAGTTTTCGTCAAAAAAAAATCGACTTTTCGCCAAGTTCGACGTTTTCGCTCATTCCCTTACATTACTCTTTCATCGTTTTCATGGTCATGAGTTGTCAAATAACACTACTGTAATTCAGGACAGCCTTAGCAGTTGTCCTATCTTCTTAGTTAACCACCCTGATTAATTCAAGTCACGTAAATTGCGTATGTCCAACCCTGTTAGGAGCATTCCGGTAAATCGGTGCGCCACCTACAAGTACCTGTGTGGGTCACCTCGAAGCCCGATGCCGGACACGCTCCGTTTCGAACACAAACATTGAAGTTTTCCCGCAGCTGTGAGCTGCAGCAATGGCAAAGCGCCCAAGCACGGAAAGAAGACTTGCTAATGACGCTCTGTTGAGCAGGTCTTCTCTGTAGGCAGTTGGACAAGGCAAAGGTGACACAACAAAATTGACAACAGCTAGATCAAATTAAAGGTTTCGCATTCGAGCTGCAATTCGCGTTCCATTGTTAAGTGCAGGATACCCAGAAAAGCGAGAGCATACAGTTGGTATTCTGTGATGCGCTGATATTTACCTAACTTGCCAGGGATAATGTTAGCGTAAGGTAGGTTTATTTAAGAATGTAGTTGGCTTAAACGGGCATAGACGTGTCCAAGAGTTGAAGAGCATGATCGGCAGTGTACAACCTTTTTCTGATTATCATTTAAGTCAATTATTTGGGCACATAGTTGTGTTCCAATGAAATAGCATGGGCGGTTTTTGTCGCTACGTTATTTCCATATACATATAATAACATAGTTTACTGTCTAGACTAAAGTTATAGGAGATCGAGATACAAAATGAGTGCAGTTAGTGGAAATAGAAATCTACTGATGTTCTGCCTGAGTAAATAATTTACTTGTCGAGAATGAAAATCTAAATCTTACTTATAGCAAAAGTCTCCCGTACTGCAAATATTGTTGTTGAAAATAACCCAACTTCCATCTGGCACGCTGTTCAATGCTTTAAATAATACCGAATAAATGGGAACACCATATGAAGAGCAGGATTGGGCTCTTAGTTTAATTAAGGATATGCCGCGTAGTTCGAAAAAGAAGGAATAACACAAGTATTTTCATGCCATAACAAAATAATAGGTACCGTCATCAAGTATACCGGAGCTTTTTGGTAAATGTGTCTTTTCATGTTAGAAGCTACTGACCCTACAGTTGTCATAAGCATATTGCGATTTGTTCATCCGCGGCCCTTGATACATACTTCGTTTGGTTTTTGCATAGAAAAAATAGTTCTTTGAGTAGGTATTATGGCGCTGCAAGAGTGATTTCATCGTCAATGAGTAACCCTCAACCTTCATAAACCAATATAGTTTTACCATCGACCTGTTTTAAACAATAGGACAGTTAAAGCTGATGAGTTGTTTTTATATGATAATTATTATTATTTATTTTGATAATTATAGCAACCTGTTCCCATAATTATCTATCAAAAGCAAGGCGCTTTGTTTCGATTACATTGATTGATCCTTATCCTAGTAAATATTAAATCTTAAAATACGTATAGTTTGGATATAAGTAACAGATAAATAACCCATTGATGAATTCCCAAAAAATTAAGATAACTGACTGGCCATTTTGTGAGGTCTTCTCAAAATGGACACAAAATTCAGTTTATTTACATAGGTTACAAACGGTAGATGTATGGGTGTATTAGTATTAAAACAGGTTAATTGTAACAGACGAATATACATTTTACCACAAAATAGAAAATTAAGAAAAAAACACAATTTTACATATAATTTAAAAAAAAAGATACATTTTTTTATTCATTGCTCAAGCGATGACTCATTTTTAACAGTGTTCTATTAAATTCTTTTTAGGTGGAGGTCGCCATATTTACTCAAATTCGCCAAGGATTTCAGAATGGCACACACGTCGTGCCATCCTCTTGATGGCGTACCTGTCAAAATATCGTCTGAAGTTCGTCCACCAAGGTCTGTGACTTTACCCGGCCACCTTTTCAAATCAGTGCTTCCTCCAAGTTTAAGTTATGAGTATGACTTTACTCTTGAACATCGCGTACTTGCTGAAGCACAAATCGAACGGTAAGCTTGAACCTAGATTATAAGAAACGATTTATTCATGGTTGTTTTTCTCCCCATATACATAATTCAAATCAATCCAGTGATTGCAGATATAATAACACGAAAACACACGTCGAGGCATTGGTATGGTAATTTGATATTGTTTGTCATGAATTAATATGATCTCCCTTTTTCGAAAAAAAAACAATTTCTGTTATACAACTATTACAATAAAGGTACCCATATTTCTAGCGACCGCCGAGCACAGTTAAAGGCTCTGCAACCCACGGCAGTAGCGGCACCTGCCGTTGGGGCTGGACCAGCAGCTGGAGCAGGCGGGAACGTTCTTACACCGTCGATACCATCGAAAAATACCAGCATGGAGGATAGTGGCCTGACAATACCTACGGTGACGAATATTAGTGTTACCGGTAAGCCATTCCACACCCTTTCGTTGAACAAGCATTGCGGTGATTTGACCCGCTCCATTTTTGATTTTAGCCTTATAAATTCCTACTATGGTTAACTTTACAAGTTTTACTGAAGCTTCTATCGTTCGAGTACAAGTTAAATATTGCGATTAAAAATAGCTGTCATATCCAATTGCTTCCCGAAGTACCATTATTGTCCGTTACGACGGCCATGCTGTTGTATATAATATCGTATTCGCTCCGCCCAGACCTCTGCAAATTCACATACACGCACTCTACTTCAAACTGATCTTCATTGCAGAAGGGAGTTATTGTCGAAAGAGTCGAGTATCCACGTTTACGCGAGGAATAGTTTGAATAATGCCATATTTATATTAAAACGGATGTTTGCATGTTTATAAAGCTGTGGTTGCTTATATACTATATTTTGAAGGCGTTCGAAAATGCGTTAATGCTTGGCTGCTTCCGAATCTATCTTTACCTTCAGAATTTGAGTCCGAGGCGTTCAGCCCGTTCGATCAAGTCGAACTTCAAACCTTGAACGAGTTCGAAGAGCTCAACTCGATATTTGGGAAGCTACGTTCGTCCAATTCAGCTCCATCGACTCCTGTAGCCAAAAATACGATAGAGGCAAGTGCCTGCGCCTCAGCTTATGGGAGCGTTAATGTCGGACCAAGTTTCGCTATTCAGACGAACAATCACCATGAACTCAGTGCCACCGCCAATGGTCAGCCACCAGTGATTTCGTCCTCAGTAGGTGCAGTGCCTGCACCCGGGTCGATGAAGAACCTTTTCGATGAGGAACAGCTCGCACGGGTTTCCAAAGGTGCTCAGTTTTTTGCGCTTATGATGCATAATTAAACATTCACGAGTATGCAGTGCGTACATGTTAGGCATTGTAAGAAATAAAAAAGAAGTTTCAGTTAGATTTGTCTAAAGACCAGGTTTTTTCATTCCAATCATAGATTCCTATTTGCTATCATGGCTAGGATGGCGGAACCCATCATAACCTGTGTGACTCAAAAAAGCTCCATGGTTGGGGCCTTTAAAAAGTTAGTAACTTTGGGACTTAGTAGTGTTTTTGTCCTGTAGTAGCATTTGTCATTAGTGTGCATTTGTCCCTTTCGTGAAAACACTTCTTGCTTTCCTATGTAAAACCGCAACTGAAAATGGCAAGAAAAGTATACCTCTTTTATAGGATTTTTTACCTGTGTTTGTAATTAGCGGGTTTTAGACACAGTATAATGAATTTACGTCCAAATCAAATCGCATTTTCGTTCATTTTTAGGTTATAATTATCGTCCAACTTTGGCTTCACCTGTGTCAAAGCCATACGTACCTGCAGTGCAGCAACTGCCTCCATCCGACCCCATTAAAGATCTCCCCTTGCATCTTCAGGCGTTGGCTAGGTACGTTTACAAAAATAAGGACAAAAGGCTATTATAATGTACGTAAGGTATATGCGTAGATATAAAAGGTATATGCGCAAAACGTACAAATTCTAATACATGCAGGAGATGGCATCATCAAATGTACGTAGTATTCAAACACGTTCTATTCGCCTTGGAAAAAGCTTTCTTATTAATCTTCATAATGTGATTCCGCAGACACCTCATATAGATTATTCTGCTTGGCAAAATTACATCTACCTCATAACTGTTTGTTTAATTAGTTAAGGTTAAAGATATAACGTGGTTAGATATGTTGATTGATAAATGGGAAAAACAGGCTGAAAAACAAGAACTACGTGATCTAAAGCTATATTCGATTGTAATAAGTACTGTTCATATCTGCACTAAGTACCGCCTGTGGTTCATCCTTAATACGCATGGAAACGGAAGACAAATCGTAGAGTTCTAACATTAATGATGCCAGAATTAAAATTAATCAGATTATTCGACTATACCACAAGGCAGTAAATGTTTTACTGTTTTAAACCTGTTTATCGATTACCTCTTCAACGTATTCATTGTTGGTAGATTCCTGATAGCAATCCCCCTTTTAAGATAAACCAAGTAATTATTAGTAAACCACTGTAAGTTAACAAGATCTACCATCTCACTCGGGTAAATATCTAAATGAATCCGAATTTATCTTATTGTCTTATTTTAGTCTTAAACACTGTTTTGGAGGTACGTTAAATTGATGTTTCATTACCCATGTATATCTTTTCTGTTTTGCTGAATGCAGACAATTCGTGTCGATGGGTTTTCCGACCGGTCGTGTCGCGCGTGCCGTCATTGACCTCGGCAACGACGAACCCAAAGTAGTGGAGCATCTATGCTTCGTTCAGAAATTGACGGAAGAAGGCTTCGACGAGCGGGACGCCGCTCAAGCGCTTCAGTTAAACGGACCTGATCTTAATACAGCTAGAGAGTTCCTCAAATCCTGGGTCCAACTAAGCGACCTCGGATTTGATCGGGTAGATATTGCTTTCGCATTGAAGTTACACAAGAACGATCATAATAAGGCGCTCGATGAGCTTCTTTCGAAATCCTAAGACCTTGAGAACCCTACTCCGCGTTACGGCTCATTTTCTAAGCGACGCAGAATTGACAGCAGTAACAACTGTATATAACTAATTATATAAAAGTATTCTCCAAAAAATAAGTGATATTTCATTTTCATCTACAAATTGTTTTTACTACTATATTGGATAAGGGTAGCATTCAGGTATATACCAAGGACATTGGTAGGGATAATTATTTTGCATTGACTTTATTAATTATCAACTACTCAGCAGGTACAGGTTTGAGAAGCGAGCTAGCGCTACTAATTACAAAATCTTGTATTTCCCTGGCGAATTAATGCAAAAAATGGCAATTTATATTTCTTATTATGTCTATTTTTGCATGAGATCTGGTTAGAAAAGTCCTTAATGATCAGCTGCCTTATTGCTATTATATCTTCCTGTTAACTAATTCTATAAATAAATATATTACCTTGACTGCCTTAGTTATATTGAAGCAGAAGTACATATGCGAGATTTTGTGTCAAGGTGAGAAACTAAAGAATGACAACAGTTCTTTTTTTATTTTTTCTTGCAGGACTATATCTATAATGCCATTTACCGGCTAATACTTTTTAAAAAATGTATACATGAGAAAGTACTAGCGTCTAGTTTGCTGCCAGAATATAGACAATGCGCCTGTGACTTTCATTTCTATATTTGTAAACTGTTATACATCAAAATTCTTGTCTCTTTGAGAACCTGCATTGGCTAACCGATCAGTTTCGCACATGCATCAAGCGCACATAGTTAACCCTCTTAGGACACCGCTCATTTGAACAGTTCTACTGTTCCTACGCAACCCTCTTTGGACACCGCTCATTTGAACAGTTCTACGGTTCCTACGCAGCTGTCACCATCAAAAAGGAATACATTACAGAAGGGCTTGCAATTTTGTGAGGCCACTTTAATCACTTCTTGACCGAGCACTCCACCGAGAACAGCAGCAACAGGACAAGGTTCGAGCTGCAGGAGTTCATCTAGGGAATCCAGGGCAAATAGATCCTCTCCCACTTCGAGTCGGGCTGCTACCTCAGGCAGAAGTTTCGCTAGTTGCTCCTTGGTTACTGCCTTTGGGATATGCTTATCATAAAACGCTAACAGAAGATGGAACAGAAAGGCAAGTCGAGAAGACCGCTTGTTCAGGGCACCTCCACTCCTCTTGTTAACAAATTTTGCATTAAGGATCTCCCGGAGAGGTGGAAACCGCTCGGACATCTCTTCGTGTTTTGATTTTTTACCGTCCTTTAAATGGATTATAGTTTCATGCACATATTTAAAATCCATAAGGTCACTCATGAAATAGCCTAACCCGGAGAGAACGTGGCCGACGATAAGCTTAATTTCGTTTTTGCGACATAAGTCGTTAAACTCAAACACCTTTTGCGTGGGAATCATGTCACAAATGACGATCATGTCGAATGTCTTTAGGAATTTTTCGTCCTTGTTAAGAATATCTTCTTCTTCCACTCTGACGTCGACCATTGGGTTAAGACGACGTGCATAACGAAGCGACGACTGAGCCCGATTCTTCCCAACGTCTTCAGGGGTTACCTAAAGGGTTAAAATGATTATTAGATATAGAAGTATTTTTTTGTTCCAACGACCGCATTCGTTTAGGTCGTAATTCCTGTTGAAATAAGCAAGTATCAATTTACCATAAATTGAGAACGAAGATCTTCCTTGCTTAGATTCTTGTGATCGACTAGGTCAACGCGAGACACTCCGGCAAGAATCACATTTTTTGCCACTTCTGCGCCCAATCCCGTGAGACCTGAATGAATAGCACCGATTTGACGGACATATTATTAAATTACTAAACGTGTGTGGAATAAGCAATGACAAACTATCATATTTCAGCTGGCGTTACTCTGTCCTGTTACACACAGTACACACCACGTAATATAAACTAAAGTAAGGCACCAACCGCCAAAGCACTAGTACATTTAATATCATAAATCGTTCATTATATTTCAGAGTTTTCACAACGACGCATTGTTTTTCAGTGTTTTATAATGTCACTGAACATCCGCTTATAGTAAAAAGCAAGAAATAGTAGATCCGAACACTAGAGACTATCTTTTATTGATGTGTTGTTGTATCAAACATACCAGCAATGCAGACTTGAAATTTGTTTAGCCTCTTCTGAGCGTCAAGGCCCCATAAGCGAATTTGGCGATCATACAGTTTACGTTCTTCTTCAGTAAGTTCTTCAGGGATAGTACTCTCATTTACTCGACGCTTCATGTTGTTTTCAAGGGCCTTGCATATACTTTGCCGATCTTCTGTTTACCGCCTTAATAATAGCAAGTATCTTCTTATTATTGCTGCTAGCTGAAGAATCTCAAATTACACATGCATACTATTTTCGTTCTTACTGTATTGAGCTTTGACACCGGTAAGGCGGCAATCCGTTTGATGGCGCTGCTCGACAGGTAAGCGCACACACCAGGTTATTATGGAGTATCTATTTGATGGCTGCCTTCGATGGAAACCATAAACATAAATAGAGCCGTCTGGTTTAATTTATAGCCATTGTTTGCACAGTTTTCGTTTAACGTTAGGCTTAGATTATTTGATACGGGTATCGTTACATGGTGAACATCGAATTCAGCAGTAGTAGGCTTTAAGCTAGACTTTTTCCTGAACAGTTCTATAGCGACATCTATTTGCACGACTGACTGAATTTGTTAGACATGAGTAGCAGACAGCTAGCGAAGGCGCATCCGAGTTGAGGTTAAAATGAGTTCCCTGAACGCTTGATGGACGCTCCATCAAAACTGTGAGAATCGTTCGCCGTCAACTAGTGCAGTTAAACCGATGAATGGTGACGGAAAAGCAAAAAAATTACTACACCTATTTGGAAAGTTGGGAAGTCAACCTGTTCAGCCTACACCATGGAACGGTTAGTCTCACTAGGGCAAATGCAAGCTGGAACGCTTTTAACGAATGATTCAGTTGCACGTTTTTTTTGATCAAGTTATCGGACAGACATCTTATATTTGGATAAAGTTGTAATAGAGATTATGTGCATAGATTACCTTACATATGTTTTATTATCACTACAGGAAAGATGGAATACATAAAGATAACTTGCTATGACCTTTAAGAGTAAAAATTATTTGTTGGAAGCGAAAGTAACTAAATTTGACTGACAATTATGAAATTAGTAAGAAACAGCGAGAAAGTCGAACACAGAGTTTAAAAGCTTGACCACGTAATGTCGAAATGTAAATTTCGAAGTGCGCTAAATAAAATCAACGTTTATGCTGTGTTGATTTGTGTGAAGATTTGTTAAACTTGTTAAATATCGGAAGTCTTTATAGAGTCAAACAAAACAAGCAATTTCGTAGACACGAAACTTTCTCAAGGAGTAATATTTCCTGTGCTTTTCAGGTCGTATAATTCAAAAGTGTATGAAGTCGCATTAATAATGCACATATTTCGTCTTTAGTGGTGCGCTTTGATGGCATGGAAAAAATCGCGTGGAAGAAAGCCTTTAAAAGATATGTGCAAATTAAGTAACGACAGTGCCTGAATACAATTTGCACAGTTAACCCACAGGCTGAGTTTCCGTTGTTTTATTTTTTGCTGTGATTTAGCGCGTGACATACCGTGTTTTCGGTCGATACAAAGTAGCTACTTACTCTTGGATATCGCGGCCATAAACTAATTTAGTACTATCTATAAACAAATGTTATAAACAATTAGCAGATATATTAGTGTATATCCGAAACTAAAATGCATGCACAGCGTATATAAAATAACTTAGCAATTACAATCGGTTTTCTAGTTCTCCTCAATTTCCTCCTATTGGGCTAATGAATGACGGACTTTCACGGAGACCGGGCGATTACTCGCCTCGTAGTTCACCCCGAGGAAACCGTTCACCAGGTAAACTTCTCTGCAAAAGGAGCCTTTATTTTGAAAAACCTTGCATTAAAATTCAATAAATTCTAGGTAGGGACAATTTGTTCTATGAAAGACGTTTCATTATGTGGGCGACGAATTCGATAAGATTTCTAACTTAGTTATAAAGAAACAATCAGGTAGAAAACCTTTTTTTTTTTTTACTAGGGTTACACACCGATATTACTGTCAGAAGTTTTGCATATTTTATTTTTCATTACTACGTGGAAAGATTGCTGCCTTGAACAAATGTTTTCTGCAACCATTCTTGACTCTTCCGCTGTTCGTCTTTTCCTGTTCAGTGGTTTCTCGTCCGGACAGCAGCGGCACACTGAAAACGACTATATCTCTTCGGTCGACGCCAGCCATTGTTCACTCGTCGCACTCGGGACCTTTTTATCTACTAAAGGAGAACTCGAAGTGCGAACAAATGCTCACTGGCGCGACGAATATGATGCTGCACTACAACCTTGAACATACGTTTAACAAGTTCATCGGTACGAATCTACGAATTGCACTATTCTGCCTGTTGATGTTCTGTTTATTTGTACTAGATAAATGCTCAATTTCGGCGATTCATTGCGGAATTGCGGATTTCATTTTAAACGAGTTACAATCTGTATCACTTTGTGCTCAATTGGCAAACTCGTGGTGAGAAATACACTGGAGATAAATTTTAGAGGTTTGATTCAACTGTAAGGGAAAAATTAGTTCTGCCAGTTCTAAATAGGTGTCCTTTCAGTAAAATTTTTGTATTTTGTGATCCCAAAAGTTTCGGGTATTGTCTTAGTTGTGGTTAGGGAACTCCGGATAAATTTATACCATAATGCCTTATAGATAAACAAGCGGATGTTATTTATATTAGGTCGCAAAGTGAAAGACAAGTTATCGGCGTTTTTGCCTTCTCTGCCTGGAAATATCGACATTCCCGCAGGAGCAGACGGCACAGGCGAGTCGTCGCTGCGCAAGGTACGTTCGAAATTGACTCACGACGATATACATTATTATAGTAGCTCCTTGAGTATGAGGGATTCCAATGAGCTTCGGGACAGTTAATTTTAAAAGGATTCAAATAGAATACAAAAACTTTTACGTAAAAAAAAATACAGCACTGCACTAGAATAAAAAAACACCATTTCGATAAAGTGTATAGAATAATTTAACCAGTGAACGGCCATACATTGGACTTTACAGAAATCTACTAATTAAGTGTACAAATGATTAAATTATAAGAATATGGAGAGCACAATGTACAGTGAAAGTAGGCAAGTGTGACATGCATGCTGTTGGTTTGACCGAAAATGCAAGACAAAATTCTAGCATTAAACTCCATTCCAGCTTTAAAAAATGTAATTACTATATTGATTTATTTCCTTTAAAAGGTTAATTTCCATATTTAGATTCAGGAAATGTTATTTGTTTTCTTCTGGCCTACAAATTACCGAGCCATTATTGGCACATCCCGTGTCCAATAATTTAACCTGATAACTAGGCTTAAGGGTAGATTTTCATGCTCGTTAACTTTATGTAGGTGATTCATCAGCCGCCCGTAGGTGGCAAGGAACTGATTCCTCTCAGTGGTGCTCAACTGGCCGGCTTTCGTCTGCATCCTGGTCCATTGCCTGAGCAATATCGTACTGCCAATCTTCAGGCGTTGAAGAAAAAGAAGCATAAAAAGCACCGTGGATCCGAAATTGAACCCACCGGCAGCAGTGGAGCTGTTGGAGCAGGTGGTACGGGTGCTCCAGGCGCTGTTGGAGCAGGATTGGCGGGTTCGGGAGGCTCTAGCGGGCCGATCGGATCAGGTGCTCCAGGTGGCAACGCCGTAGGCAGCTCAAATCAAAGTGAGAGTGTATTTAATGCCGAGGCCGAGAAGAAACACAAGCGTACGAAAAAGCATGATGAGGAGCGAAAGAAGAAAAAGAAAGATAAAAAAAAGAAAAAGACGCGACACAGCCCTGAACCTCCCGGCGCCGGAGGACCGCATACGCCCACAGTAGCACCAAACACGCCTACTGGTGCCAATATGACAAATAGGGTCACAATATAATCGACCTAAAAACATCGCTCTTTCTATATATATATAAATATATATATATATATAGTAAGCGATATGTGTTGAATGAATGATGCCATGAATGCTAATGTAACATGTTGTACGAACCCGAAAGGATAAATAGTCTAAACAGTCGAAAGTCTGGGCAGTTATGAGAGTCGAAAGCGGATATAAAGGAGGGCGGTTGGGGTTGTGAAAAAAACGATGAATTTGGTAATGTGAAACGAGAATTCATGTGTCGATATACAAAGAAAAAGAATTGCGACAGATTAATCCTGACCAAGATGAATAAGTGATTATATTGTGTCTCTTTTAGTACAGAACTAATAGAATTGATTATGAATTAATTATGGTGGGTTGTCAAACCGCTATACCTAAACCGATATACATACTAATATGTGTGCGTGTATTAGTATGTATGTAATTAAAGAATTTCGGTAGCTGATTGACAAACTGATCGGTCTCTAAACATATGTCGGATACGATTCGGGAGTAGGCTATAATAATAATCATCATTAGTCATCATCGACACCTTTTAAAGATCCTTTCCAAGCGTTATACTGATTCATCTTAATAGTACTCTGTGTACATATTAGTGGATATCAGATCAGTATACGCTTACAAAGGGTGTCTACATGATGGTACTCTATTGACTACGATATGTGGCATATAAAAAGCATTTCATGTAGATATACATATAAATATGGCGAAAAGAAGTGCAACTTGGCTATCGTAGTAATTGGTCAAATACTCTGGTAACATTACATGAAATTCCGAGTATCCAATATTTATCTTTGGGTTTATTTAAGCGGCAAGCCACACGAATAATATCTACCGGAAAGCGTGTAAACATGTTGTGAAGTAGATGTCGGGTTTCCAGGGCCGACGCGGTTTGTCGAACTATTATATGGAAAACTGAATTGTGATTAGGAAAATAGGTGCGACAAAGAATGGAGTGCATGTGATAAGTTTTCCCAAGCAAATATCGGATATCAAAACACATTAGGTGTTTGTATCCTGGAGTTGGATTTTTTTCTCTAAAGGTCCTTTTGATCCTATTTCCTGACCTCGTAGCATCTAAATATTAGTAAAGACATCTACATTGTTTCACTACTGTACTAAGTATTTGTACAATAAGTTTGAGTGTATCTGCCAACGAGTAGCGTGCTCTTGATTGTGTCTGTCAATGTAATGTGAACTGTGTACATTATATTTAGCTTTATTAAGATATATTCATTTAATGAGGAGATCATTGCAAGATTTGTTACTCGAATCAATGAAATTATCTATATGTCCTATCTAGCTAGATAACTAAATGTATTTAAGGGTACATTCTTTTCCCGACGAAAAATGGCGACGGAATGAACAAATAAAAATGAGTACGCGGCACATTCTTTCGTGACCACTCAAATAGTTGTCGTTTTCCTTTTTCGTCACGTTGAGTTTTATTACTAATGCCTCCAGTTTATTATTATTAAATAAATATAGTGTAGGACGTTGGTTGTATTTCGTATATTTTGTTCTGTTTAGTTTTTCTCGCTTTTCCCTAAAGAGTCTATCCACAAAGATTGTTTCCACTTACGCCGTATGTAATACTCGTCATATCAGGTAAGACATACTTCCGTTGAAGTTATTTTCATAGAATGCAGACAAGTTTTATCAGAAGGCTTGATTTCAATAAACGACAAACTGCTTGTTTGGACATTTATAACTACGGTGCTTGTGTGCGTTATGTAAAACAGACTTGAAAAATCGGTCAGTCATCTTCTGTATACTGTTCAGGCGGGTCAGGTAGACATTTCAGATCTCGCGTTCCTATTCGCATCGATTTGCTTTAATTATACTCTGACAGAAGTTGCGCAGCGCCGTATGTTAAACTACGAAATGCAGTATACGTGTCGCTTGATATCTGGCGGTACCGCATATATCAGTCTTTTACTTAGCAATCTTTATTTTCGACCCCAGAATTCTTACGGATATAGAATACGGATTCACTTTTAACGTCTACAAAATGGCTTAAGGGAAGCAATAATCTCTTATATCGAGTTATGAAGAAGAAATAAATAAAAGCGAAGAGTAGAAAGTAAAATATATCGAATTTGAAAAAATGATTGCCAATCGCTTTTACTATCAAGGGAAGCACATTGCGTACTCTCTATGCACTTCCGCAGAACTAAATTTCCATTTGATAATGAGTAAAAAAAAAACAAAAAACTTACACGAGCCGTTGCGATGTCCCTGCCACCATACTTCGATGAACATCGTCAAATAGTTTACTAACTACTACCGCTTAGCACCGAATTTTTCGACAGAAATTACTTAATTGCATAGCAAGCTTTTTTCATTAAAGGATTTTATAGTGACAATAGGTTCGTTCTCTTGACCCCGATTCCTGTCTAGAAATCGATGAGCGAAATGCACAGGGAAGATCGCGAACTAAAAATTGATGAACTCGCAGAAAATCAGGCAAAAATCTTTGTCTTTTACGACGTTACGCTTCTCGAAGCGAAATTGTGCAATAATCTTAATAAATTAACAGCAGTGGTTGTATTAACATTAAAAGTATTGTAAATCAGATTTGCAGTGTATCTTTAACTTTGTACATAGGGACGGGTAATAGTGTAATATAATAAATATATTAAATTCGTTGGTCACCACGGGCCTACTGTTTTCAGTGATAGCGTACAATCATAGTAGTCAACCATATGAAACATTCTATGCTTTCCTATGTTATATTTCTTATCTACAGGTTCGCTTGTATACATCTTCTCGCTTACTATTGATTCTTCCGCACTACTTCGGACACAGCTCAGTTCAGCACAATTTACCACCATTTGCAAATATGGTTTTGTTATAGTCCTTCCTTATGTGGACTAATAGTATTATTATGATGATGTTATCCCTTCTATAATAGATACTGCGAAAACACCGCATTTAGAATTCCTTCTTACCATGGGACTTTCGTACACGTGCATAGCACAGTCTCGGTTTTTTAATAATCCTAGTAATTTTACTTTCCTTTGATCGCTGCTAATTCGGATCTGCTCCTTTCAATTCCTTATACAGGTAACAAAGGTTGTGTCCTTAATTTGATGTTTTTGTCAACGATATAGAACTTGTGCTTATTTCCAAGAAGGCCCCAGACGACAGCCACGTTTTCGACAACAATGTTCAATGGGATGGCTATCACGACCAGCATGAAACATAGCCAGAACCCAAAAAATCCATAACGACTAATGGAGAACGACTTTATCAAGCCAAAAATATACATGTAGATATTGAGAGCACCGATAAACGCGCAAATGATGTTGAACGTTTGCGGGCAAGGTAACGGAAAATTCGGCGCGAGTACGAGATTTGACGTTGACAGAGGCATCGTTGCCCATGCGTATAGTGAGCAACTTAGCCACACCTTGTAACGCCATGGTATTTTCGCCGAATGTACGACAAGGTAGATGCCCTGCATCCAGCGTTTTCGCTGCTGAATCAGATCGCTTATTGTAAACGGGCTCTTTTCCCAAAGAGCTCCCTCGATAAATTCAAACGAATAACCCTTCGAAAAGGCCACCATCGAAAAGTAGCAATCTTCGGCCACCGATCCATCTGGTCCGTGGTCAAAGCTAACCTCCCGTTCGGCACCAACACGCGTACAAACGTACGAGCCCTTCCATGAGAACAGTGGTTTATGAAAAAAGTTGAACTGAAATCTTAGCTTGCCGAGATCGTCAGCCACGCGGTACATGTCTGCTGACGTGGTGAACCAATTTACAATGCGCTCATTGGCATAGGTGATCAGACCTTGACCGAACGAACAGCGTCCGGCACTAATAAAGTTGAGCACTCCTCTTAGAGCGTCTTTTGTTAACAAGGTCTCCTCGTCTAGATGTAGTATATAGTCCCCATCAGCCAACAAATTTACGTTGTCTTCGAGACAGTATTGCAATGCACGGGCTTTAAACATTGCACCTGTCGTAGTGTTGTAACTTTTTGGAACCACTGTTTGGCGAATTTTCGAGTTTAGCCAACTTGCAGTTACCTGCGACATTGGACTAAGTTTTACTTCGACCTGAAATTGTTTAACAATAAAAAACAAAACCATATTTACGTTATGCGAAAAAAATAGTAATTCTTCAGCACGCACAGTAGAAAATTTGTAGCTAAAAATAAATGAACAATTATACATATCTTTAAGTACATTTGTAATTGCACAATTACATGTCGTCACAGATAGTTCGCCTAACAGTTCGTTTAAAAACTACATTGCTTTACTATATAATATCTGCAGATGCAAGCAATGAACGTTGCCATAAAATGTAGTCTTCTAATACCTGATCAGGACTGGTTGGTGCATGAAGTTGCGGAACGAACTGTGACAAATTTACCCCCGATATACCCTCGCCCGCGAGGGTTGGATGTTCCATTCCGATCGGAAATTCGTTCTGGCTATAAACCTCTTTGTCTGTGACAACTTCAATTACGAAGTTGTCAATGCCTGTATCGAGGCATGTCGCAAGGTTACGCTTAACATTTTCTCGTACGAGTCCCGGATAATCCCCGCGTGTGACAACTCGAATACACAAAAATGGAGCTTCATGCGGCTTCACCTAAAAAACAAAAAAAAAGCGATTACGGATATTGGTGAGGGCAGACTGGCACTCACGTGATATTTACGTATACATACATATTATCACTTAGAAACATTGCCGGATTATATCTCATTAATTACTGGATTCACGCAATTAGACGGTTTCCTAATACCTCTTGACTTCTAGCGGATAAAGTTTTGCATTTCCGCCCTAATGTAGATAACTCATTTCGCTGTGATACTCTAGTTAAGTGAATCATCTATATTACATATATTAAATATAAATCACATCTACATTACATATATTAAATATATCAGAGGAATTATATATTATTACTTGTGTAATACTGGGTGATTCATAATTCAGTACAGCTTACCGGTAGATTGCTTAGGTGAATAGCTACATTGGTTTATACCTACGCCCTCTTTCATATGCCAAATGTGTTATGAGTATCAAAGAAATGCTTTTTGTTTACTTAAAGGCATGGATTGTAGACGTTTACAACATTCACATCTTGCGTCATTTCGTTGTTATTCAAACAAATCTAGACAAATAATGCATGAGGAAGGCATCGAAATTCTACTCAAGTATAAATAAGTTAGCCGCGTTACCCGAATCCACTAAGTCCATGACTCACGAAGCACTTTAGGCTTATTTGTGCATTTAAACGTGCAGGTATAAAAGAAATTGCCATATTAAGCCATTGTTTACCTGGTAGCCGGTATATCACAGGCTTGGACATTGTTGCGTTGAGAGCACTGATAGGTGCTTTATGCGTTTAAGGGTAGAGTCTAATCCACCTCTGGATTAGACTCTACCCTTTTGGTAAAACAATATGACCATGAGAATAAGTGCCATTTTCCAAGCATATGACTCAAAAGCTGTAACCAGAAAGAATATAGTCTCTCTCCGAAATGTAGAAAACTAGTCTTCATATTGTACTTCGCCTAACTCATTACGCGGGATTACAGGACCATGCACAAAATTTGTGGTGTGGTATTTACTCAATCATTAGAAGCATGACACTGCTCTCCAGCAGTAATCGTTAAGTCTAATATTTTTGGTATCGCAATGCTTAAAGATCAAAGTCATTAGTCTTTGTCATGTATAACGATTCGTATTGCAAAACGGACAGAAAAAGATCTAGTGATATTCATTGCTGATGCGGTGCCGTGGGATTGAATATTACCAGCTCGAAATCATATATAAGCCCCTCGTTCTTACTTTTTCATTACTGAAATTTATATTTATAATGTATTCGTATAATCAGATAAGACAGTATGTATTGCATTGATATAAATATTTTCTGAAGGCAAGATTAACTATTTTCATTTACCTGCACAGAAGAGTGTAGCTGTCATATATTACGTTAGCAAAAAGTATTGGCCATTTTAAGCCAAATTTGTAGTAAATACATTTATATGTCAGAATAGTACTACTAAATTAAATATGCGCTATCAATTACTAATCTTCTGCCATTTTTTTGTACCACTTTGATCCTATCACTGTGGAATTTTCTGAATGCTTTCTGGACAAAAACTGGGACACGCAATTGCATTTTCCATTGATATGAAATTAACATAATTAAAGAAGTTCTGCAAATGATAGCCTGATGGCGCAAGATATGAGGTATCTAAACTTCCCATCCTAGTTTTTTCAATTTTTACGAGTACCTAAAGATATACGTAATCTGGTATAATCATGACGCTTTCTCTGTTCACTAGTCCCGGCCGGCTTTTTTTTTTCAATTGCTTGTTATAATCCTATTAGTTGTTGACAGTAGATCTCCGAATCGATTGTCTGTCCACACAGCAGCAACTCATAATGCACGATTCCTTTTCAATCCCGTTAAATACGTACCATCGCTTTCTTTGGCGTCAATCTAGAATTTGCCATAGATTTTTAAATATATTTATTTTATTTCCACATTACTGTCGTGGTGGTCCACCTTTCATTACCCATGGAAATCGGCTTTAGAAATAGCTTGATTTTATTACGTTTCTGTAGAGTTTCGCCGATCAAAACATAATCGACAAGTTCCTTTGCATTGCTACCGGTAGCATACAAACATCGAGCTTTTTTTGCAGCAAACTTCTTTTAAATGGCTTAGAACTGTTTGGTGGCGCACATTTAGTTTCCTGGTGATATTGTGGACACTCGCGTGTTGACCTTGCTCAGTTTTCGCAATAATTTCATTAACTTTTTCCGTAATTGGTCCAGTACTATAAGGAGCATCTTTCACATCGAAGTTTCCGGAATGACAGAACCATCTTTAAGCTGTTGCTTCCGATAACGCGTTTTGACCACACACAGCATACATTTTCAGCAGTTGCGCCTTTGGCATTATAAAAGTGAAAAATTATTACTTAAGATATGTGACTAAAGCCATGTAGCTAAAAAAAAATACTTAGTACAGTTTCGTCAATCCAACATGTATCACGTAATTGTAAGTTGTGGGTGTATAAATCTTTAAACCTTAATGGACCATGGACACCTAGCTACATTTGCATTAAATTTATTTTTAAATACTATTATTATTATTTTTAATAAATTTTATTTTTTTAATAATTTTTAATAAATATTATTATTATTTTTAAATAAATAAAGAATAACATGGTCGAGAATTGACAGTCCTACGTTGCCTATGTAATAGCACTGTCACTTCGCCGAGTGTGCTTGAGAAGGAAGCTCTGCTTCAGTAATGTTGACCAATAAATGATATTGCTTTGCTCAGCAATTTTTTTAAGAAAAACTACCGAGAAAATTTACATAGTATTCCGAATGGTTATAGGACAATCTGATTTTTGGTGAACAAAGATTTAACGCTGTAATAGTGCTGAAAAGTATAGCAGGCCACTGATGTGCAATTCAATATAAATATGTCATAGTATGCGCTGCAAAGTTTAATCTCTAAAAGTATTACTTGTGTAAAAAATGAGATCACCATATGTACCAGGCATTTACGAACTTACCTTTAATCGAACTCTAGGGGGGAACGCGTTGTACAGGGTCAGGCCGAACAAGTTGGTAAGACTTTGCGGCAGGGCCAGCAGTGGGAGAAGCCGGAATAAGTAAAGAATAATAGTAAATATCACGCCGTATTCACTAAACGGATCTACTAAAGGTTGTTGATCAGGTGGTTTTAACGCCCCTGAAAACTCCACAAACACGTACATCAGTACAGCCATAAGGATGCAGTGAAGCGCATGATAAAAGCTGGGCCGAATGTGAAGTCGCACCATTTTCTAAAATAAAAAACGCAAAACGCAATTTGTTTTTCTTTACTAGTGTATAGGCCTTGCTAAACCTAGTAATCGTCTCTGAAGTAAGGTGTATATAAAAATCGGCTTCCTTTTACATTCATAGAAATTGCATTGACCAGGTCTGCTAGTCCTGTAAGATAAATATCCTATTTAGGTAACATAACGTACGCTATTCGTAATATTGGCACTTTCTTCAAATGTTTTTAACCAAACACAAAAAAAAGTGAAGCAGTTATTACTAGTGTTATTGCAGTCTTTAATCATGTTCTCCTTTGTGTTTTGTGCCGAGCGGGACGGGAAGATTGTACTTATACACATATGGTCAGCTCATGCACGTTAAGGTGATTCAGTGCACTAGAATAATTATTTTAGTGGTATATCATGGAGGATATTCAGTTTACTTAATTAGTAAAACGGAGACAGTATTTTAGGAGCTTACAGTAGAATAAACAAGTCGCTGTGAGTGGATCGATTAAAAAGTGAATAACAGTTTTTAAAGACGTCCCAAGATATCTTCACGGAAACATATTTTCTATATGAGATCATAGGCAAGTCGTCGATACCTGTGTGTGGAGCCTTATCCCTATGATATCGGCCCGGGGGGGGGGGGTATTAACCAAATCAATGTTAGTAATGATACAGCAGATGACTGATCTTCCTTAATAAACCATGGTGGTCAACCCTACGATATGTTAGGAACAGGATATTTGGCAACTACTAACGTGTGTAACTGTAGCGCAGCTTAATGGATAATAAAATTTTTGACATTATGTACTGTTTTAACTACACTGAGCAGTCGATTTTGGAAAAACGACTATTTGCTTGGTTGGAAATGTCTGGACAAATCGTTTGATGAACAGTTGATGAAGCAGGATCACATTCCTTCAATGCGCCTTGACCCATGCAACGTTTGCCTTAAAAGGTCTGCAAAGTTTACTTTGGTTTGTTATTAACCACATACATCAAATATTTAACGCGATAAAACATTTACGCCTGGCGCTACAAAACCGTTACAGCTCTGTGAAATGCAAAGCGCGTTTCATAAAAGACTCAATTAAAACAAAGAATCAGTAAAGTTCGTAGATTTTACAGCGCTTTTTGAATTTATTGTTCCTGTTGGCTCCAAAACCACAGGCAAAGTTCCTAGAAAAAATATAACCCATGGACTTTCCAGTACACTACAGATCACATGATGTTACGAGCGTGATTGCCTGTTTAGAAATTTAAAGCATATAAAATTTATAAAGTATTTAAAAAATAGCATTTAAATAGTAACAAACAGTAGCATAACCGTTGTGGCTGCGGAATAAATTAGGTTCATCACCTAAGGCCGGCTCTACATTGCGATATCAGACGGAATCATAAATCCACAGCTACAGCTACCTTTAAATAAATGTTTCAAGTTTTACATCCGATACTGCCGTTGTATCATTTGCAGACATTACTTTGGACGGAAATATTTGCTCCAGATTTCTGATCATGTGACCTCAAGTTTATTAGCCAAACACCTTTTCACTGCACCATCGACATGCACGGCGATCAATAGTTACGGCAACGATTGCATTGTTGTTAACTCAATATCTCTTCCAATGATAGTTCCATGAGGCCATGGCAGAGAATTATATAAGTCGGGCCCTGTTTCTTTCACTTTCTGACGGGTTTATGAAGATTTTTTTAACTCATAACTATCAAACTATTTAATACGTTCTATTTGGCAAGAAGAGAATAATAATTCTGTCTGACATTAAATTGCCCGCAGAAGAAATGGAGGTTGCTAACAAAATCAGGAACCTTTATTTTGTTCTACAAATAACTAATTAAACGAAGTACCACTGATTCAATTATTTAATTCTGTAATTATGTTACAATCTTTCTGTGATAACCACTAGATAAGAAGGATTTCTAATCTACAGTAAATACTACGGTGTATGCATAAGTGTGAGCCATATCAGCTTACTTAATAAAAACAATTTTAGTGATAATAACGACTTTGATTGCAGTAACGGCGTATTGCAAAATGACATCAACAGAAACCATGCCAAAAATGCAACCTACAACGTAGGAGCTCTACGCAATCTATTGGCAGGCACAACACATTTTAGATACACTTTTTTCAACACAACAGTCTTACCTATAAAGATAACTCTATATCTTCAAATATTTCACTTAACAATATAAAGTTAATGCTGTGCTACTCAGGTATATCAGAGTTAGTGATAAATTAGGCTTTCCAATCAGAGACCTGCGATCTTCTTGATTTAAAATTATTGTCAAAGCATGGAAGAGCCGTACATGAGCCGTTTCAAACCGTTGTCGGTTCCCAGCAGTGGGCTAGTAATCACGATATCATATGAACATCTAATGATTTTAGAACATGCTGCACTAATGAAAATTAAGAGTAAAGGCTGTAACAGCGATTTTGTAGCATAAAGGGAATTATATTTAAGATATGCTTTAGCTAAGTTCTTTACTGGGGGTAAATAATGTTTGAACTTGTTTCTATAAATCGGCAATATTTAGCGCATCAAAAATTAATAAATATGTAGCACAGGACATTGTGCTTCCTTTTGTGCAGTTGTTTAGAGTATTATCAATTTTAAAGATAAGTTCCGCTGTAAATTTTATCTTAGTTAATTGATAAACATTTGATCTAAGTCATTTAGTTCTATTCTGACTATAGGTTTTACGTTGACTAAGCCTCGACCGTAAGTAAGCAATTTCGCATTACCATCACCGAAGGGTCGTTTACTATATTACATTCATAAGGACACCTAAAGCACTGCAGTGATGCCGTGAATTACTGCCGTCTCAATGACGATATAAACAATGCTGAGTAGAACTGACGATTTTTTGGATCTAAGGTTTCTGTCGAAAGCTGTCTTTAAGTGCAGCAATAACGGAAGTAAAGCCTAAGGCATTTAGACATCAATCAAATCATTGAAGTTATCTGCTAAATTTCATTCGGAACGATGCGGCCATAACTGAAAAAAATCTACAACTAATTCTAGTGAGCATAAAATTCTCTACGAGTGTTTCATTATGATTTCCGGTTTTAAAATATGTGAAGTTGTCTTCAATGCGCATGCCAGTTTGGATTTTAAAGCATCGTGGACGGCTGGCTCTACAAAATGTGGTATAGCTTCCTTGTCATAACAATTTATTATCCAACAAACGGTTTATCTATTTCATAAGACAGCATTAAGACGACGTAAGGTCACACTATTGTAAGATGTTCTTTTTTTGTTTTACAGATTAATTAGAGATCCGTTTAGTATAACAAAAACGTTACCACAGTATTACATGTAACGTTATCAGAAAACTAAGAGTACCAGCTGACAACACTTTTTCGTTCGTATTAAAATTCTTGACCTTTGAATAATCGATGTTCAACTTTTATGATTCACTAGAACGATATCAGCATAATGAGATCATTAGTATAATATATATATATATAGGAGATTTCTGCCCTTGCCATATTCTTCCGATTTCGTCTCAACCTATGACCACATTTTCTGATAGCTGGAAAATCAAATTATTAAATTGATAACAATACGTTTAAAAGTGATGAGTATTGAAAAAAAAAACTAGCCGAATAAGTTTTTCCGCTTCGGATTAAAAAATGGATTAAGACATGAAAGGAAATCGTAAACAATGAGACAAAATACACATTACTCCAAAATATTACACATGTTTTGACCTAGTACTTGTATACTAGGAGGCATCATAAGTCGGCATAAAAAATGGCGGAATATAGTCGTATCATAGCAACGATGCTTTTTGCTTTCTTTTTTAATATAAAAGCAGACTACGTGGGATTCCTTGATGTGACTCACATAACGATACGCAAGAAACAATAACATAGTAGACACAACGTGACACTTCCGTCTGCTTTTTTTATATAAAACCAATTAGGGGTAGAAGTCATACATAACATCTCGCCAACGACTCATTCTTCACTTTTAATCGAATCGGATACGCACAGAATGCTGACATAGCAGCTGGCCTTGAAAACATCAGCTTTGATTCAATTCACAAATATGTAGAGTGTCACATATGACACCGAATAAATATTAACTTCCCTCTTAGCACAAAAATTATACACAATAAGTAGGCATCGGAAGTGTCAGTGCGTGTTTTTAGGACTGTGAAGTTCTTAAATTAATAGAACGCATAGTTGCTAAATATATACGTATAGGTATGAACTTCGAAGAGGGGGACCAATGTTGTAAATAGGATGGTCCGTAGCCTTTGAATATTATACCAGTTGATAACCACTAGTTTAAGCAGACCTTAACGATAGTTTCACATATAACAATTAGCGTCAAGGTATTTCATACAGGACAACGGGTTAGTTTACTACTATGCAGCAGGTTTAGCATCACAGTACCTTGTGCCACTGGTTTGATTCGCCTTAAATTTGGCCATTAAGATTGTCATCGTATCGCTTTCCGAAACACGAATCCTGAAATTTGTAAAGAACCTCAAATATGTCTTATTCAGTACCAAACTGAAAACCAGAGTTTGCTTCAGTGAAATGTAAGGTAGGCGTTGATCAACGTTGCCACAGCCGATGTGCATATATACTGCTTCAACTTGAATGATTATTAATTTCACTATATGATGACGTTGTGCGATGACTAATAAGCAAATAAACAGGGAGTAGTTAATTCATAATGCAAGTAGGAAGTGGGAAAACAGTTTTTCAAATATATACGAACCAGGGATGCTTTTAGTGTAAACGCTTTATTACACTTGAGTGATATTCATTTATAAAATGAAGTGCGCCAGTATATACAGTTGCAATGGTACCGGGGTTAGTCTCGAGGTTGCCAGAAACGCATCTCCTTCACGGCATACTAACCATCGAACGCAACGTACATGTGTCCCGTTGGCGACTACACTCGTACAGCAAAATCTAGGCTCTTTCGTACCCTATTCCTATTGCATTCTTTAATCGGGTGCAGATGAAATACCATAAAAATTCTGTAACTTTTTATAAACGAATCTGTATATGCGCAGCTGATTCTGTTTTGCTTTAGGCAGATATTATCTAACGAATTTTTAAAAACAATGTGACCTTTGACTTGTCTCGCATTCGAGTTGCATATCGCACTAACGCTTTCTGTCTTGATTCTAAGCCCCTCTTCATCATGCCTTTACCAGCAATAATAACCATTATGACAAGGAACTCGTTGACATTATTTCAATTTCATGCTGTTTTAGTTTATTAATATCCTATATTGATGCATTCCTTTAACTAGTAAACGTTTTTATAATGTCGCGCATTTGTGACATTTGTTAGTGCATTGTGTTTTGCAACACACCGCTTCGGTTTCTGATGCATCGTGCATATTCTTTATATACAAGGTTGAACGGAGCTAATTTCGAAAATTGCAACCAGCTTTACAACTTAGGAGATGTGGCTTCCGATATGTAGTCTCGCCAGTTATAGCAAAGAGAGCAAAAGCAGAGGCTAGGTAAGCTTCTTGGTATTATGAGCAGTCGGAGGTTGGCTAATGAAACCAGTCTATCTCATCAAATATATTGAGAATACATTCGAGCTAATTTCCTACGTAGTCCATCCAGTATGTTTTGGAGTATCGGCATAGTAAACATCAAACGAATGCACATTTAACCCAGCGTATGCCAATCGCAACAACTAATGCTTGATACTTTAATGAAAGCACTGATCGCGACAGTCGACATATGACAAAGGGGACTTCCTACGTGATAGAACAGTAAAGAACGTAACGCGTTGAATGTGCCAAAACTTCATTAGTATTTTCTGCGGGAGGTAATTAAAGTAAATCGTACGACTGTTTATCTTATTCACACTTTTATAAAATTACATCAAAATAACAACTAGACTAGAAGATTATATTAATTACATCAAATCTGTACCCAACACTCTTCAAACTGGATAATATTTTAGAACAGGTTCTCTAAGGGGAATAAAAGAGCTAAAAACCAACATGGTAAAATCTCCTCCCATTAGTAAAATTAAATACTTTTCCGGTTTCTTGTAGCAGTCTTTTTATATACTGTCTCGTCCTGTAAATATTATAACCCAAGCTGTATATATTGAACCTGTCTTTACAACTGCAATATTATATATTCCAGCGAATTCCAAGCACGAAGAGAATAAGACAAAGATCTTTTGACAGTTTAAGGGTCTTCATGTCACATATGCTGGAGTAGCGGGAGATACGTACACTATTGCAATAAAAAAAAAACGGATCTATAAGCGGATTTATTTAATGAAGACTCTCTTGTGAAGCTAATTAATTTTGCCTCATTCTATATACGGGACTAGGCCCAATATAAGCCACCCCACACTAAAAGTTTAAAGGAGCTCAAAAAGAATGATCTTCCAATATAAACCAATAGAAAAAGGAAACTACGGATAATTTTACCGGATTTACGGAAGATGTGGTGAAATAAGATTACTAGTA
Organism: Varroa destructor; assembly: GCF_002443255.2. Lineage (NCBI taxonomy): Eukaryota > Metazoa > Arthropoda > Arachnida > Mesostigmata > Varroidae > Varroa > Varroa destructor. Next base: position 54,764,540 of record NW_019211454.1, on the reverse strand, counting down.
TAAACAATGGTACTTAAATTCGGGTCAGTACGTTGTATATATATAACGAGCATTTTCTTTCTTTCATTTGTATCTAAAGTTAACCTTAGCAAGAGAAAATCGATTGTTGTAACAATCGTTTCACCCCTCAGGCCTGTTTTTAACACAGTACTTCCGGCCACCGGATACAAAATGTAGCTTTTAGTATATTTTGGCATTTCGACATAATCCTACAAAGATAAAAGCCCTCCAAAAAGCCTAATGAAAGGATAAAAGTAAGCAAAATGACCTTCTTACATTACGTGAAAGACACTATTACTGTCAAACTGGTTTAATCATTGAAAAAAATGTCTAGCTGTCATGCGCATTTGTGTGCAATGAAAATAACATTAGCACCAGTTACCTAGACTGCCTAAAATGACTGCCCGTAAGTGCATTCTATTCGTACATATCAAGAGCGATTTTCAATATCCCTAAACTTTTCAAGAAGAAAATCTGTGTATTTATTCTGAAAATATGTTTTTGAATAACTTTCACCTTGCCTTTACATGTCTATTTTCAGCGGATGTTTAGCTTCTCTAAAAAAAAATTGGCGTCTGAAAAAAGAGAAGATAATGCTTCTCGATTAACTCTGTTCGCGGCACGAGTGATCCTTTTTTTTCATTTCAGCATTTTATTATTGACCAAGCGTTTACCCAAAGTTTAGAAATTTCATAGGGTTTGTTTGCATCGTAGAACTGATACGTCTTCACAGCAAAATAAAACTATAGTACGTGAAATGAACACTCCACCTTTGCCTAATTTTTGCGGTTAAAGGGAATTCACAAGGTAACTTGCTTTATCTTTGAAGGTTTGAGCCATTTAAGGACTATGGATTCTGTGAGCAGCGAGCGCGGTAGAATCAGCAATTCATTTAGTTTGTTCCAATTAAAGAGACATGAAAAGGTGTCAGATATGTACCGATACATGTTTTATACATAATTACACATACTTGTTCGTAACTTGTTGTGTTTATTGTTTCTTTACTGTTTGATAACCCAGAAGGTAATTTCGGCAAACGATGACATTCGAAAGCTCCAACTAACCTATAGCGGCTTTGGCCGGTTGGTTTCCAAAGCTCGCTGTGTGTTGTCCTTCATAAATTTCCACAACTATTTAAAATGCCATTTCATTTACATAAGATTGATGATACATTTTCCGGTATCCATGTTCATAGTTTTAGAGTTTTTTTTTATTGAAATTCATAATAGACACGATACACAGTCTACTGTGGTGTTGTCTCGTATTTTCTCTTGTCACTGTGGCACACAATGAACACTCATATTATTCCACGCACCTTAGTGAAGTTGTCGGTAAAACTTCGGCTTCAACTTCCTGTGGATCACATGAGGCCTTGAAGACGCTTAGCATTAGATATGCCTTGAGGATGAGCCTCTGTGTGTAAACTCGACACTCTCAGCGCCGGGAACGGCAAATTGAGACAAACTCAGCACTAAGTTAGATACCCACATGCATCAACGTTCAGAAAGGTTGCTCCTAGGAGAGGGGAGGTTTCGAATGTTTGATACCCGTCTGTTATTGTCATGGAAGAGGAACGATGCTAGCGCCATGGAGGCATGCGCGCCAAAACTTAGAAAACATCGCGCCACAATTAGAACGACAAACTGTCACTTCCCTTAAAACTCATTTTAAGAACCTAAAGAAAGAAAGCGATACATTTTTGAGTCTACTGTGGGCTGTATGATCTAGTAAATACATTGCACGTAATCTGAAGTGCAATGGTATCCGTGACGTGCATTGAGTCCAGCAACAGCACAAATCACAGCAGATAACAGGCATCCATTCCATGAACCCGAGTCGTCATTTGATGGCCAGTCACCCTATTTCGTATCGCTTTTAGTAGTCGATGATCTCTCTTCACGGTCTATATATCCATGAAAATATACAATTTTATGTATGACCGTTTGCGTCGCACGTAGAGCAGCACTATTCTCATTAGTAGTAGAAATTATACAAAACATATCTGTCGTCAATAAAGAACTCGTCATTAGCAAGCGTGGAATGTATCAGTAATAACAATTACACACTACTGTCCGCCAAAAGCACCAAATACATTTCTTCAACTAAAAAGAAAAATCTTTTCGTTGTACGTATACTATTGAGGAATCTAGGCTCTCGGTCGGAGACGTCGGAGCATTGTTAAATCTTTCTGTCCTTTATCACAGTGTTAGTACTCCCGAGTAATAGTCCTCGCGCGCGTTGACACTGTGAAACTGCTTGTACGACCATCCTTGAAGAAACACCCTCAGCGTATAAATTAATGAACCAGTGTTCAATGCATGGCTGTAATACCGCTGCTGCGAGAACGATGAATTGTTAGTGGGATCACCCTTAACAACCATATTCTGTGTTGGATCATTCCGACGGAATCACGATCGGTCCTGCCAAAATCAACCGAAGCCTTCCTGTATTCGAACATTAGCAGAACCATACGCTGGGATGCACTATTTGGTGGATAGGAAACTATAGGCTCGAGCAGACGAGTTCGTACGCGGCTGCGATATGCACCGGCTTGGGTAGGTTTTTCTCCACTCTCCGTCGACCAGGAACCCGCGGATTCCCAGCTGGCAAGTAAGCATCAACCGTATTGAGCAGGGTGAGCAGATTCACTATTACAACACAAGGTGCACTTTGGATTGTTGGTAGATTTGGGAGTCTGGGCCCGTTGCCGCAGTCTCGTGCAGGTCACCCCGATCGCGTCAAGGGTTATTGGGGGTTCCCATTGGTAGAATTACGAATGCTGCCGCACAAGTACGTGAAGAGAACATAGAAAGGTCTAGAAAAAGCAAGCTAGAGGTTCTGGGCGTTCGTTCTGGGGATATCGAGTGCAGGATGAGATCATCGTACCAAATAAACGTGACCGAATTATAGCAGAAAAAATAATACATTGATCTGTGGAAAGGTACACGTTTGCGACTACATGGATTCAGAGCGAGTAGATGTAAAGCACTCGTTTCTGTCAAGCAACGATAGGCTCAGCCAGGAAGCAGACTTGAACCAGTCTAAGCTAACTAGAAATCGTTGTCATTTTATTACTTTTTTTAAAATGTTTTCTTAATAATTTTAAGGAAACGTAGCCTTCATTGCTGAGATATTTGTCAGAAGAAGTCCTGCGAGGTACTTGGGCCTATGTTTAAAACTGACTCAAATATTGCTTCAAAGCAAAGCTTGCAGGAAGAGTTAGTGGATTTGTAAATTCAATAGTTCTGTCTCAGTCTATCCCTCTATCATATTTTTGGCCTTGCCGGGTGTGCTAGTACTGCGCAGAGCTATATCCCCCCGCTTTATTCATTATGTACCCGAAACCATATCTGAACGATGTGAACCGGATTGTTCATTAGAATTTAATATACATACATTTGTTTTTCTTCATTTGTGAGATACCTTATATATAGACAATATCAAGTTATTTTTAGAATAGAATAGGAACGTTAAAAACAAATTAAATAAAATATATAGCACGGAGAGTTACGATTGATTGTGCCGTACTTCTCTACGCCATACTTTAAAGGAGACGCCCTTGGACATAACATCGTCCACAGGAGCCTTCGCATCAGACACAGAGGCAATTTCCGTTTAGCTCATTGTACGATTCATTAGCACACATACAACACTATATATGCCGTACACAGCGAGGCAGTCAATCACATGTCGGTCTTTTTCTGTGTGTCTTTTCTATATTCCGTCCATTATTGCCATATTCAGGGAAAGAAAAGACGGCTGTCCTATGGTGGCGTTCGCTGCTAATGTTTTTCTGACGGGTTTTGTTACGTACTCGATGTTGTGAACTCTAACACGTTAAAATCAACTCTAGATAACAGAAATACTTTACGTGTTCCGGAAGCGAGTAGTGCAACCGAAGAGTATCACTTGCTGCTGGTTGTCCTGCTCTTTGGCACTTCAAGGCTTTTCCAAGTTGATTTCATTGGCTGCTAAAAGCAGACGAATGTTTACTGCCCCTCAAACCGAGTTGCCCCGCACATCGCGAGATTATTGGCGCGAAGTAGAACATCTGCTCTCACGAGGTTACGTTTTCCGATTATCTTGTTTCGGAGATCGCCTTAGCCGGTCCTACCATCTGTCGGAAATGATTCGGTTCCGTCACGCCATCTTGTATCGTAATTGGATTCTCCTGCAGAATCGAAGCAATGAGTTGCTTGTAGGGACGAGCTTAAACAACGTGTCATCCCTCAGTGCTTTATCAAATGCCGCTTTAAAATCGACAATTATAGCATAAATATATTATTTGCTACTTTTTGTGCTTACGACGGGTCTTATCTTGGCAAACAGGATTTAGCAAGCAGCCATCATTGAATTTTATTTACGGAAGTCGTGTTGCTCATCCGAAATCATGCCTCGAGTTTTTAGGATAGCAAAGAGATGCGTGAAGAGTGTGGCTGGTTTGGGACTCTTTTTTTGTGATTCGTCTTTACGAGCTCAATTTCTGAAGATAGCCATCGCCTTTTAAGGTAACGGCAAGGGCTGCCTTCCGCCAGCTGTCCCGTATTCCCCGTGACGTAGACCGCCATTGTAAGGCGTACTTTACTATGGAATTAACAGTACTAATTCCTTGAGATGTCCCGACCTAACCGGCCGTGTTAGGCTTAAACTGGCGTAACGTCGGCAGCCACCTCACCGACCGTAACGTCGGTAGCCATCGCAGCCCTTATGTCGCTTATCACTCACAGTGATTTTCTCAACGTGGTGTTCCTGGAGGCGTACATCTACCGAAAATGAACAAGAGGAATACTTGTTCTTAAGGGATAGGAAGGATATTTAGGCCGCTCTAGGCAGATAGAGAAATGTTGTGTTGCCTTAAGCAAGAAAGCAGTCTCCTGCGTATCAAAGTGTCGTCTTCATTTAGTTTGGCATATTTGTTTGCACCGTTTTTATAAAGTAATGAGAAGGGGACGGATCCCTGAATAAATTATGGCTAGCTGGCAGATATTCATCTGGATTTAGACAGCATTCCTGCATATTTCGTTGAACTATGGGCTGTTACAACGTGGTTTAGTCTCCCAATTGCGTCGGTATATCGAAGGAAGGCGTTACACTGATTGACGTCGAATCGCTTTGGAGTAGAAAAGAGTTAATGGCAACCCTTCCAAAGTTTTTCTGTGTTCAGCATTCTTGCCAGAGCTGTTTGCGTTAAAATTGACGTATCGGATTTTGGCAGAGAGATGCGCATAGCCACAGGTAAGTGACTTCTAAATGAAGCCCCAATACCTGAGGGGTCCCTTGGTCTGAGGCACGCAATTCAAGAGACAAACAAGTCGGTCGTGAGCACATCACCAGTAGAGTACCCTATCGCGATAGTAAATGTCGCTCATAATTTAGCATCCAGAGTCTGCTGATGTGTTAAATGCCTTATTCGAGTTTCTCTTGGTTGTAATTGAAGTCGCCTATTACGATTGTTGGTGATCTAAAGCTAAGGTACTGAATGTCCCCGTCAATTTCTCTACTCATATTGTTCATCGTTCATAGCCTGCCTGCTATTATGCTAAGCCTGTGACCCTCTAGAACAAGTAGGTTGTCTTACGATCCAAGTACTCGCACATCGCCTAGGCACTGATTATAGAATAACGCGCTACCACGGTTAGGCCCTTCTTTAGCTTCTGGTTTAGCTGTTGCTTAGTGCACTGCGTAGAAACTCGGGACACTAGATGGTGCGTTAGTCCAAATTTTACGTGAGACTATTATATGCGCCTTGAGAGGTCGAGCGCAGTAGGAAGCTAGGGGTGCGGACACCTTGACAATTCTAGAGCGTGGTACTTAGCGTTTCTAAATATTTCTCAGGGAGGTCATTGATTTGGACCGCGGAGTTGACTGTAGGGTGATGAAAGGGTGGTTGAATAGAATATTTCTCGACGGTGCTTTGTACTTCTTTGTGTCATCGTGTCGTCATGGTTTCCGAACTTTTGGTCTGGATTGTCCGCCGTGTTTCACCTGGGACCGGCGCTTTGTTTCTTCAGGAACCTGCCAGCCAATGACATACAGTGCTGCTAATTGGGACTTGGTGAAATGCTTCCGAGTCTGTGGATCGAGGCCCCCGGGTCCCACTACAAGCCCTCGTATTCTCCCACAAAGCTCTCGATCCCCCTAACAATAGTACCTAGTTGTGATGCAGTAAATATATGCGCACCACCGCTTGCCTTGTCGATCACATAAACAACATGTAATACGCGATTGATATGTATTACCTGATAAGTGCGATCAGATAAAGAAAATAATGAACGACATGTTGTCCTGACACCTAAGCTCATTCAAATGCTCATCGTAGGCTAACGTACGGCTATCCTCCAGGAAGGATCTGAAATAATTTTACAAAACGACAATAAAGACCTGATTAAGCATATGTATAAGTATATATATATATATATATATATATATAAGCATTCACTGATCCAATTTTACATCTGTCTGTCATTCATATCGCAGAAGCACTATTAGGTAATCCAGGTATAATTGGATCGCGTCACTGAATTTTATTTGTAGCTTAATCGGATGCAAATATAAGCAGCACCAAAGGGCAACTTGTTTTTCGTGAAATAAAGTGAACAAATATAAAACTACGGTACCTAATGCCATCAAAGAATATTCTTACCTATCTTGGCGTAATTTTCAACTTCAATCTCAACGAATGAAACATCCTAGCAGAGTGCTCAACAAGCTATCAAATGAACTATTCGTCTATCCCTTTCTTCTGCTTCAGCTATAGTTGTAAAGTTCGCAAGGGAATAGTCTAGCAAGCTTACTTTCTTTGTCGCCTTCGCTTATGAAGCTTTCAGGCGAAATAAACTTTGTGGCTTGTTGCTCTTGCTGTCTACTATTACCAACTAGTGGAAATAAAGTCACTCGGCAGCTATGCCTCCAGCTGCAACTGACTATGAAGTGGTCGACAAGGGACAGTTTCATGTCATTTCTGGGCCTTTTCGTTGTCTCTAACCAACTGAGACCAGGGAAGTTTAGGCGCAGGGATGCCCCGCAGCCTACTACAGTCACTGTTCAAAGGATGAATCCAGCAGAGGTCGGGGGCCTTCTTTAGTCGCTATCGCGTTCAAACAGTTGCTAGCGATCCACCCAGTTGGTCGTTCTTCCATAGGCTAAGCCTTTCTTCAAGCGAGTCCCATACTGGACTAATGCAGTCTACGAAATCAATAGTGTTTAACGGCCACAATCATAGTGAGAAAATGGTGAACGGTCGCTAGGTTTCGTTTATTTCGTTATATGCTCGACAGGTACCGCCAGGCGGACTAATAGTTCGTTTTTCTTCCTCTAGGAAAACTTAGCTAGCCGCAAGTGTACTAGGCAGCTAATTGATAATGGCGAGGAATCTAAAAGTGCAAGACAGCTATGTTGTTGTGATTCTGTAAATTTGATAACGGTAACTACTGTAGACGCTGCTCATCTTATTGTAATTAAAAACCTTGCCAACTCAAGAGTACACTGAGATGACCAATGCAAATATTGTTTAACAAATGGACATTTAACGCCGCCCTATTCATGATTTGTGCAAACTGATTTGCTTATTTGTGTAGTTACTGACAAATGTTAAATGCTATAAAAAAAAAAAGTGAGTTAAGAAGTCCTGTTCGGAACCATTTCCAGGATGAATATTGTCTAAAAACAAACTTCTAGCACAGTTTCACAATTAGCGAGGTTATTTACCTCTTAAAGAAACGCTTTTTAGCTCCCGTTATGCCCATGCAGCCTCATGACGTCTTCTGAAGGAATTATACTTAAATGATTATTATAATGTAGTACTACCTCGTATATTTATATACGCTATGCTATAGATTGTTGGACAGATACCGACTTATTTGGGATTTGTTCGGTTCAGGCCAACTCATGAGAGTTCCTAAAAGTTGTTACAATATGTTTCTTCTCCTTTTCCTTTCTTATAGAGGCCAAGTAATTATAATAGTTTTCAGGACTTTCTCCCGAGTGAGCAGTCCTTAACGTTCTTTGTGTTTCTAGAGGGTGTAGTCAATAAGAACGATTGGCAGGCGCCAGATGCAATGACGGCGGTGTTAGTGATGACAACTTGTGACGACGTACCGTAAGTACCCGGCAATGACCGCCGCCTTCAGCACACCAGTATTAGCAGCAGGAAAGACATAAGACACATTTTTTTTACTTCTCTGACCCCGTTGTTTTCCCTTTTTCCTTCTCGCGGGCTCTGTCTGTTCCCACAGGGACCACTCGCTTCCCAGTTAGCACTTCGCGCCACCAGTCACTGATGCCGGCCGATAAATCTGCATAATTTGCTGCGCATCGTCAGGCCAACTAAGAAGGTGGCTAGATCATTCCCGTTAAAGACACGTCGACGTGCTTTTTTCGTATGGCAATGGGCGGACGATGCTTTTAACAAGCGCGGCACAAGCAGGGCAAATGAAAGAAGTCCGTAACGCAAATGGGAAGGTCGAAAGCAAGCAGTTAACGGATCGGAGCACCGGAAAGTGGTCGTCGTCCATTTAGAAACGGCCTTGTCGACAGAGCGAGGCGGTAGCAGAGAAGGCAGGCGGTCTGGCTACGTTCGTTTTTGAAAAGGAGACCGCCGTTAAAACGCTGGTTGCAGGTCTGCAGTTGCTGTGTGAGTTTGGCGCACTTGTACAGCATAAAGGGCGGTTCGTATAGGGAGCCTAGTTTTAAAAATTTAAATTTTCCGCTTTTCGTCTTGATGAGCCCCGTTACACAATCTTCTTACGCATGTACGTAGATACGCCGTATCGTGCAAATGTGAAGATCTTTCAGCTGCAACGCTAAGGGCTTCGTTCTGCTCTGTGAAGATGTGCGAAAATAAACGTCGCTCATTTGCACCCACGCTTCTTGTCTCTGCTCGTCCCCAAAGGAATCATATCGCGCCGAAGAGGTCATCCGAATGGCAGCCAAAAAATGTCACTATAAGGCAAATACCAGGATGCAATGCACAAATACGCGTTGCAAACATGATATTCGTTCAAACCCTATCTATAGATTGCTCAATGGGGCGTGTCAGCATAGGACGAAACAGCGGAGTTTTAGGATGCAGGCGTTAAGGGCTTTCAGGGTCCTTAGTAAAATTATGAAGATCATGTAGTTAAGACCACTGAACGCACTTCAAAAATGATTTTCTGAGTGAAAAAGGGTTTGCTTCGTTACTTAGTCGTTTTAATTTGATTTGTTATAGGTATATACCCTGATAATAAATTTAATGAGCAGAAATTTGCAGGTCTGACTTTAATATAACATATTTATTATACAATACCTAGGTAAAAGCGCTGCTATATCAGAATTATACAACTTTATGTGGTGGTTTTTTACCATTCCTTAACGTAATTTTCAACAGCTGTTGAGCAATAGGCCTCTTCAGCACATCTCGGTGTGGCATTATCGCATGCAAAAATTGCATTGACCGTAAAAGACTGGTTGATTAGAGCGCCGTTCAAAGTGCAAAACCGAAGTGGAGTAATGACAATTTTGTTTTTCAGTCCCTTCTAGAAATTTCTGTGATTAAATATACGTTATGTTAATATTAATCCTTTACAGACTGCTTAAAGAAGAGCCTATCAAAGCATCGAGTTTGCACAGAAAAAAGAGGCGTGTAAAATGTCTCAGCGAAACTATTTACGACCACTTTATTTAAACAAGATGAATTACAAAACGTATATGTTTTCCGGTGTAAAAACTCGTAGCAAGTGAGAACTCGTCAATTAAGAGCTAAATTATTCTTCGTTAATCTTATTCGTAAGGCCGATAATTAGTGATGAGAGCAGACGGATCTGCTGATCTAAATTCCTTCGCATCTTCACTCCGAAACCTACATAGACAACTTGTTCTATCTATGTTGACTTCAAATCATCGTAAAAGCTGAATGGAACAAGAAGCATATAAACAGCCAGACAGTTTGTGCTCGTCCGCTCTCAAAATTCCTCTAATGCTAGAATGGATAGACTCGCTGTGTTACGCGGTTCCGACACGGAGACCCTGATCGGAGCCTACTGATACGAGCCCGTTGGCAAGCCCTGTGTCATTCTTCAATCGGCCCTTCCAGTGGTCATTTGTAGGTGGCTGACGTGGCAAGTCCAGCAAGAACTAGACCATGCAAAAGGGCAGGTAAAATAGGTCGCTATACTACGGCTAAGTGAGAATATGCGGGCTGGTTTTATTTTGTGAACTATGCCCCGTCTATCTACCCTCGCTGGATGCTTCTTTCGGTCGTCTTCCAAGGAAAGACCTCATTGATGGCAGTTGGTTCATGGCGATCTATTTGCGTATAGCACTGTATCCCGTTGTTACGTTGGAGACAAGAAAATTTAGAGGAACGCAGTGCGTGTCTGTATGGTTCAGTCGAGATAAAACCTAATTCTGAGTTTATCTTACACATTATTCATTTATAGTAAAATTAGCTTGCGTAAAAATAACAATTATGCTGAAACGTGAGGAGTATAATAGATGCTTCGTTTTCTGACAACGAGTTAGACTCTAATAGCCTTTTATATAGATGCGTTTAGTTAGTAGTTTTTTACATGGCATATACGTAGATGAGCCTTTTCATTCTGCCTGTCCCCGATCACTTGTTATGAATCAAATCACTGCAACCGAATATACATTAAATATATGTGTTGTTTTTTACTCTGCAGGACCTGACTGACCCTCCAGTTGTTCACGTTTATGGCTTATGCTATTGGATAGACCTGGTGCTTTTCCAGATCCTATTGAATGACATATCCATTCTCAAATTAATAGAAATCAACGAGTGGCCTCATTTTCTCCACATTCTGGGTGCGCTGCCATGTGTTAGCTATCGAACTGACGTGTGAATGAAACCTGACAAGTGCCATAGATGTGTGATGTTCTGAATATCATTTCACATATAGTTTATCAAGAAGTTTTAAGAGAAAAACACAGTATTTTAAAGTAAGAGTTACAAACTTTATTCTTAGTTAAGTGTCAGTCTAAAAAGCACTGTCACCTCAATATATAAACATTGTGTGCGAGCAGTTCGGTCTACTGCCAGCCTAAACTTGCTTGGAACTGTGCTAACTTTCGTATGTTTCACCTCGACCTATTTGTAGCGTCATAAATTCTTTTCGTTTATGTATTTTTGCTTCAGGCATACGTATATATATATATATATATTGTCTACTTGGTTACCTAGTGACACTGGACGGCAGTAAAGTACTTTTTACAGTGCAGGCGCGCTACAATGTAATACTCTCTGTATGCTACAGATAGTGACTGCTATAATACAAATGCTGTGACTGCGACAAGATTATCGCATATAGCGTGATTTCGATAATATTGCGGTTCTAACTGGTGTTATAGCCAATGCTAGAGATAGCAGCGTGACGGAGTTCCAGTAGTAAGCAAACTAATTAAGTACTGTTTATTTGTGCATGTACAAGTTCCTATCGTAGGTGTTCAGTTAGTTATTTAGTCTGCTTGCAAGTGCGTGGATCACGCCATGCACTTGCAGCCAGACGCGTCGCAGGTGTACTCGCCCAGAACTATTGTTAGATGCTACTATTTTTTTATATTCAAAGACAATATTTACCATAATAGGACACAACGGCCACGTCTGCAGTAACGTTATTTTAATGAATGAGGACATATGTATGCGTATGATTTTTCCAGGTTAGCGTGCTCAGCCTGAGCGCGCTCCCCATAACGGCAGGCTACGTGAGCTGGTTATTGGAATTGTTTACTGCGTTCTTGCGCACCTGATTTTATATTTGTGTGTAGATGCAAGGCCGGTTCTAAATTTCTAAATGAAATATGTGTTTCCTGTTATACTTTCTCATATGTTAGTTTGAGATATACAACAACAACCTAATCGTTAACGGGCTTCTGCTTAATTGAGCGTTGCCTTGTGTTTCGCTAATGACCCAGTATTAGGTTGTGGCAGTTTGTTGTTTAATAGAAACATACAGGCCCAATTTCGAATCCAAATTTCTGTCTTGGTTTTCGGCCGAAGTCTCTCGGAATCAAGTCAACGATTGGAAGACGTTCGGTACGTGAGGTCTTGAATTCAAACACACTTCGGCCTTCATTTAGCTCAGCTGATCCGGTTCCGGCATATTGGCACTGGTCCATTGCAACCGTCGGGCGATTGACAAGGCTTGTAAAACGCTCATCGTCGGCAGCAATGAACTGAAGCGCTAGCGAGTAGTCTTTGCGTTCTTGTGAAAACCATGCGACGGAATCGGCGCAGATATACGTCAGGTTCTGGTAAGCTGAACGGCTCAATAGGCGAAGGAAACGTAGCTGGACTGACCCGACTAAGTCATACGAAATCTTCAGCGAAAAACAACATCGAGAAACTACTTAAGAAGAATAATTAATACTAAAACTAAATAAAGATTAGCAAACTTGTTGAGTTATTATATTTATAAGCACCATTAGTAGTTAGTTGATCAGATAACCATAATCTACGGCGCCTACAATAGAAGTGGTCGCAAATTATTAATACCTGGAAGCCGTCTTCCATTTGGCTGAAAGCGACGTCAGATGTAACCGGATTCAAACCTTGAGGCGCCTTCCACGAGCGGAGTGGAGTTTTGGCCGAAGCTTCATCTGGAAACACGCACGTCTGTCCACTCGCGCGGAGGTCGCAATAGGCGTGAATGGCATCGTCCGGCGTACCCAAGTTAGGGTCAATCCAGTACCAGCCTGACGTGAGAAGATCGGAAAACACGATGACTCTGTTATTGCTGAATGTGTCAGAGTTTAACAGATTTAATCAGTGATGATTCCTGATCCAGAGAAATTATATTAGAAAGAAGCTCATGTTTTCCAGTTTGTACCAGCTCTTAATTGTATTACACGATATGTCTTGTCAATCCGTAACAGATCAGTTTATGATTTTGCGAAATGGTAACACATTTTAATTTAGAAGTAGCGTTTAATAAAGGTTTAGATACAGTTAAAAAAAAGTTTGCCTTTATAGTGCTGGATGTAAAGGACGGAGAGGTCTGCGCTGCTAATCAGCATTCATCTCTGCTCGTGGTGTTTCACCCTAAACTAACATACCATTTTGTTTCTGTTAACTCACCGTTTTTCATTTCCTTATGGGCGAGGAAAAGATCTTTACAAGTTCTGGCGGGATTTTCCTTAGATCCCATGGGTCGCTTCAGGTAAGAGATCTCCTTACGAATGACGTACATGGATGCGTAAATGCCTATCGGTAACGGACCAGTTTTACATGGGCTTAGTATCTTCTACAGTTCTTTGTCAAGGATCAATAAAGGCATATTAAAATTCATTTTCATACGTTTTGTTACTGGTGCTCCTTTCAAAAATGGCGGAAAGTTCAATTTTATTGTTTGTGGCTCTATACCTATTTGTCCTACCTATTACAACTAATTAGACGGTAAAATGAATATTTAACAGGTATGTAATTTTTTAGGAAGTACGTTTTGCCACTTGCATTGATAGCCATCCGTCAAATCGTTGCAATAATGATCAAGCTGAAAGGTTTCAACATGCTTTTACCGGTAAGTGTATTAGTTGCGGCCGAATCCTGTCCATTATTAAGCGAATCTTCAATGAAGTCCACTGTATTTGCGCTTCGGCGGCTGCGGGGACCTTTCGTAGTGGATACCTGGAAAAGCGCCTCCATAGGGATTTGTGGACCTTCCCCAGGGGGCCCAGGGGGGCCGGGCACTCCCTGTGGCAGTTAAAACGTAACTTCGTTACTATGTTATCGCATTAAACAGAAGCCTTTTCCAAATCTACCTGGTCTTTAACTTGACTTCTATTTCATTGTTTAATGATAACGTTTGACGTAGCTGCTTAATTACAAAGTGGGTAAACCTATTTATCACAATTTATACCGTTGTTGCGGCTTATCTTATCAAGTGCTGGTATCTTTAATTGGTGATGTACACTGGTCGATCAACCTCAGAAATTATTGCGCTAGAATATTCCATGCATTGAGCTCTCAGTGACTCGTTAGGCTGTGGTAGTCGTAGGTTGGAACATGGCTTATAAAGAAATAAACCGAACAGAAAAACCGTAAAAATTAATGTCTTATCCGCCATTATTATAAATATTGTTGTGCACTGTGGAGGCAATAGATTATGTATGCTCTCTATTAACCGACGCGTATTAAAACACCTGCGGCTGTTGGGATCTGGTTTTGTGTGCGTGATGTTTAAGTCTGTGTCATCAAAAGCAGAGACGTATTTGAGAAAAGACGAAACTATCTTAGATAAGCTTCGCAGGCGCCAAATAGTACTCCTTGTTAGTACCATTTGAACTCACAAATTGAAACCAGCTTAGAATGGACCAACTATAAATATGCAGCAAAAATAAATATAGAGGAAAAACGAAAAATAACGAAATATGAACATGTTTAAATAGATTTTATACAAAAAAGTTTTTGCAGTAATCAGTCAATGCACCTGACCGGGCATAATCACAATCTAGGAACTAAATGAGATGAAAGGACTCGGAATAGAAAATGTTATAAACCGTTGACGAGTGGCTCGGAGGATCACGAATTGGACATTGCTTGTTACCAGGTATTCTCTGATCATACATATATACATACTTGAAAACTAGCTCGTATGACGTCAATTATACTTACAAGAGGCCCTGTCTCTCCTTTCGGTCCGGTGGCACCCTCACTGCCTTTTTGTCCAATGGGTCCTTCGGAGCCTGGAAGTCCGGGCGGTCCATCAGCTCCTTTCTGCCCTTCGAAACCCTGTGGGCCCTTTAAATTAAACGGTATGTTTGAGATTTGACAATATACGCATATTGTCAACGAACAATTATAGAACCACAAAAAAATAAGCTGTGAAGGCTCCAGAAAAATAAACATCGTAAAATATTTTGATTTCGTCTTTCTTCGTTTATTCCCAGTGTTTATACGTACTTTATGCTTTATGCTTGTCTATTTTTAATACTTACGGTTATTAAGGGCTTGTAAGACTCTAAAACTATATTATAACCTACAATTATGTCGCAGAGAATTGGTAGCCGGTAATCTCTGGTCTTGCCTGGCCGAAATGTCGGAATAATACTATTACTCAAAAAACTTTCTAATCGAAGAAACCATTAAGCATACCATTTTTCCGGTCTGACCAGGAGGACCTTGAGGTCCTGTGTCACCCTTGTCGCCCTTCTCTCCAACGTCTCCTTTAAGACCTGCCCTTCCAGAAATACCTCTGCATTCCACATTGTGTAAAATAGATTGAAGAACAGAGTTAATTAATTTTGCATCGACAACTGGTCGTTTCGACGATGGCTGCGAATGAATGCTATTAGCCCAAAACCATTCCGAGTAACTCCACTCTTTAAGCTAATGAAATTGTTTCACTCTTTGGCTATTAGAAAACCAAAAGTAAATGCAGAATGAACTTAGAATAAGTGCAAACTCATTTTAGCAAGATTTTTTCATCATCCTAACAAAATTATGTGTAAATGTAATCTCACCTATGTCCCTTGAAGCCTCTCTTGCCTCGTTCTCCTTTTTCGCCACGTTCGCCAACAGGTCCAACAGCACCGGGTGTTCCTGGAGGTCCAGCTTTACCTGGCGGACCTACATCTCCAGCCGTTCCAGTCTCTCCGCGTGGGCCTTGGGATCCTACAGCTCCCTGGGGCCCTGGCGGACCCAGTGGGCCTTGAACACCCTGGGGACCTATTTCTCCTTTATCGCCTTTCTCGCCAGTCAACCCAGTGTCTCCTTGAGCGCCAGCTGGACCTATGGGTCCAACTTTGCCAGGTCCTCCGGGAAGACCCATTTTTCCAGGTTCACCTTGAGGTCCCTGAGTCAAATTCGTGCGATTACAAGTGTAATTTTTTTTCATTTTTAATCGGTGGTACCCACTAAAAGAGCTGCTTTATACGGTTTGCCGGGGGCAAACAACAATCTAGCAAGCCAGGTATTATACATTATATTGTATGTTGAATGTTATATAAATATATGTGCATAATAAATACCTGCGTTGTATGTATAATAATATAATAATGTTATGGTTGAATAATATACATAAGATCGAACGGGTTGGAATAGGTTCTAGGTGTTTTTTTATACCAAATACTTACAGGGGGTCCAGGTTCTCCAGGTGCTCCATTAACGCCGTGAGCTCCAGGTTCGCCTTTAGTTCCAGGTTTGCCGGCCTCTCCTGCTGCTCCCGGGAAACCGGGCGCTCCGGGGTTTCCTTTAGGCCCTTCAATTCCTGGCGGACCTCGTGGTCCAGCCGGTCCCGGTAGACCTGATTTTCCTTCTTCGCCCTTAGGACCTGGTAGGCCAACGGTTCCCGGAATTCCGTTTTTACCTGGTGGTCCTGGTATGCCAGGTTTTCCATCTTCTCCTTTTTGACCCTGTAAACCTGTAAGACCAGGACTGCCAGGTATACCATCAACGCCTTTAGGGCCTACGGGACCAGGTTCACCAGGTTGACCAGCAGATCCGGGCGGGCCGAGCTTGCCATCGTCACCCTTAATGCCCTTGTCACCTGAAGGTCCTGGTAGGCCTTGCTTTCCGGGAGCACCGGCAGGTCCAGGTGGTCCAATTGGCCCCTCTTCACCCTAAAGTCGTTATGTTTAATGAAGTAATTGGTAAAAAATGCACGTATGCCAAATTTCAATTACATTCAGTACATTTGGTGAGAAAGCTATTATCTCAGGCTAATGCACATAACGGGTCAAGATTTTCCATATACAATACGCTCTAAAGGATTGGTATCAAACCTTAATGCCTCTTGCGCCTGGTCTTCCAGGTGGCCCTGGCTCACCGATCGCGCCTGGAGCCCCAGGTTCTCCACGTAGTCCGATTGGCCCGATTGGTCCAGGTGATCCCTAAAGGAATTAATATAATTCTTAAAAATAGGTGCTACCAATCGTAGTTACAATATTAAGCTCATTATGGACAGGTACATGCTATACAGATATGCTCAGTAACTCAAATAGGTTTTAGGAGATTTATTTTTTCACCAACATTAGCTAACGCAAGGAATGTTTGTTGAAGAGGTCTTAGGCTTACCGCATCACCCTTGAAGCCTTTAGAACCTTTTTGGCCGGGAGCTCCGGCGTCGCCCTTATCTCCATCTTCACCTGGGCCACCAGTCGGCCCCGGAAGCCCAGGCAGACCTCTTGAGCCGGGAAGACCGTCGCGACCCATTGAACCCGGAACACCAATGTCGCCCTATAAAAAAAACCATGCACTTTTTTTTCACTTGAAAATTTTAGACGGCCTGCGTAGAGTTTCTCTTGTATTTGGCGAGTTCATTTGTAGTAAATGATTTATTATATTTGTGCGTGAGCTGCCTACTTTCAAAAATATTTAATAAGTCGTGCGTTTTTCTGTGTTAGATTTCCTAAATTCTACTAGCAAACGTTTTGACTCTAAATGTCATTTTTATTCTGCATCCAAAAAGGAATACGAAAATAGGAAGCGCATCCGAAGAAATATATGAACCACTAACATCGAATACATACCTTGTCTCCTTTTGGTCCTGGAGTTCCTTGGGGTCCAACGACGCCGTGATGTCCCTTTTCTCCTGGGGGACCAGGCTCGCCAGGAGCACCAAGCGTTCCTTTTTCTCCCTGTGGAGATAAAAAGAATCTGTTTCTGTTATGCCCTGATTATCATATTTTAAACAATATATTTGATTTAAATGAAAATCAAATTATTATTTAGGATAGAGCTCATACCATAGGTCCGGTAGCACCGACAAGACCGATTTCTCCTTTTCCTCCAGGGTGGCCACGAGGACCCGCTGGTCCTGGTTCTCCTGGTGGTCCTGGTAACCCTGGCGGGCCTACAACCCCAGTGTTTCCCTGCGGTCCAGCTGGTCCCTGGAATTATATGATGGACAGTTTTTTTCACATGATCAATGTGAAAACTACATTAGGCCTACACAAAAGGCCTAAATCCCACAGTACGGTAAAGACCATTTCAAGGATGAAGTTCGGATTACCGATTTGAGTTTTTGTGCAGACATTTTTCTCCAGTAATGAAGTTCCTACGCTTAAAATAAAAGGAAAAAGATTTAGACATTTAAAAAAAATTACGAAGTTTTGTAAGTTGATCGAGAGTTACGTCCGAAGATTTCAATAATATAAAGCTGTTTAGACTTGTCTAATATGATATTTAGGGATACCGACCGGAGGTCCGTCTTTGCCGGTCTCGCCGGGAGGTCCAGTTTCCCCCGGAACACCTACGGCACCTGGGGGACCGATATCGCCGGCGGTTCCGGATTCCCCGCTAGGACCCGCAGGACCAACAGGCCCTGGAGGACCAATGGGACCAGCTACCCCGCGTTCTCCTGGAGCACCTCTTTCGCCAGGACCTCCAACTCCTCCGTCTTTCCCAGGAATACCCGGGGCACCAGTAAGCCCGGTAAAACCGCGAGGACCCTATAAATTATGAAAACTATTTCAGACCTGTACCTCTATTACCTAATATAAAAACAATGAGCATGGCGATTCTCTAAGAAAAAGTATCCACGCTTTACATGCAATATTAAGCTAGATTTCATTTTACCGGTTATTTAAAAAGAGACACCCAATTATCATGCATCACGCAAGAAGTTGCATCTAATTACTTTTAGAATCTTCATAGACAAACTCTCCTGGAGGAGAAAAAACATCCAGAGAAGTAGTCTCGATTTCATGATCCTGCTTACCTCCGGTCCTTGTTCACCCCGTTCTCCAGGTTGTCCTGGTGGTCCGGGTTCTCCAATACTTCCTTTTTCACCTTGATTTCCTGTTTTTCCAGGTCTCCCGCGAGGTCCTCGATTACCTCGTGGGCCCATAGGCCCTCTCTCACCTGGGGGACCCTGCATTCCTCGGTCACCTTTAAATCCCTTTGGACCCGGTTTACCTTGGAAGCCTTTTTCGCCTTTAGGTCCATTAGCACCTGGATAGCCGGGAAAACCTGGAATTCCTTGTTTGCCTTTTTCACCTACATCGCCCGGTGGTCCTCGTTCCCCTCTAAGTCCTTCAAAACCTTTCGGTCCTTCAGGGCCTTCAGCTCCTGCTGGACCATCTGCGCCCTGGGGTCCTGTCTCACCCTTAAGGCCAAGGTCGCCCTTCTGGCCTTCAAGTCCGGTTGCACCCTAAAAAATGTTCATATACCGTCATCTTTCCAAGTACTTGCTCTATTTGATGTAGTGAGTGCAACCGAACTGTTATTGAGATGTACCTGAACAGAATGTACGAAAAATATAAGCGAACCTTATCCCCTTTGCTGCCTTGTGGTCCTCTCGATCCGGTGTCACCCTTGTGACCTCTCTGACCAGGAAATCCAACCGGCCCTTGAGGTCCTACAAGCCCAGTGTCACCTTTGACTCCTGGCATGCCTGAGTTGCCTGAAGGACCCTATAGTTAAACGAACAAAAAGTGGAAATATAGCTGTTGTTACTTTGTCTCAAGGACATATGTAAAGCTATCGTTCGCGAATCCGTACCCATATTGTTTCATATCCGCACAATCATGCCTAATGTATTATGCTATACAACACATGACTTATAAGCGGGATCTCATAAAAATTTTACGGGCAGTCCTTCAGCTCCAGGCAGTCCTGGGAGCCCAGGTTTTCCGCGAGGTCCATTGGCTCCCATTGGTCCCGGAATTCCCGGTGGACCTTGAGGGCCGGTCGGACCAGTCTGACCGATGTGACCTGGTTGACCGGGAGCGCCAGGCGGTCCCTGTTTTTAATCAGTACCAAGAAACAACAAAAATTATAACCTAACTACGAACCTTTTGCTGTCACATAACAAAGAAGTTGGTAACCAAATAGTGTACAATGAAGCTAGATTGTCGTACATATAAGAAAAGCCGTAAGTGGAAAACCGAAGACGTAACCTTCTCACGGTTTCAAAGATATTGATAGCTTATATAGCTGTTGTAGCTTGGGGACGTTGTAATATGTTACCATCAATACTCGTCTATTTTCACTAAGTCACTGTACGAACTTACCTCGTTACCCTTCGGTCCAACTGGGCCTTCAGAGCCAGGAATTCCTGGTGGGCCCGGTATGCCAGCATGGCCGCGAGGCCCTGGGAAGCCCCGAGGACCCATTTCTCCAGGTAGACCAGGCGATCCAGGGGGTCCTATCTGTGCGGCAATAGGAAGTCGTCTATGTTAGCAATAACAACGCGAAGCGTTCGCCTATAATCTGTGAGGCTTAAATTGATCTCATACAAACTACACGTTCGTGCTAAAAAAACACGTAGTTCATCAATTGAGCATAGGTTATAATATCAATAACAATGCTGCAAGCGTCGATCGATTAAGCAAAAGATTTTACTGAATAGAAAGGGTTCAAAGGTTTTGAGCATTTTCTGAAACGACGATACCTCTCCGGGCGGGCCGTCGGCTCCAACGTGGCCAGATTCCCCAGGATTCCCTTGGTAACCACGGTCACCTTTATCGCCTGGCACTCCAGGATGGCCTGGGTGTCCTGTAATAAACCTCATAACGAGTTAAGGTGAAATTAGAAAACGTCACTTCGACAATTCAGTACTTATTAGGCACTACTATTACTGTAAACGACGCGTATATGATAATACAAGCTAAAAAAAGACTGATAAAACACTTCGCTGTCTTCCTTTTGAACTATCTGCTTTAAAAAAGTGGCATGAATACATATATGGCAAAATATAACAAGATTCTTTCATCGTATAATATGCAGGCGCCTCTCTATGGAGAATCTCAATAATCGGTAGTATATCCAGACATAAATATGAAGTAATTAAGTGTTGGAAAAAGGTCAGATTTAAGTTGTCAAGTTCTGTCAAGTACAATAGATTTTTTTAATCGTTCGCTTTCTATTAAATAACTAGCTTTTGGGGGGGGGGGCTGTTTTCACGGTTGTATCGTCTGCTCGTAGTCATTGGTATTTCATGCCCTGCTTAAGGGCGCGTTAAAGCTAGTCATTCTTCTTACCCTGTTCGCCCTTGAAGCCGATAGGTCCCGTGAGGCCTCTTTTGCCGTCTTTTCCACTCTGTCCTCTGCGACCCATCTTGCCGGGGCTGCCTGGATGACCGCGAGGTCCGCGGGACCCTGTTATCAAGCGTACGTTTCAACACAACAAACAGTAATCATGTATAATCAGACAAATTCAAAAGTGACTTTTGTTCAACGTTTTCCCTGCACAAAACATGTATACTACAATAAAAATATAAACGCAGATATAGTCGAATGTGAAATAAGAATGCACCTTCCGGTCCGGGGTCGCCATTGTCTCCTTTTTCACCTCCGGGTCCTGGGGGGCCAACAGGGCCAGGGAGACCAGTAAGGCCACGAGGTCCCGGGGCGCCTTTCATGGCCGCCTAAAACACAAGAAAGGATCACGCCGTAGACCTTTATTATCTTCCTCTATGAACTACGCCAGGTATATATACGTTTTGGGGCATTCGAGCCATTAATTCGTTCGATCGCAGAGGGGCAGGTGTTGTCTCTTAACTAGTCGCACAATTTTCTTGTCTATTTAACGTTCGAACATCGGTTTAGGTAGGAGTTTGCCCTCCATTGCTGAAGAACAGTGCTCCACAATTACGTATCTTACGCATGGCGAATTTCTCATGACCTGAATACGACAATTCTATTAACCAAATTATTACGAAATAGACCTTTGTGAACAAACATAACGATTTTAACAGAACTGACTAAATGGGTTATTACCATATGCTGGGATAGCATCTGGCGAAGGTATTCGGTATTGTCAGGACCTTTAATATTAGTATCTGGCCCTTTGATTCCCGTGTTGCCGGTCGCCTGTTGATACTGCAATTCACAGTGGAACAACCATTTGTATCTTTTAGTGTGCAGGTCTTATTCTACGTTTGGTTCTAAGATAATGAAATTGTTTCAACATTTACGTTGCACTGCACATAAACAGTTACTGTTGATCCATGGAGCAAATTAATGAGCGTATATCTATACTGAAACAGGACCTATTTTACTGAGCACTATTACAGGCATGATGGAGCGGCGACTAATGCTAGACCAGAGTTACTTCGAGCTTTTCAAAGCGACTAAAAGGCTAATTGTTGTGGTGATTCTTTTGTGAAAGTAAGAGAGGAGTTATCTGAAGGTTAGCAAACGACGCTATTTCATTCCTAACCAAAAGGCATAATATGTGAGACAAATATCTAGTACATAGAATATCTACAAACAGGAATAACGAAGATATGTCCTGGTGGACCCGAAATTCCTGAGGTGCCAGGGATACCATCTCGACCGGGGTCACCTTTGTCTCCCTTAGGTCCCGGTGCACCCTGTAGACCCTGAAAGCCTTGTGGTCCCTGAGGTCCTTGGACCTAATTCATTTAGAAAAATAGAAGAGAGAAAGAGTGTTTACACTGCCGTTGACTTTTCAAAAGTCTTTGCTATGGATGCGTCACAACCTTCCAAGATTATAAATAGATATATTCCATCTTCACACTGAAATACCTGATAGTAAAGATATCCACTAGTTGATTTTGTTTTTGATTCCTCTTCGATCATTTTAATGACTACGGTCTCATTTTGAATTGGTTGTGTCGTCGTCATCGTTGGCGGTGGGACCTGGTCACGTCGAGGTAAGCTTTCCTGCATACGACACATTGAAATACGATAAAAATGAGTCAGGCAGCTACACGTAGTTGCGTTGAAGGCAATGAAGGCGTTTGCGGCAATCCGATTATAATAAACATACGAACATCCAAGCAACATGCCGTTGCTTTAATAACCTTTGTAGTCTACTTTTGCTGATTACAGAAACATATATTTACAACCTGGGGATACAGCGGTGGAATCGGCTGTCGACATCCAGGCATAAAGAGGGAGCACATCTCGTAGGCGGCCTCTGGCGTTGGCGATATTACCAGTTGCTGTACATCTCCCATATAACGCCCCTGTATGCCTGTCAACAGAGCGTAGACGTGATGCTCATATTATCAGAGAGCTGCAATGTCAACGTTTTTCATTGAAATGTTTTGGTATACAAGCGCCTTAAATAACGGCCCAAAAGCTAAAGAAGACTGCTGGTTTGCCAAACAGGAGCTAAGCGTCCCCGAATCAAAATCACTATATTGTACATATGCCTACAGTGACAAGCAATTGTACAAAAACGACTTTTATTTAAAACTTTTTTTTAAACTTTTATTTAAATTTGTAGTTTTCATTAGCGCTTAACAAAGCTCAGCCATACTAAACCGAAACGCAAACTGCTTGTTTGGAAAAACAACAGGTGATTACATCGAACTGCGCTTACCCGGACGTGAATGTACGACAACCATGCTAAATTAAAGGACGTTGCTATATTAAATAAAATCGTATTAGCGAGTCGCAAGGTCACAAGGAACGTTTATTTAGTCCCCCGGAGCGTAAAAATCTAAAAACGGTTCAACACCGTTCAATGCGTCAAAAAATCCTTAACTTAATCCTTATTATCGAGTGCCCGATTATTATAATTGTGTGAATTTCCAATGGGTTTTTATCAAGCTATAATGTTATTCATACTGGTAATCATAAGGGATGAATTACTGTTAACCAAGGCGGCATCCATATTAACCGCGTCACGTACCATTGCTTGCGTCACGTCCCAGCAGCAGGATCGCGTTTCCCATGTCGGGAACGCTCGTTCGATCGAGGGCGTCCGTAAATTGTTCGTCGCAATCTCGAATTAACGTGACGGAGTCACCCTTCACGCTGAGCGCTATACGATGCCACCTAACAAATTGGAGACACAAAAAACATAAGCCATGAGCTACTTCTCCGACTGAACAGGCAAGATCCACGAGCCGCGGTGTCCGCTGGACATATCATGTCAAGTAAGCAAGGACGAATTAAGTCACGTTCAATACTTGCATTAGCAAGCAGTAGATCAGCCCATTCTCTTAGAGTACACCAAGTTGTAGCTTTGTTCTTGACCTTCGTGCTTACATGTTGAACTTTAATTTCCGTTGATCTAAGGAAAGTTATAGCATACTCAGACTTAGGAATTTCTGCGATGAAGCTGCTTTTGATCCTTATGCTGATCCAGAATAGTATCAAAGCGTCCCCTAGAAGTTTATGAAGTATCACATTAATACGAGTCAAATTTCGTTGTTTCAAAAACGTTTATACTCGTTGATCCGCACGTTTCACGTGATAAGAGGCTGTACCTATTGTAGCTAAAATGAAAAATTGGTTCCCTGGGTATTTTTGCCATTTTTCTTCCACAAGCTCTATTAAAGCAAGATAAGATTCAAGTTCGTCAGTATTAAGAAACATTAGCAAGATACGCATACATTACTTGTACCTTTACTTGTAGCCTCAGACCTTCGCGATTTATATATATATATATATTCATGTAGGCACGTTGACAGAATATGACTCAGCTGAGACCGTCGTAACTGCAGAGTTACATCAATGGTATATTCTCTAAATATGAATAGTCGGAATTCGTGTAATAAAAATACCCATTTGTCCTCACCTAGTTGCAAAAGAAAAACATGCATTTGCTAATTCAAAGAAGTATCAAAATCATTTGTGCCAAACTCGTTGGCTTTAGATAATATAGATCGTCTCTTTCTCTGATAGAGATTTTTTAATAACGATAACAACGAATTTCGTTGTACCTTCCATCGTTGAGAATACAGTGTTTGAATTCCGCAGCCGTGGTAGCATTGGTAGGTCCTTTGACCGTGAAGGTCGCGAAATCTGCGTTGACGGAAAATGACATTTGCTCCTCGGATGCTTCGTTATATATCGAAAAGACGCATCCCTCTGCGTTCTAAATGACAATATAGAGTATTTTCATTTCTAGCATGTAAAATGACATTGGAGCAGAACTCCTATTGCTAAGCCTAAGCAAAATTTTATTCAATTAGTGCATGAACAGTAATTTGCGTAATCGAACCTATGTTTATAACACTTCTAAACTTATTTTCAGAAATCTATTAAGTTACTCAATTATCTTCCTTTATAGGACAGTCGATACTAGATTTAACAGTTTACTTAAGCAAACAGATATTTTTGCTCCGTTTTCTACATGTATTAATGATTTTATAACTTGAAAGGAGAGCAGTTACTTTCATGTAATGATTTTTGCTTGTAAAGGTAGCACAAGAATATCTATTATACGTATGCCTAATTATCAGTCTGCAAAATTGTTACCTTTTCTGGCCGGATGGTCATAAGAACAGAGTAGTCTATTGGAAATTTTGTTTGCAACTCGTCAGAGAGAGCTCCGCTAAGGTGTGCAAGATTTGAAAGGCGGTAGGCGGTATCAGGCCCAATGTACATTCCTGTACCATTGTCATCAACGAAGGCCGGACGGGCCTCACAGAAGCCTGTACAGATGGCTACACCTTCTTGTGGCTGGTAGAGATCCACTAGTTCAAGCAGATCCACCGTCCCTAAACAACAACATATTCCAAATAGAAGTCGACCACACAATTTCTACTGTAAAGCAAACATTTGCTTAACTCATCATACTTGAAGCATCAAATTAAAAGCATCACCTACAAAATACACAGTCAACGGCCTTCACAATTCCTTTTTAGTGGTAGCAATAGTTAAACGCAGAGAAAACAAATATATCTACTAGACAAACGCTTACATACCATCGGGAATTTGGGTAAGCTGAGCGTTCAGGAGTTGAAACGCCTGAGCACACAATATAAGCGATATCAGGAAGCTGGAGATTTTCGTCGTTGTTAACGCATTTGTAGTTGAGGCTCGTTGTGCTTTAGCCCTGAGCCAGGTCCGCGTTGATGGACCGAGACACCCCGGCGGGTTACCCGGGTCCGTGCCCGGATCAAAAGGCCCCTGAGTAGCTGCCCTGAAAGGGAGCATCTTGAGGCCCTTGAGCCCCTATTGCTCCGCCGGGCCAGCTGCTCCGGTGCTCGTTCGTTTCGTCTCCGACCTTAATCCCGTCTCAACTCAAATGGACACATCATGCGCGATTCTTAGCAGAAGATCTCTTACTGTGGTTGGCGAGGAGGCGACGGGAAGGGATGCAAAAAGGCCGACCTGACACAGCCAAGCCGGTTATTACTTTGGCTTTAAAATGACATGCTCCAAGGAATGCTGAACGGCCTGGAAAGGTCCTTGCTCGGTAGAGCGATGTGCTCTGGTGAAATGTGGGTGGACGCAGACGGAGATGCTGCATTCAAAAAAAGATGTGTCGCGTCGGCCAGCGATGACACTGCGTGGGTGTTACCGTGCTCACACAGAGAGTGCAGCAGTTTACAAAATATATTCCTTCCATCAAAATTGCCGTTGTTGCATAAATAACGTTGTGCAAGCAATTGACCAAGTTGCAGCCTGTGTAGAAACTATTTATAAGTAATATCTTGCGTATTCAACTTTTATGAATTTCCCATATAATAAAATACATAATCACACGTAAGGAGAACATTGGCACGTCTGTCACGGACGTGCCACACTCTCGTTAGGCAGGTCGCTACCATTAGCCGCGGAAAATATAATAATGTGGAAATCATTATTGAAGATCAGGAAGCACGATGCCGATTGCTTGGAATACCAAACTGATATCTTCTTCTTTTCAGGTTAGAGCTCAGGCCGCAAAGGGATCACAATAAAGTTGCTTAAGCGACTTCTTAATATATAACTGTATTGGCACCTATTACATTGTTAAATACAGATTGCAGTTTTTTAGCGTATGCCAGAGCTGTCATTTGTCGATGAAGAAAAATCACAAGGTCCTCGATTTCGCATGTATTTTCTTATTTCGTTAAAAAATCATTCTTCTAATTTAAACAAAAATGTTCTTACCACAAAAACTGTAAGCATAATGATATAATATAGTTTTTTTTGTGCGTTTACCAGATCTCTTCATTAACGAACACGAGAACCTACGATTAAGCCTAACAATTAGTTTCCTATTCGACCTTTTCATTTACAATGTGCTATCCTAGAGCCAACACACTGCATAAGTCAGTGTAAAACAACCCGAAAATATCACGTTCAATGCACAAGCAGTGTGGAAAAGAACATTGGAGTCAACCAGGTCTAAAAAACGTTTTTAGGTTACAGGCGCCGCGATGATGGACTGCGATGAAAAGCCAAATGAACCTGGAAGTAAAGACTCGCCTTTGCTTACCGGGACTAGCACACCGGCCTCCTCAGAGAATTATTTACTTAAAGGGTGAGCTTTAATAGTATAGCGAAAAGTGAAAAAAATCTGTAAAAATATAAGAATCTATAAAAAAAATTATGCATTTTCCGACGTATAAACTGTAATTCTGTAATTCGCCATTATATGAATGAATCCTTTACTGGCTGTTGGGAGAAGACTAAATTAACGTTTTTCTTTTGGGGGGGGGGGGGGGTGACGCTATCAAGCATGAATACCCAGTGGTCTCGCTGTATCTGATGTATAATTAAATTTGCTGTTCCTCTTCTACAAGTAGAACTTCTATTACAAACGAGACTACAACAAGATGCGTAATCTGAGGTTTGTCATAACAGGAGAAGCCCGGGACTGTCCAAACGATGGGTTGTTTATCTCTTGCAACCCATACTGATTTAACAAATTGCCCATCAAAAGAAACGATTATTTACGCAGATATCAAACAAGTGGGTATGAAGCTTATATTTTGTCAAGCTTCCGAGTAGCTGACGATAAATTTTATCGCAAGTCAAATCAAATTTTTATCTAACCTGCAAGCGATAATTAGCCATATTGATCCCTCTAGCGGCCATACTTGCCAACAGGTGTGCGATCTTGGCAAAATTACAGCCCGGTAGGGTTGAAATAAGACAAATGGATACATTATGAAAATCTACGCATATACTGGGATGCATACGGACGTATTAAACGAAATCAGAGGCAAGTAAAAGTTATTGAAACTCCTACAAACACTTTGCGAAGTTCACTGGCTGGACATACAGTATGATGAAAGCCCTCGTTCTACCGATATGCCTCGTAGATAGTGTATCGTTAACGCATTGCTCGAATATTAGTTGGTTGCCGATACAAATACAGATTTCAACTTGACCTGCCATTGACGAAAGCCAGCATTTCGGATGTTCCAACTTCTAATTCTACCTGGAATTACATCGAAATATTAAATATTTGCCCATTTCCTCACTGACGTGAACTGAAGTCCTAAGCGAAAAACACAACCTCCACGGGTTCGGTCATAAGTTATGACAACTAAGCATTAATCATCTTTCTGTGAAAACAACATTAATATGTAGCATCTTTAAAATAGGCCAGAAGTAAAAGAGTTAGAGAACTAATAATGAATCCGTCCGCAGTGATACAGGACAACAACGATAATTGTGTACAGACATAGACTGATTAGCATATCCCGGCAAAACTGTCCCAATTTACATTTACTAGTTGAGTAGAGTCCAAGTCAGATTTATCACTATTAGTATATTATTGCAGCCATGAATAGAATGTTTAGGTAGCCATCTCTTAACGAGCCACATATCTGCGCATACTTAATTGCATTCATCTGTCCATGCGTCTGTTCCTACGTTTATTGCTTTAATGTAAATCTCAGGTGCACTGTAGAGAGAGTGCGTGTGACCTGGGTGAACAGATAGCCCCAGAACAACCCCGACCTTTTCAGCCCAGCCCAGCTAACTCCTTTCCATGGCAGAAGCAATGGCTGTCATAGTGGCGGCTTAAATATCACCTCATTCAAATTATGCCCTTTACCTCCATTGCATCCGCATTGTGCGAACATAAATCAGACGGTCTGGTTCATTTAGCAGGTTATTTGAATCTGCTTTTGCCGTTGCTTTGTGCACACTTGTAATATTCGGAACTGTTCGTCTTCTTCTTGGACTGTATCGTTTGCTCCCTTCCTCTACCAAACTCTTCACTAACACACGAGACCCTTCGTAACTATTCCCTGTAAAGTCGACGCGTCGGGAATCTCGTTGCTTTACGCAAAGTGTTATGGAGTACACCAGAAGAGAGCAGGCGGTCGTGCAAGCTACCTAGTCCTGCTTGAGTCACTTATTTTGTGTCTGCTGATGTACGACGATACGAGTTGCACCGCTGCTGTATCTTGGCCGCCTAAATGCACGGTATACAGCCGCATTGCAATAAATGGTACACAGCTGATGATACGCGGGGCGAAACACTCAAGTCTCTCTGGCGGTGAGGCTAGCGAACTGACTGCAGCACACTACCCCTTTCATAGTCACCAACGACCAGTCCCGTTACCTCTGTATGAAGTGTTCTCTACACTAAACATTCATACAGCTAAACATTCATCCATCCATTGGGGGCCTTAGGGCGCAAGTTTTCGCGGAGCAGATCAGTAAACCCTTCTCGACACGTGCAGTACAGACGGCTCAGCCTCATAAGGGGTAAAAGAGTATGCATTGCCTGAGCAAGAAGCTGGATTGAGTCGGACTGGCCTGGGGAAGGTCTGAGTCATGGCTTGAACTAGAACAGATGTTAACGTCAGCCAGTGGCCACGACCGTTTACAATGCTCAGCTTGCGAGACCGAGGGGCTCTACAACCACCGCCGATCTATTGGTTCGAGGTGCTACTTGTAAATTCGAGATGCTGCAAGAAAGGGACAGGGCCAGGCCAGACCAGACCAAACCTCTAGGGTACCTTTCAAGTACACACCTAGTACAACTGCCAGTAAACTCGTTTCGAAATGTTGCGAAGGACATCAATGTTTCATCCTCAATTCGCTCATGCTACTACAGGATGTTCGGGTTAAATTTACGAGACTAATGCCGTATGTTTACAAACTGCATCACATCCGAATCAAATATTTAGTTAGAGCCCCTCGTGTGCCGACGGAGCGTCCCTGACAGTCGTGTTCAGTTAAAATAATTGATATTTATTTCGATCCAGTTCAGAAGATCAGGGCATATACATATTAAAAGTTATTTTCTAAACTTACTTCTCTAGACCTACCACTCGGTCCTTCAGAAGGAGTCGTAAGTGGTACGATGTTGAAACGAGATTCGTTAGTTTCTAGTTCCAATACGCCCTTTACACTAGATTTGGTTCTGAAACTGAAAAGCTGTCCAAAAGACTTGTCTTCAACGGGCTTCAACAATTACATGCCAGCTTTTGGATTTAATGGGGCTTTAGCGTTTTGCTGAAAGCCGTATAGGTTTTTGTTCAATACGGTGTTAACTTGCGGTTTTGCCACGATTTCTACCGAATTCATTCAGTAATAGTTTTACCTTTACCAAAGATGCTCAATGCTCTAATACCGCTTTTGCTAGTTCATGTTCCTTAAGATGTGTCAACATATGAGAAGACCAGTTCTAACAAATCGAATCATCATTCTCGTAGTGAACAACCCAGCTGCCCTTTTACCGAGTGATGTCTAAATTAATGATTAAGATCTTCACATTGAAAAAGCCGGAGCTGGTCGAAATGGTTTATGTTTAGGATTACTCTCTAAAAATTACATACTTGACCTTTATTACATAGAAATAGACCTGAGATTTCCGGATGTATTGGATACGCTAATTTAAAAAATTTTTAATTCTAGGTAGAGATACCGGTGTCGTCAGAGATGCGTTTGGCTCTATAAGCGATTTTTATTGGCAGCAGTGCAACTAATGCAATCTAAAGATCCCGGGTAAATAGCTGATCCTGGCTCATATTCGGCAAATAGACGTCCTCCTCTCACCTTATTTTCTAATGGAAGGAGCAGTTTTGTCTAACGCTAAGAGGAGAACGTAAATGTATGTACGTTATGACAAATACCCCACTAAAATTCGTCCCAATCAACCGTGAACATTTTGTATAAGCTGCCTATAACGAACGGACGAATTGTCAACGCTTTTTGAATATCGTCAGGGTCCAGATTTGCTCTTCCGTTTCGGAAAATTTGAAATGGCTAATTTGATCGTCAAATGTTTTCCGTACAGCGAGTGCTTATGCCGACTACGTCCTGACTCCGCCATGGATGTTCGGGAAAGTCCCGCGGAGTGTGAGTGCACTCCTTTCGAATGCTTCTGCTCAAGCCATCTTCGACCGTATTCGCTCGGAACATCTCACAAGCCTTTAATATTCAGCTAATCTATAATTTGTATTATAATATTAGGCTGGATAGTCGTGTAAACTTAGGTATGTTTAACACCATTAAATAGGGAAAAAATACAGACTCTTGGAAGATATTCGTCACTTTAGTCAACCCGCAGGTAAGCGTGAAGCTCGATTGTTCGACGCAGTTGCATAATCTTCACTAATGATTTCGCCTATATTATGTCGTTTCGTTCTTGCGACATCCCTAGGGTGGCATTTTGAAATTCCAGCAACTAGCCTAAGTGAAGAATTACATCAACCGAAATACGGCGGGTCTCATTGTATTCTTCTTCAATAGACCTTCGTACAGATCTGATATAAAGTTATAGTTTTTATAAAGCATGGAGTCACAGACTTTAACGGAACACCATTGTTTTTAGATACGCTACAAACTAGACACTCGATTATTATCGAACGGCTTGACATCAGCAAGCAGTAGCCCACTTAAGTGTTATTAAAGCAGCGTATTTTATAGAAGTAGTAGCGAAAAAGACCTTTGAAACAGGCATATCACGCACCCGTCTTTATCACAAAATAAGTAACAGCGGCAGCTAAATCTGTTGTCAATAGAGACCCTCGTAGATCGATGGTCATAGCATTTCCCTTCGACCATAAATCGAAGGCTGGAATGATGCATATACTAATGGTAAAAATAAAAATGATTTAAACCTATCGATCAGCTGGTCAGTAGAAATCGTGTACTATTATATACTGGAATATATCATTTTACAGGCTTAGTATTAGCGCAACTAGCAAACTACACAGAAACTTGAACGAACAGGCGTGAGTAAGTTGATAATTATGATTGTATACGGAAAACGTAATCTTTTTATTTAACTGAAACTTCAAGTCATTGCCAGTTTCGTTAGCGCATGAAATAGTGTTTGCGTCGACACTGTGATTTTTTGTTACGTAAACTTAGTGTGATGGGTTGTGCAATGGAAAGGCCAGCCTATGTGCCCAAGCCGAATAAAATCAGCTCCCAAGTGTTTCAGAGCGGGCTTATGGTTAAAATAGAGCAAACAATAAAAACATTATATTGTGCCTTTAAAATATCCCTACTAACTGTGAAATGAAACGATGCAAGGAGCCTTAGAGTTTGTCGTAATCGGTTAAAGCGTTCCTCAACCGTGCAAAAATATCTGCCCTATCGCCTTGGGTACTCTATTCAAAATTGAAAAGTGGCTTAAATCTTTACACTGCAGGTGAACGAGGAATACTGTATCTTGAGTATGATTTTTTTCGTTCATTTGCCTATAAATTTTCGAAATTTTAGCTTAAATATATGGTTTTTTCGGGTAAATCACTATTTGCGAGATAAACGCTATTTAGCTCATCTTAGAGACGCTGGTAGAGGGCCAGAGACAGACAGAGCTCAGAACCGATATTGGAGAGAGAGCACCAAGATTTACAGGATTTTGATATTTTTTTCTCGTTCAATGTTGCGGGGTCACAAGTGTGCGAGGAATCCACAATTAAACGATAAAACAAGGACACCTCGTGGTAAACCCGTAAACTTTTTGTTTCTAAGTTTAAGCTAAGTATTTAAAGCATCACCACAGTTTCGTGTTCTTCACATCGATATACTTTGGAACGTTTGTTGAATTGATTTATGCGGCTAATTAATCTGCAGCGTAAATGTTTAGCAAGCGTTTAAAGATCGGCGCTGTCTTCGCTGAGTGAAACCCGCTAGGGCATCGAATCGGTCAGAACAATTAGCTTCACGAAACACTCGAATGCCTTGGTGCTCAATTCAGTGGATAATAATTGTACACATTTAACGGTAAGCCAGTATGCTAACTAGCATTTTCTGGATTTCCGATGCCGGGTTAAACAGTTTATTTGTAGCACCAATAATATACAACTGGCCTTTACTGGTGATTTTACTTAGCCCAGCGTCCAAAGGTTCAACATGAGGAAGCTTCGTCCATAGACTATGCGGTGGGCATTCGTTTTCCTAGGGTATGATACAAATAGGGAGCTAGACATTATTTGCACATGTAATAACATGTAAAGAGAAATCGTATTGTAAAACGCAAGTGTGGGAACATGAAGTTCATAGACTCAGTTATAGATACGCCTTTCAGAAACAACGACGTCGACTCTGCCAGGCAATCTTATGTCAGTACTGTCTATAACACTAATTCCGAAATCAGAACATACACACATGTGTGTATAGCGATATCCGGCGAATCTTTATTTAAATATAAATTCCAAAGACAAATTAAAAGAATGACACCGAAAGTAATTTTATAATGGTGCATAATTTTATAAGTGCTTCTAACGTAACAAATTACCATTATGCTCAATTTCAAAGGTTGTTCTCGATTCGGCTTTAAGTGAATTTCCGATATTTTTTGCTTTTCTCTTACCGCTTTATTCGTCAGGATTTTCTCTTGTCTGCGAGAACTCCATTCAAGACGTTCCCCAGCAGACGACATGCAGCGCTGCGGCCACATAATAAACAATATTACAGACTAGTTCGCCTATACCTAAACGCCGGACCCCATCGTCTGACTTGATAGGTAGGCAGCAGTTCGTTCCGACCAACTCAGCCTAGAGTAGTCCTTCTGTTTGGTATGCTTACGGCCTTTCCCGTCGACTGCCCTCTCCCAACTTCCCTTTCTCACGTCGTCTGTGAAGGCAATGTGCACCCCTGTAACTCCCTGCTTGGGAGAAACTGGACGAACGATGTCTACGATGAGGATCCGGACGCTTATGGGGTTACTGGCTTCATCGGACAAAGGCAGAGTATAAGCCTTTATAGTGGGGCTGGCTCTACTCGAAAATATTACACACAGAGCATTTGTTCGCTGGAATAGAAAATCGGCTTGTGGTGAGCTGATTGGGAGTTTGTTGGTCCGGCCAGTACCTCTTTCTCCCCCCTTTTTTTTTATATGCTGAAATTTGGTTGCTCCCAGAACTGGAAAATGGGGTGAAGGCCCTTTTCCTGCCTGACAAGGGGTTGTATGGAGAGGGTTGCGTGTTTGGGTGAGGGGTGTCGCGTGGCAGTGTTGTGACTCAGCTCGATCGTTGGGAGGGTGTTCGGATATTCAGGGCAGAGCGACAGAGTCAGCAGGCAAGCGGGCAGCTAGCTAGCCAGCAGTCTTATTTAGCAATTTTCATCACCCAGTAGCCTGTGGGAGTGTGTCTCGGTCCAGCGGAGAGACATCAATCTCTCAAGGGCCAAATGTGCTATGTGATAACGGTTGGGCGAGGTGGTAGAGAGATCACAGCACGCGTCTAGAAGCGCGTTTGAGGAACAAAGTATTCGAACGGTGTTATAGCACGACTAAAGATACAGGCGTCCACTGCTACGACGCTTGTAGGTAGCGGGCTAGTCTCACATCTAAGCACTGTCTTAACGGTTCTTGGCATTTGCTGCATGCCACAGGAAAAACGAGGAGGACGTGCTTAAAGAGAATGTAGCAAGGAAGAACGAAATATAGGGGATGATTAGCTTTTCGAAATTGTGATTTGCGACAAACCTTTTGCTAGTGGCAGTCATCGTCGTCGTCGTCGCCGCCGCCGCCGCCGCTGTTGTGGCAGTCGATGTAGCGCTCTTATGTTTTGCGCGGGCTCTTATCTCTGCTAGGCGAAAGTATGACATAGAGATTATAGAACAGAAAAAAGATCGACCGCCAAAAAAATCCCCCTTATAATGACGCAGTTGTTACTGATGACGGTGCTCCAGCTTAAACTCCAGCAGTAGTTCAAAAATGTGCGGCTGTTGAAAATAGTGGATACGACACGGGTCACACAATGCGCAGTGCGAATCAACCTGAGGATGGGAGAAGTTCGTTGAGAAAGCAACGTCACGGTGCCACAGCTGAACTATCGATGGTGTGACTGCAGGGATACACTGTTTTGCTATTGTATTGGACAAACGTTTAAAAAATACGCCGAGAAATTACTGCCGGAAAACTGTTGGGCAACTACGTAGATACGAAAATCATCGTATGGACATATTAATGGATGGACTCCCATCGCTGTACAACTCATGATAACAACTGGCTGTAACTTTGTGCTGTTTCAATATGTAGCTATCGGCTGCCTATCGCTTTGACATTATTACTATAACAGGAAAGTAGCGGCTAAACGGGAAGTACTACCCTGCTCGTTAGGACTCTTATTGCTGAAGAGAGATAAACTACCGTTGAGCTTCTGTATTTCTTTTCAACGCAGGCGCAGACACCTCTTCCATTACACGCCTAGAATGGCTGTTACGTTCTAAGAGCTAAAATCAGCGGTTTCGCTGCTATGATACCGACGATACCTTTCATCTTTCAGTATAATAGCTTGTGTTAAACCAGGACAAAGCGGCATCATGAGCCTTATTCCCTTTTCGCTAGTGAGAAGCCAAATAGGCGGCCACACGGGGCAATGATCGTTAACGGCGTGCAGCAGCTGCCATGAAGTGACACCCGCAACAGCTGTTGACTTCGAGGTTGTTGACGTTCCCAGTTCGGTTGCCGAACGAAAAGGCCACTGTCGCAAAGCTAAACGCGGGAAACTAGAGAAAGCTGGACTGACTGTAAAACGCGAAGATTTTGTTAGCTCGTAACAGGGGGCCTCTGCAGCGCTGTCCACAGAGACGGCGGCTATCGTTAAGCGGCCGATGAAGGCCTTTTAACTAAGCAACGTAAGCAAAGTACACTTTTCGGCTGATTCACTGCCGGAGATTTAAAAATTATTGATACGACACCGCTGAGGGTACAAAACGACAGCACACATCTATCGACAACAACTTGAATAGATATGAGTAGTAATAACGTCGAGCAAAAACAAATTAGGAAAGGAAATATAGAAGTGAACGACAGCGCAACGTGGAACAATTTCTGTAGTAAAAGAAAAACTTAGAATAAACCATTTGTTTATGAAACTACCAATTATATGAATATATAACAAGTCGAACATTTCTGTATCAATATCCTGAAAAATGCTGAATGTTCAACGTATAATGAGTTATAAAAAAAATCAACTTTCACTCAAAGGCTTTCTAATTAAAATTAAACAACAATTCACGCTTTCAAAGAAAACAAGTGAGCTAAAAAGCAGGTAAATTTTTGGCGCCCAGTTTTGCCGCTAATGCCAAGTGGTGATTTTTTCGAACGCGCAAAGCGCACGGCCGGCGTCAGCAACAGCAAGCGCTACCATCTACTGAGCGATCAAGTCGAGTACCGAATGTTCTCTGGGTAGAGGACACCTGAGCATAACTGCAGCGACAACAGACCCAGAGGTCCTCCTTTACTGCGGTAGCCGTTGATATTTTGCTAGTCACTGCCGCAACTGCTTACGGAGGTTAGTTTTAACCTCGTTGCTGACAGGACTCCCCGTGTAGTTCATGCTAGGACTGCTAACGCCACAGTCCGTGACCCGTGAGTAGGCCCTTTCGCTCCATTTCACCCCACTCGCCACACACGGCCAATCCTCAATATAGTCACCCTCGCCAACGCCAACTTCCCCCGGCTGCACCAACATGAATCATCCCTTGGAACAACTGCACTGCTCCCCTGTCCCTACCACTGCTGATGCCGCTCTAAGTCCGGCGCAACTCACCGCCGCCACCCCCAAGTGAGTCTGGCCCACTCTAGCAGGAAGGTACGTGTGACTCAATACAACAGATTCAATTGTGCTTAATACTACCGCTGAGGAGTAACTGCGGCTTCGAATGACTCTTCGTTAAAAACAGACTCCGCTGTGCTCTGCTGCTGCACAAGTTCTGTCTGTGCAGAATCAAAAATACGACGAACGTTGTCTTAAACTTGTGCGAGTACATACTGCCCAGACCCTGCACCTTTAGACGAACCAAGTGGTACCAATAGTCGAAATTTCGAAGCACCTAGATTCACTAGAAGTTCTCCATCTATCGAGCATTTTATTTTTAGAAGATTTCATTCATTGGTTATTTGCAATGCTGGGGTGCTCAACGAACGAGCTGCTAAATAAACAGTGGCTATATCCAGCCGGGTATTCTTCTTAGAGATTCTACAAGCAAACTAGTTTCTAACGCGTCCAACAAAGCCTGTTTCGTCGCAAGCGGCATGGCGATGAGTAACACATAAAAGACGAAACAAAGAAGGGTAAAAATGATGGTTGTGAAGTCAGAAGCGAACCACGGAGAGCGCTGAGTATGATGACCGGCTGCGGTGATAAACTTGTACGATATCTTTAAGATCGAAGACGAGGGAGAAGCCGAGAACCAAAGAGGATAATACTACTGTGAACAGAATTGAACACTCGCTCATATTCATTGCACACATGGTCATCTTTGTAGAAATGCACTGGCTAGAGAGAAGGATAGCCAGAAACCAGGAGCCAATGAAGAATTTTCGTCGCACAAATGAAAAAACATCTCCGTTTTAGACTCGAGATCATGCCACCGAAGCATTATACCGGTAACCGCTAAAAGGTCATCTATCTGACCCCACAACCAAAAGTAGACAGACAAGCAGGCCGACAGGCCATATTAGTTCCGTTTTTTGTCTCCTAGGACAGCTCATTATTATGGTGCGCCTCAGGGCGTGAATATTGCTCCTGTTCACGTCCGTACTTCGTCGACGGATTAGCGAAGTGTGAAGTCATCAACTAAGGTTGTTGCTATACACACACTTTAGCATCATCAACGACAACAACAAACGATCTCTGTCAAAGAATAAAAGAAGGCGCTGAAAACGTTAGAACCAGTTTGTTTCCGTGAGCCAGTGGTTCAATCTAAGTTTCATTCGAACAGTTATTACCATCAGCAGCGTTGTCTCGTGGATTTCCACAAACGGATATAGTGTGTATGTAT
Organism: Varroa destructor; assembly: GCF_002443255.2. NCBI lineage: Eukaryota > Metazoa > Arthropoda > Arachnida > Mesostigmata > Varroidae > Varroa > Varroa destructor. The sequence continues at coordinate 54,726,761 of NW_019211454.1, read as the reverse complement.
TGCAGATGAAGAAGACCGCCTGATCTGTTATTTGTTATTATTTTGCGTCTCGAAGCCGACGAGCATTGCCGTTCGTGGCTGTCAATCGCTATACGCTGGCAACTAGACCACGCTGTGCTTAGCATCAGCATGGTAGTGCCAAGCTCGTGCCGCCCGGTCTGCAGTCGCGATTTGATTGCTGGTAGTATCTTTAGAGGTAGCCGCAACTGCTACTGCCTGTGCTTTAGTAGACAGCAGCTGTCATTGTTGAGGCTAATAGGCGGCGTGGCCCTTATCCTTTTAGTTGACGGGGCATGGAGTGCTAGAGATGGCAGCTATCAACGAGACTTTCGGCCCAGCACCTTGGGTAAGTTTGCTTTCATTACCTGTACAGCATAACATGGAAGATATATCCAAAGAGCAAAGCTATCATGTACTATATATCAATACGAAGCAATGGCATTGGTTTATTTACCGTGCTACCTGAAACATACTCTTCAACCTGATCTATAATAGCCATATCTCCATTTGTCCAGAATTCATCATTCATCATATTCGGATCATACCCCATCCGAATGATAGAACTCTCAGCCTTCCCTAGAAATTACTCGGAAACAAATAGGCTTGTCAGCCTGATTTTCACATTCAACCTAAAAGCTGCGACTCTTTGTTTCGTAGCTAAACGAGAGACAAATTGAGCACCTGTAGCAAAGTCAGGTTCTAAATATTGGGACAAGTCAAAATCATTCTAGAAATATGTCATTTCTTTATCAAAAATATAAGATTAGAATCGAACACTTGGTGATATTCAGCAGGTTTATAATCTGGCACTGATTGCTACTGGCAATGCCCAGTTATTCGATTGGTCATTTGGTGATGCCCACACGGATTGCACAATGGACACGGTTCCCGTAGCGTCATTGTTCCTGCGTTTCGCAATCTCAAATTGTTATAGATTGCTAATCGATTTGACAGTGATTAGCTGAACGAAACGAATGCAACATAATCGTCTGTTAGTTTAAGCATTTGTTACGAAAATCGAGCACGCTGCGAGGTCACTGAAGCAATCAGCTCTATACGTAACTAGTAGAAGAGCATATTTGATGCGTTTTGTTAGTGGTTTCATTGTTAAAGCACACCAGTGCTAGAAGCTACTATGGACCAATCGAAGTATATTGGGCGCCATTTTACATACTACTGAAACTGATTTGGCTCGATAGTCCAGCACCACTAAATAATTACTACTACATTACACTCCGAGAAATTCGTCTAGCGTCAGCCGTCTGCTAATGTAGTAATGAGTTGAGAGAAGTGCTTGCCGCTAGACGCGGTACCGAAACAGCAGAAGATCCATGGCCTGGTCGTTTCCTGAAGTCAAGTTTGTTTCAATAGCAACACTAAGGACATTGATTGTTTAGGGAAAGTCTTCGCCGCTCGTCGTCGTTTCATTTTGGTCAGTCTTTCTAGTCGATCGTTGGACGGTACGTACACACAGCAAATTTATCATTATTGCTCAGCCAGGCACAGTCACGTTAATTGAATTTTCCTGACCGCTCCGAGAGTAAATCGCCGAAGTAACGCAGAAGAGCACTTAAGATAAGATAGCCGCAGAGAGATAGCGACTCAGCGGCAGCAATTCTGTGATTCGACCTATTGCAATTTTGTTCTACGGGCCAAACGTGCTGGCCCGAGTTGAGTTAGCTAACTTGCCGTCCCTGATATCTACTTTGCCGTCCTTAGAGAAAGCCAGAGAATGAAACATTTTTTCTGGTTCTGTCCTGTTCGGCCTACTTCGTTTCGTGTACCATTCAAGCTATCTCATTAAAAAACCGTCCTGGTTTGTAGCAGCTGGCGTTTCTGATAACAGCAAAATGAGAGAATTGTCACCTTCGGACATGTAAAAGTATGACGATCGAAACAGGTGCTATCTGCGATAATTGTAGGGCGCTACGTATGATCTCCATTGGAATCCAGGGTATTTGTACTCTTAAATGGCTTTCGTTATTATTTACTGAACCAGATTATATCATAACTTTTTATTATATAGCAATTTTATCGATAATGGGGTTTATTCTTATCAATGTTATCGCCATTTCGAAGCTATGTAAACTGAAAGTTGCCAATACATCCTGGACATTTGAATTACTTCAATAGGCTTTTGTAACGTATTTTTCATTTAAGACGTTTGTGATCCTAACGACTTATATTTTAACTCGAGCATACATATTTATATGTAGATTTTTTCAAAGCCAAACCTTTAATAATGACTTGGTGTTATAGTACTAGACGATTATTGTAGCCCCAGGTGCCTAGAAGCCCCATCAAGGTTAGTCGGCAACAGATAATACTACAGGCTACCGATACCAGCAGGAGGCCTAAACGGAAGAATCTGCCAGAACTGGCACGTATGTAGTAGCAGACGAGTGGGACGCGCTTTGAAACGTAAGATCTAGCCATGATAATGAAAGTGTCCCAATATTCAATTTCCGATAAGGCGATAATATGTCGCTAACTGTGCAGTACTCAAGGTCTAGAAATTCTCAGTCTAATACAGAAGCTCTAGAAAACTTTGGATATAACCCCCGTTCAGCATTCGCTCGAATTTTTCTCGCCGAAATTAAAAAGACATTTGTCTAAAACGTAGGGTTTCTTCCAAATAAGCCCATTATACCTGATTCCAATAGTTAATTTTTTTCATATTCCATGAAGTGGTCGTAATATTTTGAAAGCCAAATCGCGTTCTTTACCCTAGCGTTATTATCGTAACCATTAGTACTGCTGAAAGATTCACCTCATTCAGGCGCGTGCAAATTTAAGCCATAATAGCTGCCTTTCTGTATTATCTCATTTAGTAATTGAGCTTCATAACAAAGTGATCATTAGGGCCCAAACCATTATCAAGCCTGTGGGTCATTTGGTAGTAAATTCTCGAGCGCCATATATAATATGCCCAGGAAGAGCTATGCCACAGAAAGTCGTCATTGTTTAGCCCTCATTTAGACGCTTGATTGCTATCAACTATCGCATTTCTGTCACCAGAGCGTAATCTTCTTTCAGCGGTTTTATTAGGCCGTCGTAAGTAATAGTCAGCATAAAATCTGTCGATATCAGCAAACTTTTATTCAGAACAGTACATCACAATCTAGAATCGAAATTGAATATTTTTATGTGCTGATAGAACAGTCGTCTAGCCTCGGCATGTCGTTGGCACTATTATTTTTATTACAGACGACAAGGTTTACGTCGTCTGCTATACGATGAATTTTCCCTCTCCATCTATTGGAATTGTTGAATAAAAAAAACATATGGAGACATTGAATATATAGTGCGTTTACAAGGCTTGGACATTGTGAGCTTTTTCTTACTTGGTTGTACTTTTTTTCAAGTTTACCAACAATCAGTGGCAAGAAGTAGACGCGTTACCTTCGAATTTATCTCGTACATTTGATAGTACACATCAAAGGAGAGTGTACTGTACTCCTACACAAAACAAGGCCGTTTTTATGTCCATCCATGTTTGAACGACCTCATATGTTTGCTCCTTCATAAAAAGAACCAATCGAACGTATTAAATACATCGATTTATAGGTTATTTTACCTCTAGTTACTTCAGTGCTACTTAGATCCTTTTATAGAGAGAACATACGGACGTGATTTCTAATTACAACACGTGGAATAATAAATTAATTTCCCCACCATTTGTCGTTAATGGCTGCTAAAAGCAGTAAACTCAATCTGCTTAGCACAGAGCGATGCTGAACTGCTAAAATTAGCAGTCGCTCCAGCGTCGCTTTGACACAGACATTGCGACAGCAACATGATATAGAATTTTTTAATGGTAATGTGTAGTATGAACACGATGGACTTGATTTATATGCCGCGATTTGTTCAGCTGAAAGATCTCAGCAACTTTATTCCAATAGCGGTGGTTACCGCGGTCAGCAGTAGTACGTGCGTCTACATTCGACCGTATGACAAGTCGATCTTTTCGTCCCTCAGGCGGGACGACATTAAAGGACAGATAATACAGTCACTGATACTCTTGCAGCTCCTGCTTCTGTAGCTTCTATCATTGTATTCGACCGTCGTGATCGCTGTCGTTGATGCTGCAGAAACGGCCGGTGATAACGATGATCCCGACCATCGTAGAGGGTAAGTGTAACGGCCCCGTCTGGAGCCTGCTCACTGTTGCTGCCACTAGCTTGAGTATTCATCTCGAGTAGGTCAGTGCAGCAGGTAGCCGAGCAGGAGCCGATCGTCCTAGCGGTAGGCATTTTTTACTAGTTTGCATACATGGCCTGCTGCTGCTGCTGCTGCTGCTGCTGCCGCCACCACCACCACCACCACCACCACCACCACCACCACCACCACCACCACCACCACCACCACCACCACCACCACCACCCCGCCGCCGCCGCCGCCGCCGCCGCCGCCGCCGCCGCCGCCGCCGCCTCCTCCTGCTTTCACCCCCTTCGCAAGCTTATACCTAGTATACAGCGACAGCCGTATTACACCCCAAGACATCATGTGTGGCCACAACAGCAGGAATAGCAGAAGCGGCGCTGCTGTCATAAAGTGTGGGGGGTAAGGGTTCGGTTGGGCTCCTCCTAACGGCCGGCGATTACTCCCGACCTTCTTGTTTTCGTCGTGTCGCACAAGGAGGGCCAGTCTGCCGGCCAGTGGCCGGGGTCACCGCCCTGTTGTCCTACGTCTCTGGCGTGAAAGCTATTCACGTAACTTGCAGATTCTATTTGACCTAAACTCCTGCCAGCAGCCTAAACTGACCTGGTTGCCGGTGTTGTCGACATAGCCATTTATCGCTTGTGGCTGCCTGCCATTGCTGCACTTTCGCGGCGGCCATCGCCAGCGTTGAGCCGCCATTGCGGGCATCGTTCGTCCAAGCTTGGGCAGGTCACATACGGGAAACATCGAAAAACGAGTTGAGGGAAACCCCCGTCGCTGTGTATCGACAGCAGGAGACGATGAGGGCATTCACTGAAAGGGGCTGCCGAAGTGAACAGTGGCTAAGGTCGGTGGGCAATTCAGAAAATGCTAAACAAACTCGGAGCGGTGGTTGTGGGTGCAAGAAACGGAACCTATGAGTGTAGATATGTGAGGTGACTAGGTTCCAGAAGTTCCACACTGCCTGGTGCTGTTACGTTGAAAAGGAATAATGTAACCCTTATAGGAGTAAATGCCACATATTCTGGTGGCGTGTTTCCAACAAGTAGCGTAACGTTACAACAAACGGGACGCGGACAGTTACAAGTGGTCCCAATGACTAGAAGTTAGTTAGTTTTCAAAAATGCCTCCCATCAATAGATGAATGAACAGAATTCGAATGACATCCACCACCGCGGCTGGATTACGGTAAACAAACTTCAGATACATGCATTTCTATAGCCGATTCAACGTTTACGTTTGTCATAACGTCTACTGTACGAATCGATAGATGTTATTCACTGATTTTAACATTACACTGCTCAAATGACTTCGGCAGAGCGTTTTTTTCATAGCGACAATCTGCTGCACTGTAGATTTAACTGCAACATTTTGCGTCACTCTCCTTTTTTATGTAACCAATAAATAGATATTATAACAATGATAGATAGCGGTGCCGTTTTTTATGTTAGGCAGTGTTCACGATCTGATTAGAGCTTCCCGTATAGACCTCCTCCTATGTATTATTTATTTCGAGTTAACTAGGTAGTCGCTTGGCTATTGTACAATGCTGTCAAGATCACATCGGCTTTTCCCCATCTATTTATATATAACAAATGGGACAAGACTGCATCGAGAAGTCAGTTGGGAGACTCCGTTATTCATGTCTGATAGCCAGATGCGAAGGTCGTAACCTATTACCTACCGAAGCGTCGTAGAGCGCCTTGTAGGAAAACAACTAATCAAACATCTTCTCAAAACCTTATAAACAAGCAGTTATAACCTCTTGGTGAGAGAAGCCGCATAGGGCTGTTTGTTCCGACATATTTCACCTCAGTTAGACAGATGTATATATTTATATACGATCTATCTATCCTATATTCTTGTTATCCTTCCTGTTCGTGAGACTGCGACGCGGAATCGAAGAGAGCTTTTCTCTGTTAGTGTTTACACCGTTCATCAAAAGGACACCGTCATTCTCCAGGGATTACGCCCTATGTTACTCAAATTATATTAAGAATCTCGCTGAATGTAGTTTATAATGGCTATACAGTTTCGCCATGATGTGCCACACATTCAATAGGATATTCTAGTGTAGGCTGGGCATGTAATAGCCAATAGAATTTGGTCAGTCACATTGTCTCCGAGGGTATAGTTCGAGTGAACCAATAGCATTGATGCAAAGTTCGTAAAACGTCTTTGAATCGAGCTGAATAGAAGATTATGTTGTAGTTAAGTGTAAGTAATGGTAAGTTTAAATCACAGTTGCCTTAGCCCGCAGGTGAAAATTGTTCGCAGACTGAATCCTCCAGGACGGTAAAGTCGCTTCTCAAGCTAGTTCTAGGCGGTACAAAACGCTTTGTAGATATTTGGCGCAAATGAAAATCGAGAACCCTGTTTAGCTAGCTCCTTAGTCGCAAGCATTGGTACGGCAGAAGTTTGGGTAGGCCTCTGCTTTAAGGGGGTCTCCGGTAAATGCTAGGGCGAACTTCAATTTTGCCGAATGCTTATCTATTACTTTCTTCAAAAATATTTCAATCCTCAACAGCGCTACGCACATAGGACACTGTGTGTTGAGGTGTAGCAATGATGAAGTGTACAGTACAGCCTTGTTAACTAGCTTGGTGCTAATATTTGAGATAATTAATATAATAATTTTAGCAAATTGTTGTCAGCCCTTTGAACATCTCAGCCGGGACCAATACTGGAGAATAACTTGTTCTAAGTTATTTCAGCCTTCTAACGAGTAGGTCAAGTGGACGAATCTGATCCTCGCTTCATTGTACAACCAGCGTCGTATCTCCGAATGAAGATAATTTCGTCTGCCGAAAAAGTATCTGTTGGTGTCAGCGATATGTAGCAACGCGGTATATAAAAAGATGCGAATCAGCACACGCGCTGGTTAAAAAAGATGGGCCTGATCTTTCATCAGATTATTCTAATTTTTTGCCGGATAATATGGCCCCCTTGCTATGGGCACGAGAATCGCCCCCTGGTATGGTACCCTATGGTTGCTTGCACTCTTGCAGCAGGTCTCTGCCATCGACGAGGGAGCGCGCTGCGACAACAGTAGGAGAACGTAGAGTAAGCATTTATAGCAAAGTGGAAACCGTAGCACGATCGGCTGCCGCTAAGTTCACAGGTAAACTTAGCTACACAGGAAGTGAATCACATCAACAAATATGACCGTCATATTTCCTTTTTAAGTTCCTTTATTTAGACTTGTAGCGTAAGAAAAAAATGTGGGCAAAAAATATCGTGTAAAAGCATAGTAATGGTATCCTTCAAATGAATATGCTTCCACCGATCTAACAGTACCCGATGTGATAGTGACATTTATCAAACGAATTCAAAACAAGACTTCGCAAAAGTTATAAAGCGCTTATAAACGGCAACTGCTGACTCGATGTATTTCTCCGGTGAATAACGGAGATCTATGTTTCGATGGGCCATCTGCCAACCATCTGGCCACTATACACATATAGAAACACGTTCATTGTACGTCTGGCTTTTTTGTCGCTGTACAACTTTTCGTTCCGTGTTTGTGGATGTTCGCTTCGGCTCTCTAGAATTTGCCACTGCTACCGCTGCCGCTCACCGCGCTCGATGTAATGCCACAGCAGGCTTCCCCTCCATGTGTGAGGCTGTCTCTCAGATCAGCGTCTCGCTCGGAGCCTGCAAAGAGCGATAGAGAAAAAGCAGTTAACTTTCCTATAGGCCTATAATTATGTCTGCAAGCCGTCTGGTGGAATGATCAGACTACCCATCCTCGGCGTATAGCTCGGCTCACCCATACATCGTCGCCACCGTACGATGTAGTTATTGTCCATTTACACATACTTCCTCCCTTCCGCGATTTTCCCTTTTCTTTTCTTCTTGAGGATGCGCCCCCCGCGCTGTAGCATTAAAGTCGTTGTGGTAGTAGTATTTATACGTTCAACTACGTTGCGATTGCGGTAGGAGCAGACGATTCTATCAGCTACCGCACAATGCTATGTTTGAGCTCAATGTTTATCCCTAGCGAATCGACGGTAAAGGAACTGTTTCGCATCAGCGTTTTCTAGTGCCGTCTTCCCGGCCGGCACAGCGAACCGAGTTATCGGATTCACTATTCCTCGTCGCAGAGACAGCAGCTGCGTGCATAGTGAACAGAATCCATCTAATCATACCTAGAACCTTGCCTGTCGAATCCTCGAGCCTTTTTTTCCCCCCACTGAGAGGTAAGAGAAGCTGAGCATTAGTGTGCGTGGAGCGCCATGTGCCAAAAATCTTTTATAAGTGAACGAGAAAATAGCAAGTCCGCGCTTTTAGAACCTGCTCAAATCTTAACGATTCAGCACATTTTCAAGGGGGGAGAGAGAGAGAGAGAGAGAGAGAGAGAGAGAGAGAGAGAGAGAGAGAGCGAAAGAGACGAACTAGTTAGCACGGAAGCGGCTAGTGACGGTTGAGAACAGCAACGGAACGGGCGAGGAGCGGCTAGTCATTGCACTGTAGCAGACAACGAAAACCACCAGCGCCAGTCATGTATTTATTCTTTGATGGTCGCGACGGCAGTGGCGGCTGCCGCGAAGACCGAAGCGCTCTTCTTTCTGCTTCGTCTACCATTGGGTGCACTCCCTCTTGCGTGGTGTCCTTTCCGGTTCGATGTTTGTAAGAGAGGACCAAATGACCCGCACGATCCTCAGATGGGCCATCGCTTTGGCCTGTTCCGAGCCTGGCTTCTTTTCCGACTAAGCCCCCAAATGAAATAGAAGGTGAGGGGTAGGGGTATCTGGCAAAGCAATGATGTTATACGGGGCTGTGAAAAGCCGTCATTAGTGATCATCTCGCCCAACGATAATGAGCTGACGAGAACAGGCTTTACAGGGCTGAAATTTTCGCTGTCCATCCGTCAATTTTAAGCCCAACGAACACTGCGCAGAGCTAACCACATCCCCATCTTTTTCGGCGTTTTGCTTGAACAATGCACGCTATAACGATGCGGGCTTTATTTACCCTTTCGTGTACGGAAATCTGCGAAAGCAGCCATTTATCTGATAGAAAGTGAATAGATTTTTCTTAGGTACAATACTTTTAGCTAACTTCCGTCATTGGGTAAGATTCGGTGTGCACTCATCAGTGTATCCGCTGTAGCATTATTGCTGGAAGTATGTAGTTAGTGGAGAGCACCGTTAGCTATGGGCGTTGCTAGGTGGTTTCTTTCTTGACCGTTACAAGTCAAATCACAAACATGCTGAAACCTCGGTCTAACCAATGCCATGAACGGTATTTAATGTCAGGCAAGCTATTAAGTTGGATAATAAGTTACTCAAAAACTTCCCTTTCCTACCATCCATAAAAGCGCTGTAACGGTATTGTATTGTGAGTGCAAGCTAAACTCGGACGAATTTCTTAACGAAAGATTCTCCAGATGGAAAAAAGTGCAAATTTTGACGCCTTCTACTGAAATGAAACTGTAGCTCATCACATTGTGGACACAGCGCGGGATATTTGGTTTGTGTACGATGACACCGCTCCGCAAATTGTGTGAATTTTGAAGACTACTATCTGAAGGCACTTTTGAAGCAAGATGGCTGACAAATAATTAAAAAACAATTCCGATAACACGCTGCAGCCACGAAACTGTTATTAATCACCTAAGCTCCTTCGAATTCGCTCAAATACTTGGATGTTCTATATATTGTCTGAATCCTACAGGAAATTATGATTTAATGTTGTATCTCAGAATCTCGCCCGGTGTCGAGCGCCACACTGGCACCAATTTTTGTCAGTGATGGCAACTGGTGTCTGGTGGCACTAATCTAAACCATAAATCGGAAAGGGTGGCTACGAAAGAACCTAGAACTAGGATTCAATCAGACCTTCGTCCGGAAGTAATCATCCTTTGCGTTGAAACTGCATGAGCCATTGAGAATTGCTCCCTACGACTTAGGCAGTTAACCCAGTTGCATCGAGCCAGCCAGGCTATTGAAAAGATTCGCCACATGAAGGTAGGTTATCCATTTCCATAGTAACGCGAAGCCACACACGACAAAAGCCGCCCACCGAATAAAAGGTTTCGTTGTAGCCTCCGTATTCGCTGAATCTTTTATTTATACTTTCTACTTTCACTGAGCAGTCACCTTCAAGCTCCTAACTTTGACAAAAATCAACGTAAAACATCATTGGTGAACTTCTTTAAGATCACCCTTGCTACCTGGCGAAATGATACATATGATTTAATGGGAAATGGTACGAAAGGGTGATATCTGAACGGCTAATCGATGGCCACAAGTGTCACATGTAGCATTTGCGATTGAATTCTTGGTTCATCTTGCTTAAATCATTTTCTGCCATCATCCTACGTCCTGAATTAACGTCATGGCGAAATTAGGGAACAGACAGAACGGTTAGGTGTGATGAGCCTACGTCGTGCATTCAGAGGGCGAATACTTTTCCATGATCTGAGCCGGGGAAGGGAAAAAGATCGGATAGCTCTGTCAGGTATTTTTTCAGTACTTCAACAAAAAAACTGCCAGCTGTGTAGAAACAAAAAAAGAAAAAAGGAAAATTTTGAGTCTGGGCTGAAACGGATACTTAAGATAAGCGCGAAGCATACTTTTAGACAAAAAGGGTAAGTAGCTCAAAAGAGAAAAGAACTATACGTACGTGTTTGTTGTTATAATTAATCTGTGAACTTGTTTCATATTTATATAATAGCATCGGCCGTAGAAAAAGCACTGTCAGAAAGAGGCACATGGTAAGAGATGCTTAAAGTACATAGTTAGGTATATGGGAGCTGTGTAGATAGTTAACAAACTTTAGCGAATATTGGCGAGCAAAAATGGACACCATAGACATCAAAGTGATATCGCTATGTTAACACTAACATATTGAAATCAAACTTATATCTCAGCCGTAGTGTGACACACAAGAGAAACCGCATACGATCATAAAATGAATTGAAACAGGATAGATTAGCCTGGATTAGTTGAATGAATGAAGATAAACGCTGTCACAAACCCCGTCATGCAAAGAAAGGTAGGCTATATATACAACATAGAAATCGTCGGTGGAACACGTTACGACCAAGCTGTAGTTCAAGAAAGGTATCACACGTTGAAATATTGCCGTGACCGCAGAGCGTTTACTTAACCCTATGGAGGGCTGATCGAGATCTGACGCTGCACCTTCCATCAAACTTGTTTTCAATCTTTAGAAGCTATTCACATAGCAATGTGCCCACCTTTTCAACATCTTGTGTTCCCAGCAGTTAGGAAGACGGCCAGCCGATCTGTTTTCATGTTATGCCTTGCCGTTCGTCAATGTATAACAAAGCTATAGCTCGAAGTGCTTGCTGTGTGAGAGTACTAGGCTGGTCAACTGGGCTATAATATCGAGGAGTGTGACTGTGTGGGCAATTGTCATGAGCAATTCAAGCATGTACATAAGTTAAAAGAGCTGATATGGCAGACAGATAAGTATCCAAGAGGCAAAACGGCTAGAGGAGAGCGCGTGAGAGTTGAGAAGGGCAAGATATGCAAATGACGACCACAGAAATCGGACGATGCTAATGGAAAGGACATGAAGAACAGCCGAGCACAGGGGCAACGCACAATTCTAACTTAAATTCTTGAAGGGCTATCGAATTCGTTGCAGGGGATGAAAGTTCTGTGCTATGGGACCTGCGCGTGTAGATGGTGATTTTCTGAAATGCTGGGAATCAGATTTGACGGCGTCTACATTAGATTCCTACAGAAAATCGTGTTCTAATGCATAGCGGCGATATTGAAACGAATAGTGGCGAAGGAGTGGCGGGTATTTCTTAAGTCATTAGTAATTTCACTTGTTAGTATGGTAGATAAATCAATCAGAATCTGTTTTTTTTTCGATATTTTTTTAAAGCATCGATTTCGACAGATTGCAAATCGACCGGAGCTTTGCAACGTTGCTATTTATACTTAACTTCCTGTAGGTAACGGTCTCTTCTTAATCATTGTGTGTGGATACAGTGCCTGAAAACGAAAATAGAGTTTAGGCGATCAAGTAGCGTTGTCCGCAATATCAAAAGGGTATGGCTCGATCGTATCCAATCTCAATATATATATACACTTTATATAAGTTGCTCCTGGCGTGAACTTAAGTTGAGACTCTCCACTGAGTATACTGTCACTTTCGGCAGAGGAAAAAGACTCAGTATTTGGATGTGATGAAATACTTCAGCGACTCGGCCTTCGTATCTGGCGACTGCTGAATAGAGAATGACTCGTTTAACTCGTTCAAAAGTTGACCTGAGAAACAACCTCCCAACGTCGTAAAGACGATTCTTCAAGACTCTTTGCTAGATGCTAACCGGTTGTGGATGAAAGGAGTATAGAATGACGTCACCTCCATATTGGAAGGGGTAATACTTGGATGCGATACGTTGAATGAATGAAGGCTGAAGACAGCTTTAACGCTGAAGGTAACTTTCAGTGGTCTAAGTAAACATAAATAATAGAGGGTGATATTATAGTACTCTGGTAGCCTTACGTACCTTGGCATTAATAAAAAGATGCTCTACAACGCTTTATATGCACGCGACAATCGGTTGGTTTATTAATACACGTTTGTAGTAAAAATAATTTTATTTTCCATTATCACTTTATAATGCAATACTAGTCTGTGGTATTTGCTCTTGCCTAATTTTTAAACGAGAAAAATTTGAACGCCCATTTCAGATAGCTATTGCAAGTTCCTAAGCTTTGATATTGTTCCGTTTAAAAGAAAGGACTCTTTAAAATTTTTTATTGTAAGCTTTTTTTTTTTTTTTTGTAAACGTTGCGTACAAAACCAACCATGAACTCGTAAACTATTTTTTTTTTATTAGGATAGTAAGCAATTATGGATTTTCTACAAGTATTATATTTATTGAAAGCCCATCATTTCGCGTTATCTACGTTAAATGTATGATAATTATAATTTGAATTAGTTGAAGTTTACAATTACCCCAGTTACACAGTAAAACAGACAAAAAAAATATATATATATATCATAATGGTCTGATTTGTGAAAATGACAATAGCTATTATGGTTTTTGTATGGCTATTGCACGTGTTTTGGGCAGAGTAGTAGCTATTTTGTTAGTAGTAGTTTTTAGCTGCGCAGTTTATGGAAAAACACGATCCGGCAAACTAGATTGCGCTTTCGGTATATTACAAATAGATCTTACAGCTTATGTTTAAGCAAAGGGAACAGATATTAACACCGGTAGAATAGATGAAGCCGATTATCGGCACATGTATACAATCAAATGCTTAGTAGGGTGATTTTAAACGTAGGTAACAACATCTAATCAGACCATCCGTTCAACTATGAAACGATGGCCATGTTACCGATGTACTTCAATCCGGACGTTAAATAGCGTATTTACACACAGTTTTTTCCCGTTTATACAGGCAGGAGCCCCTGCTCCTTAAGTCATCAGTTAGTAAGAACTATCAGCATTACCAACAAGTTTTGCCCTACTAGCCACTAGCTGCCCTTTGATCGATAGATAGGGTCGGCGGGGGGCCGATTACTTTTCATAATTTTCCTTATTTGCTATTATAGTGTTATGTATTCGTCTAGGCATGTAACTTCAATCTAGCCGGGAACTGAGTGGCTGAGTCTTTGTTGGTGACAGTAATTAAAGCAGGCTAAAGGTAGTTGCGGTCACCATCACATTTTCATTCCGTAACCAAGCTATCACATTGACTCGCTCTTCCATCGACCCTCTAACCGCTGACGGGGTCTAAATTTCTGTTATTCGCTCTACCGAAATCGAACCCTGGACTGCTACCCAATGCTAGACGTTTTTAATGAAATAAATTCCGTTGAATTTGTTAGTTTGTGTTTGAATATACGTACGGAAGCGTTCGGATCTAGCTATATATATGTATAGGTTGGTCATTTGACAAAATGTTTACCTGAGCCCAACCGCTGCATGGGTTGCCTTTTTTGGCAATGGCCAATTAGGACTCGGTGAGCCGGAATGCTATTGTGTCGGTCAACAGATCAACCCGCGCACGTAGCAACATTCGATGCTTCTTTTTGAAAAACAAGGCTCTTTATATACGTAGATGGTGAAGCTAGAAGTACAAATAGGCGCTTCCCAAGAGACGGTCGGTTAGCGCAAACGATACAGAGGATATGTATAATTAGCTTTCTGTGGAACTGGCGAAATACAGTACGACGCAATCGCGACTTCCTTAATTCTGGTTTTCCGTAAAAACATTACCTGTTACGCAGGTAAGTTGTTCTATATGAGATTTAGTGATCCTGCGCTGCATATGTGAACATGCGGGCATATTATTAGTGAACCGACCGAAGAGAAATTACTATATTTGCTTTACGGCTGTGCATACATATCGTGCATGAACGTGAAGGTCCTAGCAGACAGTTATAACGTTGCCGTTTAATATCAAACCATACAGGATTAGATGTACGTTTCAGTTTGACACTGAGGCCGAATGTACTGAGCACATTACCCCTGTTAGAAGCAATGGCTAGAATACAACTCTTATCACAGGGACGCTCCTTGACAATAAAATATAATTATTTAATTGTTTTATATCGATTTATATACATCTAGATGCATTACAAGGCGAGCCGAAAATTGTCATTAGTCTTACAAGTGAGCAGTTATTAGCATTGTTACTGCTACACAGGAGAAGCAATGCAGCATGAATGTATCCTGAAAGAGAACAGGAGCCGGTTTCAGACGTGCTCTCGATGCTTAACAATGCCACGTTTCAAAAAAACATGTTGAATAGAGTGACATCGAACGAAATATTAGCCAGTTAAACTTTGCAAGCCTCCGGCAGCTGTGTCCATTACCTGTACCCCTTAGGGCTGGGTTCAGCCATACGTACCGGCGCTGCGAGATGCAGTAGCTAGGGGGTTTCCAATTTGGCTGCGATGTAGACTTCTGTTATATCGACGGGGTACAGACACGCACAGACAAACGTGTAGAGACACGGCAAAAAGCGCTCCACAGGAAAGACGATCTGAATCTATTGGAACGTTTCATTGAGCAACAACTACACAGTTGTCCTTCTATTTCGGCTATTTCTTTATGTGCTTCAACCGTTCTCAGTACTACGGTCTTAAGGGACTGTATAAACGGCACCTTTCGTATCTTGCTATTTTAAGAAGTAGAACTTTTTTTTCGATATGCCAGCTTACAGAAAACTTTTAATTTGCTGGCACATAATCCTGGGTCTACGTATTTCCACTAACTCGTCGAGTAAAATGCTAGTTTGTATGAAAGTTGTTATCGTAAAGATTAAACTGAAGATTCTTTGGCATAGTAAAACCGCATCTCGTTAATTTTCGTTGAATCCTAACGTATGATGTATCGGCTTAATTTTTTTTGTTAAATATACGAGCAGTCCAAAATTTTCGACGACATCCGTGTACTAGCACAAAAAAACTTGATAAGTATATGAGAAAAGCTCTTGTTTAGAAGGATACACTATGAGTAACGCGTGTACATTCTCGGTAAGAATGAACAATGCGTTTCTCTAAATTGCACGGTATGACTAACCCTTTGAAAACTAAATGAGGCAACACGTATAGCCTGGAGGAGGAAAAAAATCCGCTTTCTTAAACTTTCGCCCCCAATTCACCCCACAAAAAATGATGTGATTCAACCTCTTGAGACGACCCCTCTTGAGTTGCTACTTTGTGCTTCTAATAATCCAAATACAAGCACGTAAAAGTGTTACAAATACGAGTCAATAGGTTATAATATTTTAGAAGGGATCACACAAAATATGTGGAATGGGGGCTCAAGTGGGGAAATGATGCTCCACACAATTGACACCCATAGAATATATCATGCGCTGTTATCCGTGGACTTCATTGTGGACTAAAAATATTGTTCTAGGCCAGTCAATTCATTCAACGATTGCCTAAAAGAAATTCTGTGAACGCGATGTATTGTCGCAAAGAAGCATGTATTACCTTTATCCAAGTACGTATGTTTATCCCGTTCCAGTTATTCTACGTAAATAAACGGGTCATTTCAAAGAATTACAATCAGTACATGTTAAACTTTATCTTTATATTTATGTCGAATCAATTAGGTATAAAGTTTTTAAGTTAACTATGCATATAATTTGCTTGCACATGAAGTCAACCAATTTATATTATATAAATACATATATAATTATAATATTATATATTTATATATTATAATTATATAAATATATATATATATATATAATTTGCACTAAATCATAGAAGACCACATCTTATTTGAGGTGATTCGCGCCTATGAGTATCTAATTAATACTCTAGAGTCAGTACTATATATATATATATATATATATATCCTAGAGTCAGTAATTTATTTCGTAACTTATTTATTTTCCACCAACAAATTAAAGAAACGCATCACTTACTACCGTTATTTCCAATACTCTGCTCCGCTTATAGAAACGGGCGAGATCGTTTATATATATATATATGATCAGTAATGTTATACAGCATTGCATTAGTATTACCTTTACCGTTACGGCCTACTCTGCCGTGTCCCGCGTTTTCAATGCCTTAACGTTACTTCGTTCTTAAATACAAGACCGCAACGTTCTTCAGCTCTAAGGCAACAGTCATCATCTCACCGATCAGGGCCCCTCGATCGGCCGCCGCTTTCATACGGCCCGGGGGCGTCCGTGACATTTATAAAGCCGACGCAAAAATGACAATGACACATCTTTTCAAGCTCTTTCATTTCTAAAGCTTTAGTAAAGAGTATTACGCAATGAGTCGCCACGTTATGTTTGGTGACTAATCACGCTGCTGATGATGGTAATAGAAAAGAGCTGATAGTTGCTGATATTGATGGGCTTAATGGACGTATCGCGCGGATGGCGAGGATACAAGAACGGTAGCGTTAAAAGCTCCAGGAAGAAAAAGCTTCTTTTTGTTGATACTGCTGCTATATCAAAGGTATTTCTTGGATTCATTTTGCAGCATACTTTAAAATCTGCATATGAAGAAACATGGCATTCTTAAAAAATCTTTTGAGCTACTGCCGTGCAACACAGATCTTCTGGCAAGGAAGCTTGTTTTCCTATAGTAGCGATGCCAGAGAGGCAGCACCAGGGTACCCGATGGAATCATGCCTAGCGGCGATATTGGACCTAAATATCGAAACATAAAGGCAACATCAAGTTAGCTTATAAATATGCGCATAAGTGCACGCTTTTCATTTCGTAATGCGTTTGCGCTTTGCAAAAATCCGATGTGGCAAAATCTATTCGATGAATCAGGTGGTTGCGACCCAAGAGGGTTATGGTCATATAAGTGTTGTCAGTGTCTGATTTTAATTAGCCCAGCTCTCGATTACCCATATCTAGGTAAAATGGACTCAAACCTAGGTCGAAATTTTAATGGAAAAACTTCATTGCTAGTCTGTCTCAACCTGACTGGACAATGTGGCGTTTGCAGGTCGTGAATGTTATTCCTCTTTCGCACTGCGAAAGGCATTAGATATGCCACTCTACCTTCTTCTGTATTCCTTTTGTTATACATTTTTGTCCGCGTCAGTTTTTCTCCTTTTGTTGAATGATAGGTGCAAGGCAGGTCTTATTTTTTTTTTATGAAAATGGATATAACAAGACTGCTACGACGCTAAACGTCTTTCTTTAAACAACTCTTAATGTGTTGGCACGGAAAAACTCACTGTTTTTCTATACGTAAAAAGTAAAGCTTATAAAGAACATCATGAAATATAAATTATATTGATGTTTTTAAAACAGACACATAACAAAAAGCTCTCTGAAACATTCCGTTTCACTATGTACTATTTAATAGTCTTTACCTATAAATAAAAAAATTTTCTAAAGAAATTAGATATTTTATGCAATGTCAGCTTTCGGGTGTTACATTGTTGTACTATATAATACTATTCGATCACAGCATCCTTCTTTTGTATGCTGTTTACTATTACTGATAGCATTATTTAGTTTTGCATTTGAATGTCAAATACTAGTCATTTTAGTACAAGTAACGATGTAAAAACCCAATACTATACTCTTCAAGGCCAATGACGGCCTCGTGCCACCACTATACATTATTTCGTCTTCAGATCCCTACCCTCATAACCGGATCTATCTTCTGTCAGCGATACGGTCCGCAGTAGAAGGGATGTAGTTGTCTTTAGCTGGTGGTTTTTCTACAAAGTGGCAGTTGTGGCCGCTAGTATTCGGCGACGTCTCGCTTGAGACGTTAGACTGAAAACTGGGAACTTTCCTATTTTAGAGACATTCGGACAGCCTTTTGCCGACCGGAACCCTGTCATGTAGCCCCTGTCTATTCGCACTGACTGTTCTAGCGCCAGACGTTACGGGAGTTCGCTGCCCTTCTTTCGTAGCGGTAGGACCGGTCGGAGGTAGTATACCTGGCATGGCATAAGTTCCTGCCAGCTCGTGGGATTCATTATAGGATTCAAGGGGGTAGGTTGGACTTTGGTGCACACAGCGCAGGGCGTGGCAGTGGCGACGTTGAGCTGAGCTGCTGGCTGGTCGATTTAAATTTTTAAGTCTTCTACCGATTTATGGCGGGTAAGCGATCGTGCGCCTTAGTACGTTAATGGGCGGGGTTCCAACTAGTACAGAAATTGTGGCTGCTGTGTGTACGGCTACTTCGACTACATGTGTTAGCAGAATGAGGCGTTCGGTAAAGCGCTTTACATTTGCCCCCCTGTTTCTGTAACTCAACAACCACACAAACACCGATTTCATTCGCAGATTTTCGACTCGAAATAGAACAACATATACTTACAAGACCAAAATGTACGGCTTTCGTTCATTCACTGGACCTCTATCTTAACGCCTTAATACTGCCAGCTGTTAGCCAATCGCTGCTACTGCTGCTTCTATACTTGATTTTGGCTAACTAGTACTTTGATTCCACCCGCCTTTTGTGGGAAACCGACTGTCAATAGTAGAAGGATGGAACTATTACAGTGAAAATAAGCTACACATAAAGGGTGAATTTCCAAACACCTGTATACCGTTAGATACCCAAACACTGTGATGTGCTTTGGCAGATAATGTATCCTTCAATGTATATGAAGAAACTCGATGATCCATGCTGCTTTTTCCTGATGGCTAACCGCCGAGATCTCAAATAGTCTTTTAGTTCAGCGAAGAACAATTAAATTTTCTTGTTTGCTGTATCACACGAGCTAGATGAGACATAGTCGGTTTCTGCCTGGATGGCTCCGAAAGCACACGTATTATTTGCCTTCGAATTGTCGAATTCATAAACAATATGGCTCGCTTGACAGAAAGAGCGACGGCGAAATCAAGATGCGAAGTATGCGTGTAGAACCCTGCAAACGACGGCATCGGAAAAGGTCAAAAGCGGCGTTTTCTTCCTATAGATCCCTTCTATCGTACCGTTGCGCTGTCGTGTCATTCTATGGGGTCGTCGGCAGAGGCATGCACATTACGCGAAAAGATCGTGCACCATAGGGCTTACACGGAGCACCAACAAAATAACAGCGAGCAGCCTGAATCAATCCATGAGCCACAACGGGTAGACCGTGGAAATTCCTCACGTATAAGCCCCACGTATTTCCCTTGAAAGAGAAAGCAGAAGCTAGAATGTACAAATCTCACATGATTTTTCTCTATTCTTCCCGTTCCCTATTTCTACCCTCATGACTATCTATGCTGGAAGCGTTGTGGTCCTAACCCTATCACACGATTCGTACATTTACATCATTATAGAAAAAGCCAAAGGAAACTGGTAGGGGGCACGGGGTCAACAATGTTATACCGGAAAGTTGGTGATAGTACAAAAACTAATACAGAGAGATAGATAGATATAAAGAAAAAGAGATGCGGCGGTTGACGACGGATGCTGTCAGCGGATATGGGAAACGGCCGGCACATGACCGACTGTTATTGTATGTGTACTCATTAATGCCTTTTTCCTCGTTTACCCGGCTTGCCTAGCTTACAACTTGCCTAGGCAGATACTTGGGCATACCACCCTTGTATGATGTATAAGGTGCAGTAGGACCTGTAAGAGATCCAGTTTTCCTTGGCGATGATACCTCAACCGCTCAAAGCTTGAATGGCTCTAGCAGCTGAGGCGGAGCGAAGCGGGCTTCGAAGGATGAAGAGATACATAGAGACGATGAGAACACAGTGGCTGAGAGTCAGGAAACGAACCACGTTCACTCCAGCTAACGCGCGTTCTTCACGACTACTACCAACGGCGGGCGATTTTCTAGGTTGAATGAATAGGTAGACAGATGTAACGCGTGAGTTATAGATGAACTGCAAGCCATAGATTAGCGAGCTAAGACAAAGGCAGGAGGATTCAGAAAAACAGAATGGGAAATAGAATAAAAACATCAACTCACTTATTCGGTTCTGTATGACTGACATACCTGTTATATTTTCATAAAAGCAGACGACACGGCACTCACATATATGCGTACGATGCACTCATCAACGCATATATATATATATATATATACATGGGACTTTGGTGAACGCCGGGAACTAGGACTGAACACGTAGCATGCAGTAAATGCTTCAATGGTGGGCTTAAGAAAGTGGATCAGAGACGTCCTACTTCAGGTGCACTTCTTCAAAGGCTTGTGTAGCTTCATGTTTGTTTAGCAACGATTCCCGCCTAATAGCTCCACGTTGAGGCGTACTTTCGGTCATTTTTCCGACCTGCACGTCAGATTTGTGGATGCTGTAGAGCAACCCGGTTGCTCTTGTGGATAAGTTCGAGGCCTTTCTAAAGCACTAAAGCTAGTGTTATTTTTACTCGATAAGATTAATAGCAGGCCGTGGGTCAATCTCATTAACTGTCTTCGTTCTAAAACAACCTTACCTCATTCTAAAGAAAAAAAGCAGCTGACAGATAGGATGGCCCATCTGACCTGTCACGCCTTCCGGTTTGCCGCAAAAGTTCGCCAAGAGTTGCTCTGCCACATACTTGTGTAATCAACATACCGATGTAAACCTGCCCATTTCCAATATATGCAAAAAAAATGCGGTAAAAACGTCGTTCTAGTGAATAAAAAAATTCCGAACTCTACGAGTATTGTGGTATAGATTTTCCATCAAAAAGGTAATCCATTAGGTACACATTATGAAACATACGGTGCGAAAAGGACCCTTTTACATTCAAACGTACGATATCGGACATCGTGTTTTAACCTTCATCGAAAATGTTACCTTCGAGGAAATTGCAAACAAGCCAGTCTACAAGTCAGGTCACATAAACACTGGTAGGAAACAAAAGCACGACCGTATGTAACTGAACAGAATGCATTCTGAAGTTGTTTTGGGCCTTCACTGTTCAGTCATGACTAGCGATTACTATGTTAAATCCGGAAACCTTAACTAATTGAATTGGGCTTCACAAATTGCCTAACATGTATCAGGTGCCTACTTAATTTACCAAAGCTTTCTTGAATTATGCCCATTTTTACATGTTTCATATGTCACATGTTGATTACGTTATGTTGTTATGATGATGCTGACACTACGACAGAGACATATGCAAATATAGTATCAGCTCAATTGGATTCGTAGAATTTTTGCTTAAAACAGTGTAAGTAATCGAGCGAGCTTTCAGCCTAACATAGTGTTGCCCCTACTGCTAACACGACGTTTGCATGACAGGAAACGTGGTTGCTTGAATAAGTGTATCTGGATTTCCACCCATCATAGAGAGATCATGAGCTTGTCGAACACTGATGGTTTTAGCTTGAATATTGAATATAATTTTTAAGTTCTCGTCAACTTTCTGCATATGTTCGTTCTTTTGTTACGCTTGTGTTATATATTTTCTTAGAATGAAACGTCGTTCAGAGAGAATGATCTTTCCTCTGATTAACATTTTTCCAAATACTAGTATCTTTCCTTTTTCGCGAATGATGTCCACAGAGGCTGTTCGCCCGTCGTAGTTCGACGTAATCGCATACTTGGGCTGCAGCAGAGTGAGGCTGAACGCAAATAGTAGAACACCGATTTCCCATAGGGAAGCACTGATATCTAAAGTACCCTCAGCGGCCGCCTCAACTCCTATATTTCGTTCGATTTAATTCTGGTAAATCCTGTACACGTGGTTTTCTTTAC
Source organism: Varroa destructor (assembly GCF_002443255.2). Classification (NCBI taxonomy): domain Eukaryota; kingdom Metazoa; phylum Arthropoda; class Arachnida; order Mesostigmata; family Varroidae; genus Varroa; species Varroa destructor. Next base: position 54,704,505 of record NW_019211454.1, on the reverse strand, counting down.
TAAACTTGTAACGCGTCGCTGCGGCCTTTTACTTTCTAAGCTATTCTAAATAGTAGCTCCTTAGTATTACACGTAACACATCCGAATTGAAATTTACTTTGTTTAAATAGTTTCGCCGCTTTGAGTTTTCCTGCGGCGGTTACCGCCATTCAGATACTTTTAGAACTTTGCTTTAGGTTGTTGTACCTCCGATGCAGTTGACTTTAAAGTTGACACTACGTCTTGTACTATCGTAAGCTCATTGATGTCTCTAATAGTAAATCATGAGTTCAGTTTGCCCTCGGCTGTAAGATTCATCGTAGCTGTTTTTTATGAAGAGAATTTTTCGCGCTGCCATCTGGGAATCGAAGGATTCATCTTGCCATCCGTGGTCAACGAGATTTTTTTAACTTTGACATCATGATGGGCAGAACCAATATTTGCTGATCTGATTAGAGTGTCAAAAGTGCCAGTGCTTTTCATTCCTTGCTCCGATCTGAAGTCCGACGCTAGCGGTTAGGTTCCAAGGCTGATCCGAGAATTAATCCCATTTATCAGGTTCAGGTAGCCAGCCAGTAATACGGGCATTGTGCAAAATGCCACTCATTACGTAGGCGCATGTGGCCTAATTGACCACTTTGATTTAGTCATATATCTCTTTCTGGTAAATGCATACTCGAGTTGTTGTCCATAGCCATTGCCGCGTATTCCCGTTTCAGCTGCTGATTCGCTTGTATCATGATACGGATTAGTTGTGACCATGCCTACATGGTACGTGATTCTAGTATGTGTAGTTCAGTCGGAACGGTAAACAGAATATGGGGTTGCTGGTCTGTTTCGACACTCGATTAGTCGCTAGAGGCCAGGGCAACTTGATAAGAGAACAACTTCAGTGAAAAACGGAAGACAGTTCTATGCGGTACTTACAATAGTTATGTTTGAGATACTCTACGCTGTAGAAGCATGAATTGGAAGGGTCGAAGATCGCCATTCTAAATAGAGTTTTCTGTTCCTATCGCTCGGTGCAGGATTAACTATCTTACCTAGGCATCGGGTAGTAGAAAGAGCAGGCACGCTTTGCTTGCTCGGTCCCCGGCCACACAGTATTCCTTTGCGCCTATCTCGGGGTATCACGTGTGTCCCAAGAATATTTTAATCTGACTAATGCAATGATCCCAGTTAAAAAATAAAGACTAAACAAGTTTGACTTGAAGTCCGATAAAACATTTTCAGAACCTGTCATCTTTTTGGACTATGTTTTTTTTTTGCTATTTGATATAAACGAATCTGTGTTGAAAAAATTTCATAACTATCGCGCGTAGAAAAACTGCAGTTACTTCTTTTGGGTTCTTATTTAGTTTAGGAAGAAGCTAGGTGAAGGAACGTCGCTTAGCCCTAATGTGCGATTGTCGTAAAGACCATTATCTATTGAATTGACTACTACGTATTTCTGGGTCGTTTAGAGAACAAATGAGTGGAGCTCATTTATAACAGATTCCATTTCCTTGTTTTTCAGAGTTTTCCTAACGTTTCCATATGTTTCCTTTTCTAATAAACGCACTTACTTTAAAAGCGAAGTTCGGATTTGGTTCCCAGTTTTAAGAAAATGACTTTTGGTAGTAGTCCGCTGTCTGAAGTATGCTATCATGTATCCTTATTGCGGCCTAATACGTTCAGGTCAAACCATATATGTCCTAAATAGCTAACCACACAGGTCAGTACCAGTGGTCGATCGTAATGAAATATATGAACGTTATGGCTACAAATAAAGGAGCCATATCGATATTAAGCTTTCGTTATTAAAACCTGTTTTGGCGCAATGAGCTATATTACTTTCTAAATATGTTTTAGGGTTGTGCTCTAGGGTTGGTTTGATTCGTCTGCCAAGTAGTGACACTGCAGTAGCAAAGGTATGAAAAACTCAGCTTGTGTTAGGGCAGAGAGTTATCTGCCCTTTACTCAGGATGATACAATGCTCGTATAGTTCCGCACATACAATTAACCACTTAGCAAATGTTCGTCCGCCAATTTGCATGAGATTTATTGTTCGATTTGGCAAAAATTTCCGTACATTTCTAGGTAGAACTCAGCGATTTTTGGTAGAAACATAGAAGGAGAGTCGTAACAGCATCATGGTCTTTTCTTCCTACTGCAATTGTTGAAATAATATTGATAAATGCGCTCATCATGATCTTCCTGGTGCAAACACTGCAGTTCTGCGCACTACAGAGTCACGTATAGCTAAGCGTAGCTCTGTAGACAATAGTTTATTTATAGAAAATACTGTATTTGGTCTCGTTCGCTGAAGGAAAGAAGATTACAATTTAGTGCTGTTGGCATCGTTTAGGTGAATAATATCGTTATAATTCTAACCTGCAAATGATACAGCCCTATATCTGTAGTAAACGACACATACGACAACTGTCGGACAAACAAATCTTTGTAAAAATCGCTTTGCTATGGGAAGATGTCTTTTGCCATTACAAAGTCACAACGCGTGCTTACGTCGTGTGTGCCAAGGAAGCCTTGAGTTTTTGTATCTATGGCAAGGCTGCACGTAGGCCTTTTTCGTAGCTACACAGAAGACCGGGTCAACGAAGGTCCCGTGAGATAGCCACATTGGACATCAGAGGAAGGGCTCTAACCGCTGGAATGGGGCCAAGTTCGTAGCTGTATCTTTTGCCAGCTACTTTGTTCCTGTACAGACGTGCTTTTAATGTGTATTTGTTTTGTCAGAGCATTAAAGGCATGGCACACGATACCTGTGGCAGCCGGCGGTCAGGTTAGCACCATCTGCTGAAGGCAATATCAGCACTGTCTGCCAGCTTCATGGACATGAATCTCTGGAGACGAGACTATAAACACATGATTTCGTTCCGTTTGCCTATTCACCGTTATCCCGACTTCACGCGCGCAGAGGGCACGCAGCTATAGGTATGACATGATGCCGAAGAGCGCCGTCTGCTAGAAAACGTTACACTTGCTACTTGTGTGCTTATACGGTTGTGAGCGTCGCGGAATGCACATCTATGTATACATGTGTCGGTGTATACCGGTTGGTGTATGTAGGTAATGGTTTCTACGATGTTAGTAAATGCAACTTGACACTCGAAGGAAACGTTGAAGAGAGCTGGAATCGGACTACGCATGCTAACAACGATAGTATCAGTGGCATCTGTCGTCGAGACAAGTTCTTGACTGAGATCCAGTCTGATCGAAAAAAATAGTGGGACAAATGAAGGTCGACGACCAGCTTACGGAAGCAGATTGTGGTGAAGTACGGCGCAGACCCATCTCATTCATCTCATGGAATAAATAGAAAGACTAAGGACATGAAGAAGAGGCAAGGATCCGTAGGAAAAACTAGAGCAGCGGTGGCGGACTAGGTCAGACGATTTCGGGGCCATAAACGCTCGCTGGCACAAGGAGCCTTGCACAGAGGGTTCTAGCAGGTCCGTATCGGTCTGCATCTGCTAAACCCTGCGTGATCGTCGTAGATATCGAAAGGTTCACAGGACATGACCAGTTGGTGCGGTATAGCTTTGAGCTCAGCTAAGCCCCTTTACCGGCCACACCGAAGATCCCACCCAGTTACAAATAACAAAGAAGAAGTGCTGTCAAATGTTGACACGCCGAAGCTTTTCATGCTGCTTCGTATGCATACACGCAAGAGCACTCACGCATCGTCTGTGAGGGCTTCTACTTCGGTGTGAGCTGATCTGTTAGTGACTAGCTGGGCCGAGAGATTGCCTTCGCGCTGAATTAAGCTCCTATAAGCTGCTCTTGGAGGAGGTAAACATGTTTTTGCAACACCTGATGCCTTAAGACTACATCGACATCACTGCGGGAGAGACACGTATTTTCAATTGTGCCGAGTTTCTTTTGTCTGGTCTAGCCACACCCGTGGTATCATGTGTTTACTCGACACATGACTGCTTAGGAAGCTGATTGGCTAATTAGTTGGCCGATTGTCCGGCCGATTTGGCTGCTATAAAGCTAGTATCCTAAATAACTTCTGCTCAGCCACTGGTAACGACGCATTTTATGGGTTGGATATGTAATAAAATAATCTTAGAAACTTCTTGTCGATTCTCACGATTACAGTATAACACGCGCGCACGTAACAAGAACGATACGATTGTACACTTTATTGTTATCAGGACGTTTTTGTTGCTCTTTGCATAAGTACGGCCGCGTCTATAGAAATTCGAGCGTTTATGTTTAATAAACTTTAATTTGTGTTTCTGTAGACATACGTTGATATACACGTTTCTATAAAAACAGACAGACAACATTGCTAGCAGGCGACAGGTTACTAACGTAGGTAAATCGGCCGTCGTCCTATTGCCATAATTCGTGCTGAGCAGAAATTGTCTGCTGCTGTTGCTGTTCATGCGGAGCAAGTCAATCGTAGTCTTCTGAGAGACTCTGTGTACTTTATACACTCCACTATATCGACGTTCCTGCGTAATGCATTCAAGAGCTATGAGGAATAGGGCAAAACTTAGGCCTATTTTCAACGCATTTGCGCTTTTCATACCCTTAGTTTTTTGCTGTATTCTCATTGCGTCTGCGCTGAGTACTGAAACTTATATGTATGTATGAGAGTGCATTGAAATTTTAACAGCAACGGGCAATGGTAGTGATGGGAAACGGCCGGTAAAAGCAGTACGCTGTCACGAGACCCATTGCTTCGTTGCTTTCCAAAGAGTTCCAGCGACGACATGAAGTCACCAGACACGAACGTCTTGTTTGATTTTCCCCACGCAAATCTCAAAAGGTTTTGCACTTTTATAGGCTTCCTCCGTTTTCTCTGTGATAAAACAACCTGTGAAGCCTGCGAAAAACTTTTGTATCGATGCGTCTTACTTGAATCTGAAATGCGGCGCCAGATTTTAAAGCGCCTGCTTTACCTGTATCTGAAAATCACTGAGGCAGGTAGCGTATGATGTTTTTAGTAGATGTCAACTTTAGAAGTTGTAGATATTTTTAGGGAAGAACCTGCGAGTAGAGCAGTTTTCGCCTTTTCTATTCGTAAATGTTTTCATTGGCTGTCAGAGGCTGCTACGTTGCCAAGAAGACTACCGCGTAGTATGTAGACACATCTGTCACATTTTTTTCCTCGAAGCTTAGTATATAACATTGAATATCCTCATTCCTAGTAACAATAGGCCCTGTGTCCTTGTAGATACCTTCAAAGGACCTTTACTTTTCGAACTTATCACTCTGCCGCACATGTACACAAAAAAACCCCTGAACGACTGGGCCGCAAATATCTGGCATAGAAGTTGTATTCATCGAATATTTTGGCTGTGTCAAAAAAGGAAACGCTTGTAGAAAAAATAAAATTCAAATCGTCTGCGTATACGTATTAATTATAGTCATGTTAGTAGGCTACTCTAATCAACACGTTGTTGGTCTGATTTGTTATTGTTTTTGTTATTTTTATGCTGTTTCTAGTCCATTTTCTAGATTGTCATTATGGTGCCCAAATTCGAGCTAATCTCGTTTCCCATCTGATGACTTCCTGGTTCACTTTGCTGTGTCTTGAGCACGTGCTTTTCTATCTTCAGAAGTGTACATTAAATGAACTTTTCACTACGACTTCGCCAAAATGTGCGGATCGTAGTACCGCGACGGCGGATCCGAGAAACGGCCTTAGAAGCAATAATTCCGTACTGCACTTCGTGTTGCGTTAGTAGAGGTCGTGTTATAACCCTTCACAAAATCGCAGCTAGTGAGGTAGATACGCGTGTAGGCTAGTGTTGCGGCAAGAAGGTGCGCCTAACGAAGAGGGACGGACAGAAAGCAAGCAAAGCTTTAAGTTGGATGCGTCCCTTTACAGAAATAGGTAAAAGTTAAGTGAACGATCGTAAATGGAGTATGTGCAAGCACAATACTCCAAGAGGTTTCTTGACCTGCAATCTGCCCTTTCTCACTTCACTACGACAGTATGCTACGTCATAGCCACTGTGATCGTACTTTTTACTAGCCAATGTTTTTTCAGAACATCACGAGAAAGTAAGAACTATTGCGAGGGTCAAAAACAAACTACAACATGACCCCCTTGTTTAGTAGCACCTCGCTGCCTCGATGTATTGCTGTGAGTTACTTTACTCTACAACACACGTAGCACCTTATTACTCGCCACAATGGCGTCGCTTTACAACAAGCTGCAGGCGGCTTTCGTATCCCAGGAAGGCGCCTAGGAATGGGGACGCATACTTACTTGTCTATCCCGGCTAGGAGCTAGAAGCCCGAGTTCAAAAATAGAGAGAAAAGGCTAAAGAGAACAGCACTTCTGGTGCAGAAGCGGACGCTCCCATTGGAGTCAAAAGGGGATCGTCATGAAAGTAACGTACTGCTGTCCTTCGGAAAGTGTGCGCAGGGGCAACAGACTGGAGGTGGGGCTTAACATGAAAGAGCGTTACAATAGCACTACTGCAAGGACAAGCGAGTTCGACGAGTCAACGGAAAAGAAGAGCAAAGGAGAGCGGCTGCAGCAGCTGAGGAAATAGTCTTGATGGGGAAGGAACGCAGCATGCCTGCACTGAGCCAAGTCGGCTCAGATGTATTCATCCTGGACGCCGAATCGAAAGGCTAAAGGTGACCAAAAACGTTACCACTTCAGGAGTGACTACCGCCGTGTCGGAGTGCTGCTGCAGCACCGTCTTGCCTAGTAGACTTGCCAAGCTAGAACGTCATCGCCATTGGGTTTTCTGCCGTTTCTACTTCTTTGTCAGGAACCTGTTGGCATTATTACCATGCGAAACAATGCATCCAACCAAGCGTGGTACTATGTCGCGGCGGTACGCCTAATGGAGTCTCTGAGGATAAAGTCGGCTTGCTTAACGTTAGAGGGCGCAAACTTGCAGGAGGCCAGAAAGAGCCAGAAAGAGAAGGGGGCACGCGAAGTGGCAAAATGCATTTAAATGTTATTTGCATACATATTCAATCTTAAGTGTACGGTTTTAGTGCATGGATGGAGTAAACTGGTAAACGAGTCATTAATTTTTATACTTACAAAGAATCTCCTAACAAAGGCTTTAAGAAAGCAAATTAGATATAAATAGGAGCAAACAGAGTTTGCCTAAAGGCTAGTTAAATGGATGATATTGGTTAAATAGAGATGTTCTACAAAGTCGCAATGGGAGCGTCTTCAAGCAGGTTTTAAGTTGATTCCACTTATTGGCACTAGTGGCCTATACCAACAACGTTGTGACCATAGTAATGCTAGCTAATAGGTCAGTTGACTACCCTGTTCCAATGCGAGGTGCTATTCATCTTTAATATAAGATTGAAGCGATTAGTAGTCGTACACTCCACATATTCTATAGAACATAATCCAGTGTTTGTAGATGTCTATTATAATGGGGCGAGCGATTGCGGTACGAAGCTAACTCGAAATGGAATTGATATAGCCAAAATGAGGAACCTCAGGTTCATTACGGGGAACACCCGACCGTCGAAATGTCTAGATTAAGTTCTCTCTCTCTCTTTTTCTATACACACATTTATGTATGTTCTTATGTATACATTCGACTCCCTCACGGAAATAGAAGGCTCTGGCGTACCACAGTTCTAATTTGGAGCTCTTCTCAGCTTTTTTCGTGTTCGTCTTTCCACTGGGTAAAAGGAAAGGAATTGATGTTTATAGGCTGACGGGAACGAGGCCTAAACATTGGTCCTTCAGTGTGCGATCCAACTAGCTGAGTAAGAAAACTGTAGAAACAAGTAAAGTCAGGCACTGGAATAGAGGAAAAAAGCTTGAACTCATGCAGTTGGAAGTTCGGGCTGTTGGCTACGATGCTGAGCCTGCGCGAGAGAGTAGAACGGAGTGAGGAAAACGAACGAATGAACTGCCGCTTTTGCTACTCTTGGTGCCAAGGCAGTTACACGTTGAAGTGCACAGAGGCGGAAGGTGCCTATAGAGGACTTTGAATGGTGGCGCAGTAAGAAGAGTAGAAGTCGAAAACGAAATTCGTCGAAGTTCTCTTCAAGCTTGAGTTGAGAGCAGGTCGTGAGAAGTTTGCGGCTCCAGCATCACCAGTAGCGATGGCGGTGACGCGGCGATTTCACCTTGGCGCTTTCTTCACTAGAGACGACAAGCTTTATCGATAGGGTAACCAAGCGACAGTGAAAACGAAAAAGGGCTAAGACGCAAAGAAAAATAGGAAAGAAAGCCAAGGGAACGGAAGCTAAGGCAAACTAACACGCTTTTTTCGTTGCACCACTATTCGCTGCTACCCACAGGCCGGGCCTCACCAATTTTAGCTGGTCAGTGGTTCCAACACAGAGTCAAATATAGCCAAGCCTTTTCGCAAATAGCGCTGAACGATCGAGTGACTCCGTTAGCAAAACTATAATACAGCACAAATTGGGGGAATAATATCTAAATAGGCTTTCTTTTTCAGGTCAAAACTTCAGGAGCTTGGACAACTCTTCCGACTCGGGCTTTCACATGCGCTACCACAATTAGTTTGTTTGCTCTTATATATCATCAAATCATTTAACAATTAAGACATAAGGTTCGTGACCCAGCAGAGAAGTGACCAACCTCGTGCTTTTTGGTAATTATGCATTTACTCCTTCCGGTTGTTAGCTCTCCTAAAGAGAGTTGACAAAAAGCGTAACAGTCAAATTGAAGTATATAACGAAACTTTTTATGCTTATTCAGCTGCCGCAAATATGAGCAAACTGTTCCTTTGTTGGGGGCTCATTTATGCACTGTGTACACCCCCCAGAGGAATTTCTCAAACGGTATAACTTTCCTTTGCTGTCAACTACACCAAGTGCATAAATTAGTTGTCTTTGATGCCTTCTCATAAAACTAATGACACTAACCGCAAATGTGTCGGGGACCGCATTTGTCTTTGTTTTCTTCCCTCCCTCGTGCTTCTTCGTCAGACGATCTTTCCCGTGACGGTGTGTATGTAGTGCTGTGATCGGAATGATGTTCTAAGCAACGCGACATTCGGCATCTCCTGCAGGCTACACAGTAGCAAGCTGCTTGCTCTGGGCTACTGATATTATTGCAAGGAGACTCTGCCGTAAGCCAGCACATGCAGCCATCCAAACGTCGATCGAGTTAGAACGTAGCTGCAACAGCAGCAGCCATCGGTATTACCTTAGTACATCCTGCTCTTTAGCGTCTTTTTTTGCCCTTGACCCTAAGGCAACACAATCATAGTCTCGGAATTTTCAGAAGCTGCGATTTCGTCGCCTGCCTCCGTCCCACCGCGTGTTTTTTTTCAATAGGACTTTGTTCTGCTCATGCCAGACTATGTGCATTGGCTCGAATGCTGCTGCAAGGCGTATGTACTGTGTTGTTTTATTTGGCCATACCATTAGCATCCAAAGGCCATCGCCGACGTTCCTCGTTTCTCTTCTTGACTTGGTCGCTGGACCAGATACAAAACGACTGCAGTCCGATCCATCTCGCGCGAACGGCACGGCTAGCAACAAAATGAAAAGGGTTTGGGGTACACACGGTTACAGCATTCTCGGTCAAGTGTTGCCAAAAATAACGAACAAGTACTAGCACCGCGGCACAAAAAGTTTCAGACATATGCATACAGAGAGGTACGGCAACAACGACAGCGATAGCGATGACAACAACAATAACGTTTGCAAACGAATAAAGCGAAAACCAAGAACACAACAACGCGACGGCTTTTACAGTAAGCGGTCAAGGTCAGCGTGACCGCAGACGATGCGGCCCTCCTCGCCTGGTCTCTTCCACGTTTTTAAGCTTCCTTCCCACTCCTCTGATGGCGAACTTCAGGGCAAGCTACTGTTGAAGCCAGATTTTGTTGCGACACTCATCGCCTTGTTGCTGTCGTTGTTGTTATTGCCACTGTGACCATTACACTGGTAGAAGCTTCCGGTTCTTAGTTTTTAGCTTCCTCAAGAGCTAAGTGGCGCTCTTCTATCAGTGCAGATTTTCAAACGGATCAGTCTACCATTGAAGGATCAACAAAAGAAATTGAGTCTCAATCTGGTAGTGTCATCCTGTTGGAAGAAGCAGGGCAGCTTAAGAAGGACTCCTGCAGAATTTGTTATTTTCGTGATTATCCTCAATCTATTTGTACTCTCTGTCGTTTTAACTTCAGCAGAATAAACAACGGGTGAGTATAGACGACGTACAGCTCCCATTAGGTGTTCTCCATCCTTTAGATTTGTTCTTCTCCCACTATGCTAATGCATGTACACGTATGTGGAAGCGTGCTAAATTTAAATCATGCAAGAGGGCCCAATGACTTTGCCACGATGCTGCGCCTTAGGCAAAAACTGCGCATAGCAAATGTATATGGAGCCCGAGCGCATGGAAACGTGAAACGCAACTCGTCTGGCCGCCTATTAAACTGGATGTTAAAATTGCACTAGTGATATTATTTTTTCTATTTCTATTCTATTTAGTATCGCTGACGCTTTATTCTATGTAAGTCCTTTGAATCACCTATTTTTAGGTTTAGCCTCAAAAACTTGCCGTCATTCATCATCTAACCGGAGCGGGCCTTCCTAGACGCGAAGGGACCAAAAAACAATATGACAAACATAAGCCATTAACCCTGATAATACCATATCTTCCTCAATTCTTTAGTTTTCTTTCCTGATTTTAGTATTTAGTAATAGTGTTTACAAACGCTGAAATTCAAACTAGCGCGGCATACTCGTCAGTTATGGTTACCATGGCGACGCGCTTAAAGAGACATATATACACCGTACACAAGTGGCGCTTGTGGGTCTTGTTTTTGCATTTAATATCTTACAAAAAAAGAACGTACGGGCAGATAGTTAAAACACACGCCCACCCACCCGCTGGATATGTATTTGCTGTTATATTCAGCAATAGTAGTCAGGTGGTTGTGTTCTCTCTAGCTGTGCTAGATTTTTTGCTTTTCTAGCTTTCTGCTGTTTTCAAATTGGCGTTGAAGAAGAGAAAAAGCATTACATAGCTTTAATATAGAATATTCACGCGTCCGATTAGTTGGCTGTTGTGATATTGAGAGGTATCGCATTGAGTGTAGAAACTTATAACAAACTGTGGCTGTTGCACGGTGATACTGCATACATTAAGATCACACAGCCCTTCTTTTTATCATTTGCCTATTTCTGCATAAACAAGCACAAACGAAGCCTAGAAATACGATGTTTATATGACTAAACGTCCAAACACTCATCGGACACGTCAGTGAACTGCTGATAAGCAATGATGTTGGTACGGCTGTCGTAAGCACTAACTCGCGCAGACGGGTATACAGGAAGTAAGTTTTGACAAATGGTGGCACCTTATCATAAATCTGAGTAGTGGTGTCGTCGTCAGTGTCGACGTTTCCATTCTAAATAGACGTTATATAATTCTGTTCGCCAATTTTGTTTGAGATAGCGGCGCGATTAGTCTGCATGTACTTCGTACCAGTTATGTTACAGGGCGCATGAAACAAGGACGCTTCAGAGTGCCAAGATACTTTAGCTATGGCACGTCCACGAATTTAGAGAACTTTCGTTGTTGGGATACTCAGGGGCATCGTATCAAACGTAGAAGCTCACAACACTCGTGTGGCCATTAGTAGGTAATAATGCATACATCAAGATTTCACAGCTTTGGCGGCCATCGTTCGAAGCTGCTCCTCGCTTACGCCATTGCTTCTTCCCAAAAAAATCGAGTATTATGGCGCAAATGCCACTGAATTCCCTAAAGCTCCGAGGGTCTGTCGCAGTGATGAGCTGCTGGTAAGTAAAAGTGACTGGGCAGCACGTTCTAATAGTGCTAACAATCGGTGTATGCTAACTTCTGTAGGCACTTATGTAGAGGTACGTAGGTCCGCGCTTGCAATATCTTATTGCGAAGCGAACATTGCCGTTGGCGTCTTCAGTATAAAATGACGCCGCGCCTTGTTATCAATTTCAAATTTAAATGAGGTTCGATTTGTGGTTAGTTCATGGCAGTCACGTTGCGAGGACAGATTAGAGCGTAGAACAGGTTGCCGTGAGTGTTTTCTTATGAAGCAAATAATTTGTCGCTGAGATGACGCCAATGTGTGTCCGTATGTTTGAGAAGTTCGTGTTTAACGGGAGCTAGGAATAAGGAATCCCGTTGCTTCAAAGGACTGGACATCAAAACTATCACTTGTTATTGAACGATTCGTTGCAAGGATTTCAGGTTGAAAAGGACCTGCATGTGCGTGTGTAACGGCAAAATGCTATTACGCCTAATAATTGTCGGACTAGATCTTAAGGTGAAGAGCCTCACATTTATCTTGCCAGTGGCCAAGCTGCTTTCTCAAGCGCCTGAATTAAAAAAAAAGCACCTGAGGCTAGATAGAGGACTCTTGAATACTGCTTACCGTTTGCATATGTGATTATATAGAGATAAATAACGACAGTCAGGTGGGTAGACGGCATCTGTGTGCTGTACGAAACTAAAGCGTTTAGTTGACTAACATGTACGTACGGCCGTACCTCCTCACAGTACCGTACAGGTGTCTGACGGCGGATCGTTATAGCGATATTTAGTAGTGGGCACGATCCTGTGCATGAGGCACATACAGTGTCACGCATTCAATGAAACACAATGCATACGGCGAAGTTGCTTAGAGCACAATACTAAATTCAATGTAATTAGTTAGGTTAATGATCGCACTATATGGCTATGGGTAGTGTTTGCTGGAGCCATTTTTATGTAGGTAAAAGTTATGGCCCCGAAAAGTGATCAGTCACGCTATCATTTTACACATTTAGTTTTTGAAAGACATAGCGACGTCGACGATTACTCTTTGTAACTATAAGAAAATATAATCTAAACACGAATAATTTTGAAACAAACGTGCCAAAGGGGATTATTCATAGCTGAAGAATTCTATTTCTGTGCTTATAGAGTATGAGATAATGAATCCAGAAGAGGAGCCTTGATATAAGCCCATTTGGCCCCAGTTGAAAGTTCTCAGCGCTTACTTGTGCCTGGAGTTGTGGACCTGTAACAACTTCTTCTGCTACCCTACTTTTACTCAACATTTAATGCAAATCGGCTCGACAAAAAAGCTTACTTGACATTTGGTATAATTATATGCTTTAGTCCGATATAAATACAATTTTATTATAACTATTATAAAATAAAAGTGCGATAGCTAGTCCAGCGATAGGCTAGTTCAGCATTTTAGCACCCATATCGCGGTGAATTTCAGTATCTACATCTTAATCAATGTGGAAATACTTTTGGCACAATTTAAAATCAATACTAGTCAATTTTGTTGTCTATTCTTAAATAATACTTTTGCTGATGCAGCCTGTTTTGCGTAACGATTGCCTACTTAAAGATACGATTTTCATTATAATTAAATTACTTCTGTTTACGAATGTGCCTTAAAGAGCGGAGTGCGTTTCGAAGCCTTCCTATGCATAGTAATCCTGAAATAGAAAAGTACATCTTAGACTAAACGATTAGATTCAAGCATGGACCCGGAAGAAACAACAGCTTGTTGAGTGTTACCATGAAATTATTTTTATTATAATATTATTACATCATATATAAATTCGACCGGCGACAACTAATTATATACAAGCGACTGGAAGCATTGTATTATGCAAATATTGCCTGAATAAGGAACAACATTTACAAAACAACGACCCGTTACAGTCTGACTCAACCTGCGATCATCAGCGAAATATCCAATCGGAACGGCTGGTTAACGAAGTTTATTATCGTCATTACCATGCATCATATGTCGAGCGGTTTTTTTTTTACCATCCGTGTCCATAGGCTAACGGTGCGTATTTCTTGGCAGAATGAATATCCCCTTTGACCTTGACCGGGCCGTAAACAAGTGATCTGTGGAAACCATGGCCATGGCCGTCCAATCCTGCATGACGAACAAAAATATTAAATAGACAGAGGGAATAAGGTGGCTTTAGATGAAGTTATCGGTTACCGTTTCGAACCAAAAAAGTAGCTCTCTTTTTTCGATTTTGAATTATGGCGCCATCACTTATTATTTCCATATCAACACGTCCTTGGACTCACTTCCTTTGAGGTATAGCATCAAGAAATTTGCTCCCATCGGAAATCCAATCAGAACGGGTTTTGAAATACTACATTTCTACGAATTGGAGTACAATTGACGAATCTAATTCGGAAAAAAATTATAATCAAGTAGGATTTACTATATCTATATCGTTCACGTACCAAATCCATGCCCGAGGCCGTGACCGACCAAGATTGGAGAAATTTTAACGGAGTAGCCTGTCCCGTGGCGGCCTGTAACTAACATTCCTTTTACGGTAAACTTATGACGATTGTGAGAACCAGTAAATAAACCCTGTTTGCTAGGCGCCCACGCTGTAAAACATAACCATATCTAATGTCCCTATAAATGCTTAAGTATTAAACATTAGTAATTGAGCAACGATCTATTCGTATGACCGAGCTAGACAACAGGAAAGCTTAATGCGTGCCTACTGGCTGACGTTAAAAGAAAACAATAAATAGTCTAGAAAAGTCACTCACCTTTTTACCACTTCACAGTACACTGACCATATAATAAGTTACCCTTTAACAATTGTTACATTTAGTTATCCCACTGGCACCAACACTGATACACCAATCTCTTTCCAGGGGTTTCTAAAGTCTGAGAATAACGATAACGACCAGCCGGCCGTCAACTCCAAAGCGATACCCAGCTAGATATTTATTCGAGACCAGCCAGTCATGCAAAACTGTCTGCTATTTTTCACTAATGTGTAGTGAAAGATATTCTTGATCGTTAACTTCATCCGGATTCATAACTGCTCAACAATATGACCCTGATCTAACAATATGACATGCTGCGTAATGAAAATGAAGAAAAAACGCCTGCGAAACGTCGGTCCTGTTGGACTCGGCAGGACAACAACGAAAGTGGAGCGGCTGCTGCAATGCTGAAGCGACAAGAAAGATATCAAGGCGTACGTTGAACTGCGTTCGTACATTAACAGCCTCATCTGTTGTGAATATTGTATCACCTTCCTTTAATGTTTGTCCCCATGGGAAAACGACTCAAGCTGAATGTTACACGGATAGTTTTTTCGTACCGCTGAAATAACAGCGGCACGCTAACTAGAAGTAGGCACGGACGACGTATAGAAGAGCGAAGCTGTGTTGCTGTGGCACGTCTGCGCAGCATTCGACGGTTAGTTGTCAACAGGCAAAAATCGATTTTCTATCGATTTCAGAAAGTTAGCAAGAAATTCTGGGCCAACCCATTCCACTTCCACTGTACTAGATGCTAGCTCTCATAGATGCACCAAGGAAGCATCGATAAGCACAGTTTTTACTAAAACGTCAGACTGAGTCCTATCTACCTAAAATTGAACCGCTGGTTCGTGACGGCTTGATGTCTTTTTTTTTTTTTCTTTTTTTAAATATTAGGCTAAGTAATTCAATCAAAATATGGATTTTTGTATTGCAGCCTGCGAGCCGACATATCTAGCTGTATTGAAATAACACAAGTACACAATATGCGTCGTTGAAGTGCCAAGCAAAAAGGCGAAAACACTTGGAGTAAACGGACCCGAATCGTACTAAGCATGATAACTGTAACGCTATTGGATAGACGTATTTATACAACTGAAATACATTTACACGAGATTATCTTTACTTGACGAGACAATAAGCTCCTTTGTAAATCTTGCTTGTACGATATCAACTCTAAATGAAGACAGCTAGCAACAGGTATACGATGTTAGAGCATCCACTCATTATCGAACGCAGACTGTGTGTCCTGTTGGGCACATCATCAGGAATGATGCCTTATGCGAAAAGAAAGGCCAACCTAAATTAATTGCGATGCCGGACCTATCTATTTATGTAAGCCAGCTCGTTGTGACCTACCGAATCCTCCGTGACCAAAGGAAACTGGCGTAGCAACAAATCCGCCGTGACCACCCCCAATGCTTCCACCGTGGGCGCCTAGAGGTTAGAAAGCAAACGGAGATAGATTACGATGTCTGTTGACCTTAAAATGAATTGCTTCTGAATTTAGCAGAGTTATGTAATATATATAATACCAAGTTGGAAACGTTTTATTATTCATTTCATATTTAATAAGCAAAATAAATATCTAATTACTTTCTAATTCCTACTCTTCATGAACGCGACATATGGTATATGATACTGAAAGCTAACTAATACAGTAAACGTTGAAATATTTGTGGAATACTCATATATATAATCATTTCGTAAATAGCGAGCAGGATATTTAGGAAAATTGGTTATGTACCTCCAGAACCGTGCCCGCCAAGAGATAAACCACCAAGTCTGCCTGTATACGCACGTCCAACGAGAGCCAATATTAGGCCTGACACGATGGCCAAAATTTGCTGCAATGACCAAAATTCACCAATGGACAAATATTATTCGTGTTTTACTTCCAAGCCGTTAGCTATTACTTTCGATGGCTGGTTTTTAGTGTGAAGCAAAGTATGTCTACGCCCGGATTCAGCCATCAACAGTCACGTACTTCTAAATTTAGCAGGCAAATACGTTACCTACTGCACTATCGCAAGGACCTAATAATTACATAAGAAATCCACGTCAGCAACGAAAATGCTGTTAGCCGACGTAGAGTTGGTTCTATCGGAAGTGACAAAGGGAGCCTTGCATAGAAGTGTTTATACATTTGTGGACAAACAATTGGCCACCAAAACGATTTCCCATTAAATATACATATATACGCTTAATCGATATAGGCTCAACTAACCAGTCGAGAAGTTTCTACATTGAACGTTATGTGAGTGCACATATGATCTGCATAACTTTGGACCTCGAGGTTCCCTTTTCGAAATTTTTCAGAGCCAAACAATGTAACGGTTGCATGTATTTTCCGCTATTACTATACGTCACTATACGAAGATTACGTGAAACAATTTGATTGTAAATAACAGCACAAAAAAGACAATAGTGATCATTGTTTTGTATCAGAGATTGGAATTGCTGAAACAGGATTGCACGTAGAAATACCTGAGCTTTCCAAGTAGCACCCGATGGCGTATCTAAAATCCGGTATTGTTAATCAATATTGTGGTCAACATGGTGCACTATCGCTATTTTAGTGAAGTTTATTTGCATATTATGTTATTTCTACATTGCCTAACTGGAAAGAGGAACGATATTTCACTTATAATGAACTGCAGATTTCTTCGAAAAGTACAATGTCGAAATAACAAATTTTTTTGAAAAACTCCCCAACGAAATGAACCTGTTTGTATTATACACAGATTTTCTAAGACAGAAGAATTTGTGCGTAGCGAATCGAATAAACGGCTATCGGAATAATGAAAATGAAATTTGTATAAATTAGCATAATCTCTGTCAATGTCTATGCAGTACTTTCAAAGATCAAGGCGAGCTGTGGTAGAGTTTGCCGATTCTCCCCAAGCCGCTTATGAACTCTGATTTGAACGGTATGCGCATGTGGTAGTTCTTGTTGCTCATAACGTACCAGTAATGTTTACCATAAATATATGCCCATTGTGAATTTTTTATATCGTCTTTGATGAACAGCCAAACATATCGCTTAGGGTGATAATAAAAATCGGTAGTAGAGTTTCTACAACGGTAGCAATTTCACCGCAGGTACAAGTATCTGGCTTGGCACCCCTATAATTAAATTGCTCACTACAGCAGATGCTATAAGGGCGACGACGCTCGAGTGAGAAATATCAAATTTTTTACATATAGCAATTCTGTCGAAAATTAAAAAACAATGCACAGTTAGCCTATGTTGGAAAGCGCTAATGGCTAAATTTAATGTAGATACGGTATGATCCTTCCTCGGAGCTAAAAATATCGCAGAGCCCAACAGGTTTGCTTTTTTTGCAATAAAAACTATCTCAAATCTCAACCACACGTCACTCCGTACACATGCATTAAGGTGAGGCTGGTTAGACTCCTAACCGGCAAGTGCTTGATGCTAAACCTAAAAATAAGTGATTTCGACGGCCCTTTTTAATAATATATACACCTAGTAATGCTGAACATGAAGGAAAAAGATGAGGTGAGCACACTGTGTGCGGAATATTCTGAAGTATAACGTCCAAATTAAATAAAAACCGCTACCGTCGACGTTTTCGCTTTGTTTTACGATAGATCTACGAACTGGTAATGACGTTTGCGCATAGGGTATCACAATACGGCACGAGGTCGCAACATGATGTAAAATGTCGCGTGAGAGTAACAATCGATTGGTTATTGATTTGACTCGGATTTCCAATTACGTATTAAGTCGGCCTTGTTGGAATATTGCACAAATGTGTAATCGTATAGTGTGGCTATAAGCACAAGGGATTGTTAATGGAAAATGTTATTGGTTCTCGCGCTCACCATTGGCAAAGTAATCTGAGTAGAAGGCCAAACAGGACGGCCCACTTCGTAGAATTCTATACCGATGAATATACACATAGGACGCCTTTGATAATCACGCGCATCCTGTTTTGTCAGGCCAACCCGTCACCAGACCAGGCGGACACATTTCACTAAATACACAAAAGTTTCGAAAAGGGAGGAGCAAGTGAGCTTTGCAAAGCTCACTTAATGGGAAAGCGTAACGTAATATGGACTATTTGCACGCTAGCTAATATCATTACCGCACTCGATATTAAAGTATACGCAATGAGCTGGCGAAATATCAGACAATGTGGCAATCGTCAATATAGTGAACATGAGGCTTCGAACAACGTAACGTATTTACTTTACATAACATGGGTATATTGAAAAACGATACTTTTAATTTAAGGAAAAATGACCGTCCGTTTTCTATTATCTCTAGCAGCCCCAAACACTAGTTTATCAACGAGCATATTCGTGCTACATGATCAAACTAACGAGAAGCTTTCATTTCAAAATGTAAAATACCTGTCATGCCATCTGGCATTTTGCCGAAACGACAGAATAGAACATGTCATCATCAGTACGGTGCGTTATTTACCGTACAAAGTATGAATAAAGACCGACTTCGTCCCGTCAACAAAGTTTGAAATTACAACGAGTAGCAGCCAATGTAACAAGATAATCCGACGATCGTTTTGCCACAAACTAATCCTTGTCGGTGTCTTGTCGCTCCGATAGAATTTCAACAAAGCACATATATATATATATATACATACACATATACATATATATATATATATATATATTCATTTGATAAGACACATCGAAGAGCCATTGGGACGTAGCAATGCTCACTTACACAGGTATTCATTTTGGACACACTTTCAAGTTCGTAAGTTCCTTGTACAGGGTTGTTCTACACTAAAGTTGCCTATGTGGCACAGCCAATACCGACGCTGCCTTTCCGCAATGACGCGCAGACGCTCATACACACGTGGTGTCGGATAATGTTTTGAATAATTGCCGATTCGTTTGTGGCTTCGCCGAGGGTTTACTTGGGCTTCGTCGCCCGGTGTGCATCGGTTTATATCGTCGGGGAGGTGATTTTTGCGCCCGCAGTACGCCCTGGGGGACCAATCACCGCCAACAGTAACAGCATCAGCAGTGGTTCGGCTCGCGCACCGATTCCCGCCGTCAGGAAAGGGTGAGAAGCGCGTAGAATGAACGAACCAAAGAACCCTGCCTCAGGCTACTGTCTCTCTCTCAAACACCGCGTCGACGGCAATAGTAGCAGCAGCGTTATTATAACGGCGACCCTGCGTCATAAACTTGCACGCAGAGATGCACACAGCATGCCAAACATGCGACTAGTAGTAATAGTTGGAGTGCTACAAGTGTTATTACGATTTTTCTTGAACGTCCAACAGCTCCTGCTGCTAGATGGACGATCAATGTTCGGCCGCTAACAACGACAACAAGCAAAGCAGCAGCTACAGCATAGAAAAGACATTTATGGACACACTGACGGCAGAATCCCCGATCCGGTGGTGACCGACCGTCGCTGTGTGGGCATCTGGCCGTAGCGACAACGCCGATCCAGTTCAGTTACCATAGAAAATTCAGTGACAACAACAGCAGTAGCAGCGGCAGCATCAAACGGACGCAAGCGAATGATGCTAGAGAACGACTTCATCGACCCCAACACCGCAGTCTCCGCCGCCACGACTAGTAGATCGCTGGTAGCAGATAGGTAAAGTAACACAGGAAGCCGTGAAATGAATCCACACCCAGTGCAGATGCCGCTATCGAACGAACCGAAGCTGATGGTGAAACGACGGTTACAATCTCTTCGACTGATTATTAGCTTGGCTGACTGGCCTCGACAAATCGGCCATCCGAATGTCGAAATTTGTCGAAACGACGTTAGTGATGATGATTAAACTGAGGCATGGCAGAACGGCTACTACAGTTCAGACAGCGGCCAGCCATCTACTTACAGTCGATAGGACAGCAGCGATTTTTGAAAGGACGTAAAATTTGCTCACGGGGCAGCTATGATTCGACGATTGTTACTGCTTGCCTCGAGCTGTACATGATGTATACATAGGCCAACATGGCTTGCCTGCCCCTCTTCTCCTTCTTGTAGCGATTCGGTACGACGTTGATACATAGAGGTCGCAGAAAGACCTATACAATACTCACAGAACCGTATATTTTTGTCTAAATTACATTTAGGAGTATCTATAACTCTCTTGACATATATACATATATGTATATATGTCAATGTATATATATTATATATATATATATATATTACGACGACGTGTGAAGTTCCCACCATAATAAGCACTCAGAGGGAACAAATATTTTAAACTGTTAGCGTCCTAATAACGCCTCGAGAATCCACACATATAGCAATTTCTACTACTATCGGTCTTTTTTCCATTTTCAATAACATCAGCAGATAGAGGAGATCATAAATCGTAGAGCGGCGGCTACGTTGAGTTTATCGATTCGTTTGTTTATGTATTATATCGTCACTGATTACGTGACATGTAGCATTAATAACTCGGTCATTTGCTACCTACGCATAAACTATACGTATGCAGATCTCTGGCGAATAGAAACTTCAGTAACAGCGTAAACAGTATATTGATGCAATACGCGGTGTGAGCGACTCATTTCATATAGCCGCCGCCGAACCGAAGGCTGGGTAATGAGTAAACAGCCCATTACTATTAATGTTGAAATCGATATCGACTATAACATTGGAGCTTGTGCATGTCTTCCATCTCTGCATATTGATCTTCGCTCCCGATAGCTATCAAAAGCCACAAGAAATACGCTATTATTACAACAGTGGCCTACAGCTCCCGGGCCGCCCCTTCACCTTTTAAATGAAGACATCAGTTTCTTACTTTATTGTGATCCCACTTTTTCACAAACATCCCCGCGCGCGCACACACACACCTCTACCAAAATACAGTTTGATGCAATACAATATTTTTTCCACCCTAACCCAGCTATTCGGTCGATTGGCTTATCGGTGCTTGGGTTGCTGGCGCAAATCATCCGTCATAGGTCTTCAGCAAATAAACTAGATTGTTCTCGGTTTTTGGTTGATCCAAATCGAAGTAGTCGGTAACGCACACGGGTCCACGGAAAAAATTGATATTGGTAAATGGAACGGGAAGCAAGCTACAATTGCAGATTATACGGGTACCTTATTTGGCCTTAGTAGGAATTCCATGTACACAACTCGCAGTAAATAAACGTTCCTTAACACGTGGCGTTACTCGCTTGTACAGGGGACGGGCGGGGGGTCCGTTGCCCACTGCTATAGGGCTTCGAGCTGGTGTATACAGATGGCGAATATGACATGAACACAGTTGGATTTGTTACGCATCAGGGACACTGAGCGACATAAAAGGGGGATAAAAGGAGAGGAGTCGCAGCAGCAGCAGCAGCAGCTGCTACTATCGGACGAGAACGTCAATGATTCACAAAGGTCGAAAAGTCCTGAAAATTTTGAAGGTTTGTTTGTCCAAAGATTGTAGTTCGCATTGTGGCATATCTCGCTTTGATTGCTACTGATTGATCGGTCAATTGACTGATTTGTCACAGGTCCAATAGCCAAAAGGTGGCTTCAACTAGATGCATGTGTCGCCGGTAATGGTCGTGTGATAAAGTGAATTCAGCTTCAACCCCCTGACTGGGTTTGGTCATGGTCTGGGAAGTTCTTGACAAATTTGTGCGCTTAGCGGTCACGGATTCTTTAACTTTTCTCTGTCTGCGTGTGAGCTTGGAGGTTAATGATGCTGTGGGAACGAAATGGGCTAGGAACAGTTGTCGGACCTGCGCATAGTTCATTTTAACAATTGGCTGCCCTGTGGAACGAAGTGAAAGGTAGGTGCGGTGGAAGACGGTTCAGGCCAGTCTAGCAGAATAGTTACCTCTGTGACTAATGGCAGGGTAGAACTTGAGTATCGTATTTTCGCAACGAACGAACAAAGGAGGCCTGAGTATATTCATCTTAATCGACTACGCATGATTAGATACGTGTTTTTGCGATCTGCAAAACTTGGCAGAGATCTTTGTCAAGACATGTACCTTTCGACATGTGTAATACTGTGCGATAAAGGATCTAGCAACAAAATGCGATGCCTATGTTTAATAGTGATTCATATGGGCTACCAGAGTTAACGATACCAAATTATTGTTGTAGAAACTCGTTGACATTAATGGCCTAGCGGGTCACTATTGGGTGGCTGCTTTTGCCGAACGCATAAATACCGACAATGAAATCAGTAGCTAGGCCGAACTTAACTGTAGAACAAGCAATATTTTCTTCCAGTATAATAAGAAGATATTGTTCTCTAGCGCGTTTTGTATGCACCAGGTGCAAATGTGCAAGTGTGGCTTTCGAACCGCCAATGTGTAACTCCCGTTGTCCGAATCCGACCGAGATGGTACTGGTCGAAAAATCGAAAAGAATTTTCTATACCCCAGAACTCTGCTACATTCTTTCGTCCCGTTTCCGCTTGTAAAAGTATGAAAAAGGTGGAGTTCACAAGGGACAGTGCTTGCGGGACTGGTTATTCACTGGCTCTATTGGTCTTTGTAACGCTTTGCCCTGATCCATTCTCCACATCCACATGGTGGCAGCTATTGTGTCCCCTGTGCACTCACTGCCCGTCCCCCCCCTAAGAGTGCTACCGACTAGATGTTTCTATCGTGCCTCTAACGTCCGTTGAGCAATCGGTCCAGCTTCTACTGTCGTTTACGCCGGAAATGGCTCGCTCTAGCTGCTAACCGTTGTTCAGACACCCACACGTACACACGAACTATGCGAGTCCTTCAGAAGCTGGCGCTCCACCCACTCGCTTTACGCTTTCTAGTCGCCGGTAGGCACCAGGCTCCGATCTTTTGCTACCGCCGATATTCGAGAGCCCACCTCTGATGGCCTTAATGGGACATCGACCCAGTCGCTAGTGGGCGCGATAGGAGGAACTCGCACGCATCGGTTTTAAATTTGCAAGAGCTAAGTTAAGTTGTGTTCTGCTCTTCATACAGCATGAGTACTACGCCCTTGCTGTGCTCGGATGGCGATGGGGCAAATTGGGACGAAGTAGGCACGGGGCGAACGGTACCTTACGTAGTACGTCGTGTGCCGTGCGTCGCCGCCGATATATACCTCCCGGCCAGCCACCCAGTTTCTTTTTTCAACCTGCCTATCTCTGTAGTCCTCCTTCCACACGGTGCTCCGTTTTCGTCCGCGCGGTCCTTTCTCGCCGCCGCTATTTCTGCTTGTCGGCTTTCCTCCACCTTCAATCCGAAAGCGATACAAGGTAGTCGCAGAACCAGCAAGTTGGCAGAGGCACCGCTGCCAGCAAGACTAGAAAACTGGGCCTAGCGTCGAAGCTTAAAGCGGCGAATAACCGTAGCCGCCGCCGCGGCCGACGTCCGACACTGTTACGCCTGCTACTGCTTTGCACCGCCGAAAGAAATCAATACATTAGAATAATAAGACAGGGGTACAAAGACAGAGGGGCGATTTGGTGAGGATTTGAAAAACGGCCGAAAGAGTCGACGGTGGTTAGTGGGCGACGGAAGAAAGAGACAGCGAGAAAAAAGGAAAAAGGAAAAAAGAAAAATGAATAATACCCAACTGGAGGAGCAGCAGCAGCCATAGAAGCAGTAGTAGCAGCGATTGGAGCTACACGGAGCGCATGAAGCGGACGCTGCTTACTAAGATCCGGGAGAGGAAGCAGCTGCAGTAAAATCAAGCGGCCTGGAAAAAAACCAAATTGAATTGTTGGCCCAAAGGGAAAAATGAAGAAAAAATTGCAGCCGCAAGCTTAAACACTAAGGACATATACGCAAAGAGCGGCCTGTGCAAAGGCTTTTTCGTTATCTTTCATGTTATATATATATATATATATATATATATATATATAAGGAAAAAAGAAGGCGATGATAAGGGTTCTGATTAAAGGAAACAGCTAACAAAACAGGTACCATTGAAAAAATTTAGCGTTAAAGAGATTGCAAGTAATAAACAAGCTATTATTATTTTAATGTTACTTATAGCCGGCGCTAGAAGTGAGAAACAGAATAGGACGCATTAGAAAAACTGATCGCTTATGCGAAAATGGGTGAACTGGGCTAACGTGACGTTTTTGGGTTCAGTCTTATACAGACAGAGGAAAGCAATGTTGTACGAAAATAGATGCCGATACAGCTTGAGTCATATGTGCTGCAGTAAATGCAGCCATATCTGTTACCAAACTGAAAGAGGATGTCCCGTAAGAAGTCAACAAAGTGTGTATAGACTGTTGTGCAATTTGATGTTAATTCATTCGTATGTACCTTATAAACTTTTAAAAACCTACAGGTACTTATGACCGTATCTGTCAGATGAGGTTACGTTGCAACAAAGGCTCTAGCATCACTCATTGTGATCATAGAGAAACTGTTGCTGTACTTCAAGAAGGTAAACGGTTGTTCTACTCGCACTTCACCTGTTCATTTTTAGGAAGTTTTAGAAACCGTGTGGAAATCAACAGGATCTATATAGGCCATCATCGCAACTGCTGTCCTACATCGCTCTTGTTATTATTACTGCCAAATAAGTAATGATAATAACAATAATAATAATACCTGGTATGGTCAAGCCTTATTGACGTTATACATATGGTGTCCGTAGCGTTGTTAAAACACACAGTGAATGTTGATCCTGTTTTTTTCTGGTTTCGAACATATTTACACTAGCCATTTCGTAGGCGAATGATGTCTAGCTATAATTAAAATAATACCAGCGGTGTTGTATACACAGAGATTTCTATACACACACCTTCAAAAGGATGAGTTGAAAGTTTGTACGATTACTAATTTGACTGTGATTGTCTAATATATCAGACTGAATAATATC
Organism: Varroa destructor; assembly: GCF_002443255.2. Classification (NCBI taxonomy): domain Eukaryota; kingdom Metazoa; phylum Arthropoda; class Arachnida; order Mesostigmata; family Varroidae; genus Varroa; species Varroa destructor. Next base: position 54,679,231 of record NW_019211454.1, on the reverse strand, counting down.
TATCACATCCACTTTGAAAAAGAGCACTTCAGAAAAAAAGTCATAGACCTGAGATAAAAAGGAAGTGACACCGTTACGTTAGTTTACCAGTTGTGGCTGAAGAAAAGCTTCAAACACGTGTGCTGCATCGACATACGTCGTACTAAGTGACATAATAGTACGTTGTCAAAATATGTATTGATTAGCCAGCTGATCAGCTAAATGAAAAAAAAGGTAAATTATAAAATTGAGTGTAATTGAAACGCATCACTATTGAAAATAGTACGCTATAATTCATTCTTGCCTCAGAAAAAAACTATTTTAGGCCATAGCTAAAAGAAATCCTATCAACCAACGGTTCTATCGAAGCTTTAATCGCATACTGACTAACGGTATAATGCAATAAAAATTTAAAAGTTAATGGACTGACCCCCGCCGCCCCCGCCACCGCTCCCGCAAGGAATATATTTGAGCGGCAGAACGTACGCCGTTCCCGGGAAGGATAATGCTGCCTGTTAGATTCGGATGGGGTTCACCTGGTTGATTGTCCGAAGGCGGGAACAAGAGCGATGCCATTGTGCTGTAGACGCCGGGGTCAACGCATTTGTTACGATTGTCAAACTTCACTTCACTTTATTACATATACAACTAATATAAGATACTTATTTATCTATTGTTTGATGTCGATTAACCAACTATGGTTACAACAGAGCCGTAATAGAGCGTGAGCTAGAGATACGAGAGTGACATCGTGTTACCAGTCTAATGAGCATCAGGCCCTCACATATTTACAGTTCGCTCTCAAGCAACTCGAAGGACAAAACATTTATCCTTTCAGCGAGAACAGCGGAAAGGCATATCGTTGCGTTACCATCGCCAACAGAGGTACAGCAGACCCCCTCAGGGGTTAAGGGTGCTTACTCGACGCCATTCAACAACACACTAACTTTTGGCGGCTTCTGCTAAATTACATCCTCGACCCAGACGGCCAGAAAGCTGGTGAATTTGGTGAACACGAAGCCTATTGGAACCACCCGGACAATACCAGAATAAGCGACTTCTATAGCCTGTCTCACACAGAGGGCCTTTCTGTCTCAACTGGAGAAAGCGGTCCTTGGGGGCGTCCTGAGCATTCGTTCCAATAGCACCAGTATCGCAACTTTAGCTATGACCGCCAGATCGTCTACATAGTGGACGCCGAAACGCCATTACGCCAGTTATGATAATAGGTAGTTGCTTCCAGGCTGCTACTTCTCTCTTTGGTACCGTCTTTCTGCCTTATAGGTTCGGGACCTAGGCTCGGCGAAATCATAGTGAGAACCACTTCTATTGCGGAAAAGTATGGCCCATTGTTTGAGAACGAGTTTCTCGACTTCGCCTGTTTCAGGCTTGGTTCAGCAAACAGTTTTATACTGAGCAGATTGGTAGAAATGGCCGCATCATTGTAGGAACAGTACCGGGTCATCGTTAGGCACGCAGATATACGGTTCGGGCGGCTTCGTCATTTTACCACCATCTAAAAATACAATAGATTATGGAGGGCCTGCTCACATACATGAAAGAATCATTGATGGTGGAATCATTTACTTTACTTGATTTGGTTACGTACAGATAGAACTTTAGTACAAAGGGTCAGTTCAAACTAACTTGAGGACCGTATTGGTCTGTTAGTAGCAGGCCCGATCTCAGTTATTCCTTCCACTGCAGAATTCAACATACGAAGTGCTTCCCTCGTCAGATGCTGTACCCTTTGTTTAAATCTATTTGGAATTATTCGAACAGGAACTTTACTTATGGGTATTGATTATTAATGGAAGCCAAGCATCACGAGGCCGAGTCTGATAGACTGCTTTTAACGTAATGAACTTATATTACTGCGAACGGTGGGCGTGCAAGCAGTACGTTATACATAGTATGTGAAGCAAAGTTTAACCTGTCTTCTTGTATTTGTCGAATTAAATCGACCAGAAACTCTGCCTAACCAGCTTCGAGAAAATTGAAACAACAGATGATACTAAGATTGTTACCATCAGATAGAACTGAAACAAAATTAAAAATTAAGCGATCACAAATCTTCATTTCTCCATAACATGTAATAGCACCGTTGTTGATCCACCGATTATTACATCAATTTCATCTTTTTATCATCATAGCGGATTATACATAGCCACTGAACTGTTGGAAGGCGAGTAACTTAGAATTAGTTCTTATTATTTACTATAATTCAGTGACTTCAATTTCTCCGTCTCTGTCGCATCATCACACAGCGGCAGCAACAGTGAACTTATTATTGATAAAAATAGCTATCCGGCAATGAGAGCAGGCCAATAGATTCCTGACTATATCCAAGTCACGTCTGCCAATGGCTTTCGCGACAGACTGGGCAACTGCTCGCTATGATACCAAAGACACGGCCGTTGTCAAATCGAGGGCAGCGGCGTGGCAGCGGCGACGGCGCAGTCAGTCTAAGCGCGGACCACGGTGTGGTTTTTTCGTACCTAGAGGAGAAGTGTAAAGTGAGTGGGCCGGTGTACAATGGGCGCAAATGGAAATTGGGCAAGAAAGGGCACTGGCCGTCGTTTTTTCCGTTGTTGTTGCTGCTGCTGCCAAAATATCTGTGCTTCTTCTTCTCCTTCAACACGTAAATCAACGAATAGCGACGCACGTTGGCGCTGGCGTGAATTCCACAAGCGACATTTGTGCATGAAGTTTCAAAACGTACGGGGCAAGGGGGAGGGAAAATGACGTAAATTGTACCATATTTTGGTTTCGCCGAACGTACTGCTATAGCACTTTGGCTGGCTACTCAGTGCATAACGACTTCTGCGGCCGCACCAGTCCAGCGCAAGAGCAGAGAATACGGGGCAGTGAAATATTAAAAGTTTTCTATCTAGAAATACGCAATGGGACGGAAGGACGGGCTAATGGCCGTTACGGTCGAATTACAGATATCGTAAGAAACAACGATGTCTGTTAGTAATATGGGGAGGGAGAGTATAAGGATACGAGAGCAGATACGAAAGCGATACCCTATACAGCCAAACTGGTAATGGGTAGGTAAACGAAAAACATGTTTTTAAATAAGCTTTCATTGTTTGTTTATCATCAGGCAATTGTAATTATTTTATTATTTTCTATCATTCTCTTTGTTGTGGGTAGAATTATTACCACTACCGCGACTACAATAAACCACATCGTTGTTACCTAACTCTGTAGGCGATTATATCGTAACAGCTCGCTTTCGACCTATTCAAAATAGGCCCTTATCTCATGCATTAGATGCTTATATATACATATATATATGCTCAGTAGTACGTGGCCATTTCGAATAATGGCGTCATACTTGTTAATAACACACTGAAGCGTACTGCTTTTGCCTGTAATACCACGTTGTTTTTGTCGCTGTCAAATTAATGAGACGCTACTGCCCGGGGCTAGTCCAGTGAGCACCCGAAGCTATCGGCACGCGTCCTTTATCCATATATGCGCCTATATGTGGTATCCATTGCGTTGCTGCTATCGTCAACATCTCTAAGTCTGTACGTATTTATGCTACGCATCACACAGTATCGATACGTCTGTACCAGAACGATGTATAATACAGTAATGGTATCGCTAGCAATTAGCTGACACGGTTAGATCGGATGAGAGATCGACGGTGATCCAATTTTAACGCCGAATTCCTTATACATCCTTATACGATGAATAGCAATACGCAGATCACTTCCTACGTGGTCAACGCTGCTATTATTATTGACGGTGTACCGGTCAGCAATCTGCGATATATCTCTTCTATGTACCGGGGTCGGGAGGAGGGAGATGTTCGATTTTGTGGGGGTCGATGAGGTGAAGGCCGTTCTCACATTGCATGATGTCAAGAACTGAACGTAGCAGCTGAGGGTGCTGACGCCATGGCGCAGCAACGTTGAGTGTAGGTTCAATAAAAGGCTTTCGATCCGCAGCAGGAGTACGGTCGAGTGATGTAATTCGTACTGCGTGCAGCTATCGTTTGTGATAGCAGAAACCAACTTGGACCTGCGCAACTGGTAAGGTACTTCAATCGGCGTGAAGTACCATGAAGCGATGTGATATGTCAGGGTGACAAACAAGCGAAGTGGCGCCAACCCGTACAACTGTGACGTTCTAAATTTTAAACCAATAGACACATTTCTGATGTGGTTCATAGCCGCTGAATGCCATTATATATACGCATATATGAACCCCTCAGATTTTCGTTTTTTTTTTTTGTTACGACTCCAATTGTAATATATTCCTTGAAATTGAAGCTGGGTAAAACGTTTGGTCTGTTCATGTTTGACGGAGGCAGCCATACGATAACTTTGCTAGTACTATTAAACATCCTTGCTTATGATATCAGAAAGACATATATACCGTAATGTGGGTTTTATGTATATATGTTATGTATAATAGACCTCCGTTGTGATAGTGGTCTTTCTAAAACAAAAGATTGTAGATATATTAGCACACTACCGCAATTGGCTCACGTTTGACAACGGAAAAATTTCAGAGCGGCAATTTCGAACGTCCCGGCGTGTCGCTATTCACTGAATTTCGAAAAGGTCTCGACTAAAGAGCATACGTTTATAATGAAACAGCGATAACGCTCTCATCGCGATGGGTTATTGCATACGTCTGGAAGTTACAAGAAGCTCCTGGATGGACGAGTCAGATTTAGAATGCCCTTATGAACACGGGCTCTGCCCCATTAGAGAAAGTATCTAATACGATAACATACAAATAAGTAAACGATACAAACGTAAGCACAAGCCACTATCAGTTGGCAAAAAGTGCGCGAACGACCACATTAGCTCTATTGCGAAAAGATAAATTTAATACAGCGTTATTATATGAACAAAGAATATGTAGTGTACGCCCATATTTGAGACCGCTGTTAAACTCGAAATATTACAGAAATTAATATATTTCATAATACTAAATTTGGTATTATCAACTGCCTATGATGGGCTATGCAGGTGTCAAAGGATGCCACACTCGCGCAACCTTTGTAATGATCTATGTGACAAAATCCGCGGAATACTACACAATAGTTATATCCACTTAATAATATATATATGTAGAAATAAAGGAGAGGAAGCTACGAGTGAGCGTGCAACGGCCTTCACCATCATCGCGTGTACCGTTAACAGCAGGCAACGTTAAATGTCGGTGCTGCCCTATGATCCACGGAAGTCCGTAGCTCACTGTCGTCACCATGGCTGTCCGACTTTCCCTGATAGTAGTTGGCCGACATCACTGCAATAGCTGCTGCTGCCGCTGTTATACACTGTGATAACAATGAGTCGCCGACTGACTGGCAGCTCCAAGCAAGTATCTATCGACCGATTACGCTGCTTCCGTTCCCCCTCTGCTCCCTTTCTCATTAGAGTAGCTAGACAATTCCTGTGACACTGGCCTTCGCTTACCCAGACCTGTCACCGTTTTTCTTTAACGGCTGCATCTCTATCCTATCGGACTTCCCTGGCATCGTTTCTCCTTGGCAACCGTGCCATCTTTTCCAGGCCACGACAGTCATTGACGTCGTCGCCCGTTGCCGCCGTCGTTGTAACACGACAACCGAGTTGCGTCGGCTGTCGCAAATGAAGTAACATAAAAACTGGGAATAGCGTTTTCGTATATACGGCCTCAAAAGTCACTCGGCCGCCATTTCGCGGGTGGATACCGATGAATACAATGACGTATCCAACACAACATCAAGAACAGCCACAGACATCAGCAGCGGCTCTGGAGCCCTCTTGTCCTTGGCTTGCACGCAGTTTTCGTACAGATGCTACAAGCACCACACGTACAGGTGACTGTATACCGACTCTTTTGTACGGCCCTTGTGATATGGGCTATGCGACAGAGGGCTCTGCAGTACAACATACAATGGACATAGCTACAGCACAGTGTATACACCGTGTGGTTTCCAGTAAGCCCTTGCTGTACACGATGTCTATGTATATTGCCATAGATAAGGTTGAGCAGTAGGAAGTGCTACGGGAGCCGTCGCACAAATGAGTCATCGGAGCCGGAACCTTTGGGGCTCGCTCGGATACTGCGAACAGTTTAAAGAGGAGGGATCGTGCGATTGGGGCGCGAAGACCGGGTGCCGTGGTTGTAGTTCGCTGATGACGCTGTGTTTATATTATAGACACGAACAGGATAACCCAAGAATATGTGTCAACAACCTTATGTGGTGCTGGGCAGATCAAGTTGAACAAGTTAAAAAGTTAGGCCAGGTAAAGCGCATGGTGTGTAAGTGACAATACGTTCGTATTGGTAGTTGGTATGCTAATAATCACTACAAAAATCGAATCTAATATTTTTTTGAGTATATCTGAACTAACAAAATGACGATCACTATCGGAAAATGTCAATTTGTAAATCTGTCTTTGTTTAACTTATAACTTCTATGTTTTTGCTTATAATGCCGTTCTCTTCTTCGCTTCTCAGCTTCTTCGATTCTCGCACGAATACTTCTGTATGTAGAAGACGACGAAAACACTCTAAGAAATGCTAACGTTATATAATAATTTTTTCCTTTTTTATGGTAGCATTTTGCGAAGTTATAAAATCCTAGCTATATATATATATATACGGAATAACGACGCCAAATTGACTCACACAATGAATTGTATGATCGGTGACTCAAAACAATTACCTGGGTTATTTACAAATTTTAATTATAACGTTTCTAGTGGCTATGAAAACACGATTTCATAATAGCAAAGTCCACATCGAATTACTTGAGACAATTATTGTTTACCGATCGTCATTCTCTAGTCTACAGTACACCGCCTACCAGAACTTTATATTAGTTGAAAAACCCTAAACCTACCAATTCATCACGATAGTTAGTATATTTATCACTACTTACGGTTAGCTGATCTTCTGTTTGTCTTCTACTGAAATCTCCAAAAATCTAAGGCTTCCAATTACTATATCTTCTGCAGTAGACGATTAAGTTAAATACTGGATCGTTTTCAATCGCTTGGCCGGCTTGCGCGGGTCCGTCCAACCAACAATATATCCGCAGAAAGACAATGATACAAAGTGCAATCGGGTTCTACTTGAAGCCTTGCGGATAAGGCGGAGTTGAATATAGCGAGATCGAAAGAGCGCGGGCGGGGAAATATACTGTACAATTCAGTTCTGTGAAGAACAACGTAGAAAAGCACAAGGAAGCTAGAAGGGAGAGATGGAATAGTGGCGCCGCCAGGCGGATGTCGCGAGTGAGGAAAGTTCGAAAAAATTTGATCAAGATCGGGGAACTCCTGGGATAAATTTCGAAATAGCGCAAACGGAGCCGACGAACCGGACGGTGGCACACGATTTAGAAAGCAGAGACTAAGAGCAGAAACGGCTTTGGCAGGCTGAAGGTTTAGGCGGAAGAAAGGAAATAAAAGAAAACAAAAAAACCTAAAGTAAAACAGCAAACGTAATATACTAACATTATAATGTTGCAGAGAAAAGCAAGTAGTAGAAGTCCAGGAACGTATGCCCCTTTACAGGGCTGCTACTCTTGGCGTTTCTACCCAAAGTGCTGAACGGATAAAATGGGTTAAGACTTCGGATGTAGAGGGGAAGGATAGAATAGAGGGGTTAGCAAGTGGTCATATTTTGCAGCTAAATTATAGCTCTTTTTGTGCTTGACGTTTCTTTATCTCGTATGCTTTTACAAGTAGTTCCATGCTATAGCTTCACCGGCTACTGCAAAGTCGGCAAAGCTGTGCAGCCAACTACTGCTTTTCAGCATTCTGCGTGTGTCTGAACATTGCCAACCATGCGGTACGTTACTATGTTTCTGGTACCCTTAGGTGTAGGCCCACAGCAGGAGTAAGCTTGTCCGAACGCGTGTTTCCCAATACTGCCGTCACGAGCTTGAATGACAGCGCCGCTGCCCAAGCGGCTGCCATCATGTCTGTCTCGCAACAACCCGTCGAATCCAGTACAAACCAACCTCGTTTTCTCAAGTTTGCTTTTCCTCGGCTATTACTACTGTTGCAGGGGCTAAAGACTGTATTTAAGATCTCGAGTCGGCTTCGACGACCGGTGCAGCTGTTTGTGGTCTGCTCGCAGACCATGGCCCCTAACAGCTGGCGCCAGCCAGCTGGCTTGTTAACTAACGGCTAACAATACCCTAGCAGTGAAGAACATCTGTCTGTCTGTCTGTTTGTGTGTGTCTCTCTATGGAACGGAGGGGGGCTTGTTCGTAGTCGTGAAACCGGGCGGCCGATCCGCCAGCTAGAGAGTCGATGCGTGGCGAAAGCTTTAGAACAGACAAGAAAGACCAGAGGATGAGAAGGCCTGAAATAATAGGCTAAATAAAAACTGATATCGGGTTTGCTTAAAGGCAAGCAACGGCGGGAGCAGACCAACCACTTTGAGTTGAGTCATTGTAAATAGCATACTAAAAAAGCAACGAAGAGGACAACGAAAAAGAAGCGCTAAAAGAAGAGTAGTTTTGGTTTGCTGAAGGTTTTTGCCATTCTTTGTACTGCTAAAACGACGATCGAATCTTTTTACCAAAACTGCTCCTTGACTTAGCCAAAAGCTTTGGCAATCTACCGCTTTAGACAATTACAGTCTACGCTTAAGTACACTGAGCTATAACTAGCCAAACCCCTCTTGTGAAACTGACTGCAACCAACGTGACCTTATTCGATCTTCGGAGATAAACTCTTTATCGATTTGCCTTTTTTTTGTTTAGATTTAAAACACCTAATTGCCATAAACGCATGCCACTCATCACTAGGGGGCGTGAATGAGTCAACATGTCTTTCGACGATGACGAATCGGTCTTGTAAAGTTCGTGGAAACGTTTATCGTAGTTAATGCTAAGACTATGCTCTGATTCGCTCATAAAATTCACGCAAATATAAGACCAGAATAGAATTAGGCCAAATGACAGTCTGAATGACTAGCCTTTAAATACTCACCTGCATCTTCATTTTCGATGAAGCCAACCAGAGTGTCATGATGATCACATTTTGCATGTATGCAAAGTAGAAATAGCATATAGACAGGCTGTTTTTATATTTCTGCAGTTGCGCGGAATAGGTCACGCGTCCGCGTGTTTATCTGGATGAAGTCGCTGTACAAGAACCAGGTACCGACTATGGCGTACCTCAAAATACCCTTGCGAACAATGTGAACTATTGTTGCTTCATTGGCGAGCCCCATGTCAGAGACTCGAATCGCTAGCGCGCTACTTTGCGCAACGGCAGATGCTCTGAGAAAAATTCACGCTCCAATAAATTTACTGGCGTTTCATTCATACGTAGATAATCGATGGTTGTCAACATAAACTTGAGCTAGACTATTTTGATATATGTAAAATGAGAAAGAGACGGCGTCATCGTCGATGCCATCACCAACAGCAGCAAACACAATAAGAAACAAATTCTATCGAGTAGCAGTAATGAAAATATCGCATCATCGGTAAGGTACAGAGGCAAAGCCGAATAGAAATGTTACATTACCTGTAATGAAGTCCCGCTGGGAACCCTGTCATACGCTACATAAAGCGATTACCCCAACTATCTTCCGGTGGCACAGAGTGTATGTATTTGATGTTACGCGCTATTATCTCGATACCATCGGCAATCAATATACGCATGCGAAGGCAGCAACATAATAGACCTATACGAACGGATTCTAATACTAACGAAAGCAGACAAGATCACGTGTATCTATCAAATGCTGAAACTATTCTTACTTTTATAATTACTATGTCCTATAAAACCTTGAATAATTATAATTAATAGTCATTATAATAGTACTGCTCGTAGTGGCAGCGGTCACGGCTCTGTAGGTCCGTGTTTGGCGAAGAACCGGTATACTGGTCGTATATGAAACGCGGCGATGATTGATCAAAGTGCTACTTTCTGTTTTTTTTGGCTAATTGACGTTAATCAGATGTGCTACCTTTTGTGCATATATATGTATATATATATATATATATATATATATATATCTGGGAACTGTATCAACAGCGACACGCCTATATATGGGCTTGCGGGTTGGTTGAGCCGTAATTGAAATATGGCGAATTATATTATCCTGCAAATCATTTTTATTTTCATCAGTCTGTAATTGTTTTTACCTGTTATAAGAAGTACACAGATTCTCGTTAGCACAAAAGCGCATATAAGTTTACGGAGTAAAGGTTTTGTCATTTGCTTGTTCGTATCGGCTGGCGTAGTCATGTTCCTGAAGTTTATTGCCAACATGGTTATCTTAAGGTTTACGGCGGAGTGGGTACATAATAGGAAGCTTATGGCAAATAAATATAGACCTGCCAATAGAGAATGCGTGTGGCTAGAACAACATGCAGAGTAGACAGAACGACATTGCGTGTTACCCCGTAGACTATATTTTTCTCTGTCCGGTTATGGAGATGATGTGAATTCCTTTGATTTTTGCACCTAGCAACAAATTGTTGATTGCAATGAATTGAACATAATCGCTCCTTGCTTGCCTTTTATCGTTTCACGATGTTAAGAAAGTCAACACTATTTGTTTTTTTCCGCTTTATCGCTTAGGCCTTATATCTGAGCCAACCTGGGTTGGCTCAGATATACTATCTAAGGCTATCTAAGGCTAAGCTAAAATTAAGTCGATGTTTACTTTATCGGGATGCAAGCGAAGCATATCAAATAAGATCAGATGATGCCCCTGCTATGTGCGTCGAATTTCCAGACAATTATCTTCGATGGAGTCGTTGTTATTCCCGCGAAGGCAAGCAACGATAGAGAAAGAAGCAATTGAGGCTCTCTGTACACACATGCACACAAAGGCACGGACCGCTTGAACAGCGATAGGACCCGCAAGGTCAATTTTCCGCTATCGCCCACTTAGACGGACTGCCTTCGGGCAACAAAATCTAGTCCGGATGAAGTTGGAATTATCGAAGTTGAGTCGCAAGGATTACGCAGTTCGAGCTGCAGGAAGATGGCTTCCACCCCCTATTGCAGCTCGTCTTGCTGCCGCCACTACTGCATAGGTCGAGATTTGAGTTTCCCTTCTCGAAAAAGCTCGTCATAGATTGAGAAATGCGCAGCGGAAGCATAAGCCAATAAGGGTGTGATTCAAGGGATATATAGGACTCTGTTTGATGTGTTTGATTTTAAGAATCGTTTGAATAGTATATTAGACTTTTGCGAAGAACTTTACAAATTGTTCATGACGTTTGTTATATGTAATGGATAGACGTAATTTCTATGGATATTTTATAGAAAAAAAAATGCTTCAGAATCACTTTTGTACTCATCCACTGCCTTGTATCCTGGCGCATGCCATCTGATGATAATACAGTGCATAATAATAGATACTACTATATAAACAAATAAATAAATGCTGCTTTTAAGGTCTAAATTTCAGTTATTACTGCGAAATCAGCGACTGCTATTTTGGCGTACTTGACGGGTTATATGGCTTGGGCCTGACCATTGGAAACGTATTTTTGTTTTATTCTGGGTCGATTTAGGTATATTGATACATATTACATGAATGTTTTTAGAAATTCATATACTGAAAACAAGAAAAAAAAACGTTCTTTGCGTTTTATCGGAAGATCGAATTAATCAACAAAGCGAACTTTTTATACTGCCGTATATTTATTTATTTTAAGATGAAGCCGTAGAGCTTTTTCGCCGAGCTAATATGGATAGATCTGGAATGACGCTGAGCTAATATTCTGGTAGAGGATAATCGAAAGAAGAATCCTACTATTAATCCACCAAAGAAAGACGACCAAATTAAATTACTGGCAACTGTCTATAGTTTTTTTAACACATATAGTCTAAGCTGACATCCTTCTTAAGTTGGAAAACGATAACTATCTTCACGACAGCGCAGACGATTTGGATGCATTGAAGATATTTACGGAGAAATTTAAACTATTATATCTCTTTTTTACCAGACTTCAGATATAATACTTTTTGTAGCTATTATAATAGCATCATTTCGAATGAAATTGCTACGCTTTAATTATGTACAAGTGCTTTCAAGCTGCTTTATTGTTTAGCAAATTTGCTATATGTAGCCTGTTGCCTGCGCTATACCCACCCTTATCACCGGACCTTTTTGCTCCATCTTTTATAGTGCTTTTTAAGCGTTCAGTTTTATCGTCTGTCAGGTTCTGCTAAGGAAGTGCGTATGGGTGTGACAGGAATCCACTTTTGAAAGACAATTAGAACTCTCGTAAACAGCGGTAAATCACGGCGGATAAGCGTAGTTTGTGGCCGCGGTTTCTCTTCACCGAATGTCCATTTCCAGTGGTTGCTCGGTTCAAGTAAATACGTCTGGTAAAACCAGTTTTTCGTTCCGCATCATTTTTGCACTGGGCAGTCGGACCTTTTTGCAGTAAAAAGACCCACCGTCGATATACAGGAAAGTCACATATAGACAGACCTAACGGTATCGGTAGCAAAAACTCAAAGATCACTTATATGCTTCTGATATCTACCTCTGTGTTGGGTTGCCAATAGAATCGTGACCGCAACGCATTTCCTGATCACCAGACCCTTTTGTCCATTTCGTCCGCAGACGAATTCCTGATCTGATGCCTCGTTCGAAGATGCCAGTACTGCACAAGCTGCGTCGTATGACGGACCAAATTGTTGGCGCTTATTGAAATGCTTCGGACGGAAAGGCCGAACAGGGATAGTGTTGGAAGGTTCTGGGATCGGAGTGAGGCAAGCTTAAATTAAATGGAACCATTTTTCCTTTATTGCCTTCTACTGACGGCGACTTCACCTCTGGGTAAGAGGTGGGAGAGGCGGCGACGGGAGGCCAGCAGTTTCTGTTTGAAACTGGAGTTGATGTAATCGGGTACGGTTCAGCGATATATTGTGCGCTTCTCCTTGTTCTCGTAAACTTCCCCGTTTTCTTTTCGGTTTACACACATCGCTGGTCGTCTAATTTAATTCGATCTGCTGGTCCGGGGGAGATAAAAGGGGTCGCTCACAGAAGACAAATAGTGGAATTGTCCTCAGTGACCCCTTTAAAGCTTTGAACAAGCATGGCTACACACAACGCGAGCGGCACTTGTGAGCGATGATTCAACGCAATGCTACAACTCCAGGATCAATAGCATCACTATTAACAGAACTCTGCTGTTCTAAGACTGTCGAGGTTCACATATATATATATATATATAAGCGGTTTGTTTTTCAAATAACACCTGAGGCTTGTTCACTCTTTGTCTGCATATGATCCATAACGTACAAGACGTTATCCAACATTATCCTGTTACTTGCCTCAACCTCAATAGTAACCCTATCTCTTGTTTTTTACATCCGGCATCATCGTTAGGCATTTCATCAGATGGCTGGCCATTGACGCGAAACAAAATGTATCTATGCCCTGATTCGAACGTAGCTTACAACGTATCCAGGGGTTATTCCAAGTAGCTCAGAGCGAATTTAACCCTGTTTGCTTTGAAGTCAGTTTCAAACTCGAATTCGTCCTGTTACATTGTTGGCTGTCTTAGCTGCTGTTCCATTAGTTTCTTCGTTGCACTTCTCTCATCACCTTTTTCCAGTAATTTTACTTCGTGGTCCGAGTTATTCCGTTACTGTGCTGTGTTATTCCATTATTCTGTTTAAGGGATCCAATTATCTTGTACTATAAAATTTCAGTTATCTCATAGCTTTAAAGGAGATTATTTATACACTTATTCCAATTGCCTCTTGATTCCATTTATACTAAGCTGTTATTGTTGGCCCGTCATTCCAAAGTTTCTCTATTGCAAATATTATACTGCCAGAGAAGTTAAGACACCCATACATTTCAGAAAACTTCAGTTCTTATCTAGAGCCAATCATGTAATATAGAATACGACTCTCTACCTAAGAAAAATCAATTTCTTTGCAAAAATCTAATTTTGTATCTCTTATGTAAGGCTCGAAATTAGCTGCTAACGAATTGGCTAGACCCATAAACTGGTCTCATCCGACGAATCTGGTGGCCCAGGCTCTTTGCGAAAGATTTCGAAAGATTCTTATACAGCAATTGACAATGCAGGACGTTTGCTTGGTGAATCTCGGTCGCGCAAAAATATAAGCGATTTTTCAGACGAAGGTACGGTCACCCTGAATCTGAATTAACTTGTTTGTTAACGCCTCCTCTTCGGTCCCTCTGAATTCTTTTTCTTGTTCATTTCGATTTCTTTTGCGTCTAACCGCACCCCTGCTTGCTCCTAAGGCTGTCGGACCATTTCACGAAGCCAAGACGGGCCTGTTGCGAGGTGGACCTTCCTAGGAGAATAAGTTAGGTGAGGGGGATGATGAAGAAGAAATCAAGGGTGGAAGAGAACAAAGAATGAAACTACGAAATTGGCTGTGCCGGAAGTCTAGGTACTGGCTATAGGCCATGGTATGACGAAAAGGCATCTGCGGTAGTCGCATTCGTGGTAGCAGCAGCAGCAGCAAAATATTGACGCAGGCAGCGTACCGGCCTTGGTCGTCAGGCTGGATTTATGAGTCCAGTGGTAGAGGATCAGCAAAAGGATCAGGATTCCCAGTCACGTCTATAAGCGCGTCATCATTCACTTTACTAGAGGACTGCTTTCGATCTGCTTCCGCTTTGCCCTTTTCAAAACGGAAACCGAACACCAGCCACCATGGCCACTAAGACCGCCATTGTTGTAACATTGATTCGCTCTTTGTCCTGCCTGTTCGTTCTCCGGCCCGCCTGGCCTTTTTTAGCTGGCCTATTTGACCGACCAACGCAAAACGCAGTGTAATGGTCAAAAGACTTCTGACCAAAAATCGACTGTGATCAGTCTATATGATGCCGCCGTGACGTTGGAACGAAAGCAGCGGAGCAGGACTAAAAAGACAACCTCGCTGCAATTACCTAGTCTAAGGGGCAACATTGATGACGCGGGCGATAGCGTCAGGAACAAGGACAACGGCCAGAATTGTCTGACAAGTGGTCTGGCGGTCCACGAAGCAATGGTCCCACGCAGACGACAGCTTCTCCTCTCGAACACCTCAGCTGTAACTGCACACCAAGCGCAACAGTTAAAAACGATCGGGACAGCCGCAGAAGCCAAAAGCGGGTAGACGAACATTTCTGTAAGAGGACGGAATTTAAAATGGGGAAAAGGATAGCAGCTCGTGAGAAACATCGTTGGCGGCTCCGTTAATGCTGCAGGCATAGCTTTTGGCTGTTGACTGAGGAGCCTGAGAAAAGCTAAATAGAAGAACGAACCACCAACGTCACGATCAGCAGCAGCGGCGACTCGGTTTGCTTTAAGTCAGCCAGCATTAAATCAGTAGACGGCCATTCGGTCAACCCATGGGAATTTAACTTGGGTCACGAGATCAAATTGAGTTTTTCAATTTCTAACGTAATTGTTCTACGGCGCGATTGCCTCTTCGTGGCCATACTGCTGCTTCTATACGGCAGTTCGTGCAATTGTTGACGGTGCCGATTCAACAGTTGGTGACCTCATATATACTTTATACTGCGTAACTCTGCTATATTGTACTACCGTTACTGGCTGCGAGGGAGGCATGAAGCGTTGGCCATTACATAATTTCTCTACACGCAGGGAAGCGAAGTTATTGTGAATATATGGGAAGCTTACATCCGCTATACGATGTATCCAAAACGAAGGTTTTAGTTGGTACTAGGTTTATCTTCTCGTGGTGACCTGCGCGGCCCTGGAGTACTCGGTTGTCCGATCCATTGTAGGTAGCGAGAAACAAGTCGCAATGGTCAGAAGCAGCCAATCTGTATCTAATCTTGTCATGTTAGTGAAGAAATAATGCGTCTGTTTGAGAGGATATATTTCTTTTTTGGATGTCACCACTTCTCTTGTTGATGCTGCACCCTGTTCTATCTGTGTTGTGCTCGTTTGACGGCTACTAGTATACCATGGTCACTCTGGCTTAGACGACTGGGAAAAAATAGAAGCGTCTAAACAAGACTAGCATATTATAAGCGGCTACTTGTTATCATTGCCAAGCAAAATTTATGAGATGCCTTTTGTTTTTTGTTAACGGCTAGTTCCGATACTGGTTTGTAGGATTTTCCAAGCTCCAGCGGGAAGGGGGGCAAGCCTCAGGGAGTACAGAGGTCATGAGGGACGGCAGACGGAGTCGGACGATGAAAAAGCACAAATTAGAAGGGAGATTATAGAGACTGCAGTAGCGTACTTCCTGTAGCAATACCTAATCGAGGCGGTAAACAGTAGTGAACCCGAAAAAAGTTATCAAGGCCATTTTGTGTATTTAACAGCGATGCATTAAAATAGAGAAGGCAAGAGAGCAGTTGCTTCACACAGAGTAACTTCTAAAGCTACCGTCTGCGACGAGATCATGGATTTGACAGACTCGGAAATGCATTTTTGACCGAGTTAGTCCATAAAGGAGCAAATTTATGCGATCGAATTTATGAACGTCCCGTATTGAGTCCTCATGGCCAATTGTACGAATGCGCGGAAACAATGAATTGTTTGAATGGTTTCACTTTTAGTCTTTTAGTTTTTTTTAAGTAATGATATTATGTATCTGTCTGTCATCGATTGAGTGTGTGCATTATTACGATAGCTTGCAAGCCTTATCGTACTTCTTTGAACGTAAATCTGTTGCTTGCAATATATACTCTGAAAATAGAAACGACCAAATCGTATCGATGGCAAGAACAAACGTCGACTCTAAGGTCATAGATTAGCTTCCCGCCGTCTCGTTATCTCAACTCAAGGGCGTTACGTTACTTTCGCGAAATATCATACTAAAAGCATCTATATAATATAAATTAGACATATTTATTATTGTACATGGGCCTAATTAACGTATTTTTGCACATGAGCTACGTATCCGCGTACCTACCTATATTTCAATAGAAATGAATTTGGATAAAGAGGGCGTGCACAGGCATCGCATACATCGTACAGTGAGCATTGTTTTGACGAGCACAGGTGTAAGTATGCGATCCTCGTTAACGCACACTCCATCTTTAATGAGCGAATACATTTACGCATAACATCGTATTTTTAGCAAAAAACATGTTATTTCAGCGTTATTACTTCGCTGTCCGATGCAGCTGGCCTCTATTCCAAGGCCAAGAATATGTACGCACGCCGAATTTAGCGGTAGTCTGTCAAATTTAGTACCACAGTTCGATTATGAAAATTCATCGTCACCACAAAGTAAAAATTCGGTATGCCGGACTATATCGATTATAAAATGTCAACGATTTAATCATCTCCATAGAAATAGGTGACTTGCGTGTATGAGGTATACTCTTAATGCTTTGTAAGCACTTATCGGAGTCGGATTGTTATTTGTATAATAATGTATGTTATTGTGGTATTTAGTTCAGTAATGAACATAACTAAAGAACATTATGTCTTTTTGATTTGAGTAAACTCCCTCATATTTGGTATGACTACATACGTAATACAGCTTCAATCGGAGGGCTGATTAAGCCTGAAAATTTTCTGAGATGATGATGATGATGGCGTGGGACTCATCGGAACCGTACACTGTACAACGCCTTGCCCCTATAAAAAAGTTATTTAAACATGGACGTACAAAAAAACATACTGTAGATACATGCTCATAGATCGAGTGATCCGGTAAGATAGGTCGACGACGATTGCCATGCCGCAGCGGACGAATTTCGTGTCTCTATCCATCGATTCACAACAACGACAGCGGACGACCGCGTGCAAAAAAAGCACGATAATAGATAGTTTGGCTAACAAGGCAGTTTGTCGATAGAACTTGATTCCCATATAAAGTGGTCAAACTTTAAATATGGAGATTAAACAGAGTAGTTACGAAATGTTCATTGGTAGAAAATAGATAGGGATGACTGGACAGAAGCTGAGCTAGTGTATGAACTCTGGGTTAATGTATTATTCCTATGTCATTCCTCGCTAACTGAAATAATAGTGGTGATGCAAGCAATAGTGAGAGATGTTGCAGTGCGTTAATGGGAACTCGTCATTATTTATAGCACTCTGTACATTTTATTCCCTAAAATATGAATTGAATTAATGTTATTTTGGAACCCGCTTGATTTTGGCCTTCGTTATGTTGGGGTTACATTGAAGTAATGTATATGCAAAGAATGGAACGGTACACGCATCGGTCACCGAAGTGTAAACGATTTGTTAGAAATGCATGATCGAGGAAAGTCACGAGGGTTTAAATTTTTACATGATCGCTTTGATCCTCGCCAATACAAAATGTGAGCCTTGCTTTAACCATCATTCGAATCTTGAATTGATGCAAGCAGAAATTGATTTCAGACATAATTTGAATCGCCAACTGGTACCGGTTAATGCCAACAGTGCATAATAATAGAATCTTGTTTATTTCGAGGACAGTCTCAGGGAAACCTTTAGATAAATTAGGCAATCTGTCCTAGATAAACGCTGTAAGGTTCGTTTAGATTGACTTGCTTATACTAATTTTGCGCTCATTTCTGATCCCAGAAATGGCTGAATACGTATACGAACTCCGAAGACCGTTTAACCTAATCCTTGCCTTGGCACTTGGTAACCTACCACCGACAGGCGCCTCTCTCTCTCCCTCTATATATATATATATATATATATGCATATATACATATATGGAGAAAAAGAGGTATCCATTGCTTTGTTTCTGGGATTTTGAGGTAACTGATTGTGACTATACAGCACGGGTGTTGGCTCACTATTGAAATTTCAAATATGAAAACTGCCAACGACATAACAATGAATTTTTTAGTTGGTCAAAAAATTATGTATGTATTTTTGTGTTTGTTTGGAATTCCTATATTCAGATTAGTCAATTATTATACTGACAAATTAAATACATTTCTATTGGACGGCTTTTGACTAGGACGATTCAGTATTCAACTGGTCCTTATCATCCTAAGTCAAGTCAGGTCCACAAAACGATCAAGTCTGTCGGCTAAGCTGTAAAGCTGCAAACTATAAACGTCGGTTCCCCATCTAGTATTAATTTAGACGTGTTGTTTTTACACTATTTGTTTCCAATATCAGCGATATCACCATCTGCACCAGCAGCATAAATTGCCCACGCAATCCGGCTTTGTCCTGCAGTCTAGCATACTAGATAAAAATTTAGGCTACTCTTGAATCAGTTACAAAGAAACTTAATATATATGAGGAATACGCAAAGCAAGGGAATCGAGCGTCACGCCGCGGGTGGATCGCTCTCTGTGTGTGTGTATATTGAAACATTGAATAGCTTGTGGCTAATTGGTCCAAAACAGCATTGTCTTTGTTGTATGCGCGTTTGCTATTACTGAGACGTTTGTTTGATCGGAGCTCTCGCCGGTGTTACCATGGCCTTTGTGACGCGCAACAATTGATTGGAAAGTGTAATTTTCGACGTCATGCAGCTTTCTTTGATCAAGGAAACTGTGATATATGTACTTCCGAAGACGAGCTACAATGTTGTATATAGGCCAAAACAATCTATACCTTAATCAATTTTCACAAAAGTTTCACGTACTTTTATTGCATAGACAGTAAAGTAAAGTGTAAAGTGGTACTTATCCGAAACGTGTTTATGCCTAAACTTAGAGCCATTCATGGAGGGTGGCTATTACGGCAGCTTTGTGTAGCTTTTGTATAGCCTTTTCTTCTACTAAATCGTTACAATTGTCTCGCCGCAACAACCTATATGCACAATATTTATGATCAAAATGCAATGCAAGATCGCGGCCAACGGCAAGCGCGAGAAGTTAGACCGTGATGGTATGAATGCGTGGGAAAGGCTTCAAAAGGCTTTTTCATGTCATTCATTTGACTACCAGCAGTTCTTCGCGTGCTTTTGAGAGCAAAGCGCCATCGTATGAACCCCTCTTTTGTATGTCTGCGCTCATACAAGCCTCCTAATGCACACGACTAGAAATGCAATCGCACTAGTTTGCCACGCAGACACATACAGAGTTATTTAGGCTGGGCTCCGTGTTTAGAGAGAGTGGTTTCGAGCACTGCAAGATGAGATATAGCCGCTTCCATCGTAAGTGCGGAAAATGAGAGCCCGCAGCGCCTGAAACGGGGGCGGACTCGGCGTACCATAAACTCCGGCAGGTCTAACGCAAGGCGGCTGCCGTGGAAACTAGAAAAGAAGGTTGCGAGAGGAACCTACCATACTCTCACGGGATGTTGGTCCCTAACGAACGCGTAGAGTCAGAGGGAGAAGGCTAAAGGCCGATAGGAGTGCAGGTGCCGCCACTGCTACGTTTACACCTGCTGTTGTCGTCCTCACGGATGTAGCCAATGAAGGAGAGGCGAAATATTATAACGGTGGTACACAGTGTTAGTGTTAGTATCTACTGAGGGCTGCTAGCGTCTGAGGAGTGTTCGTAAATGCTAGATAGTAACAAGGAGCTCGTTTCGAGCTCATCGAAAGTCTCTTTTACAACTACTTCATAAAGGCCGATAGACCGACAAATGAACGTAACACATAGGGGCATCTGCTTCCATACTTAGACAATAAAATGTCGCGGAAAAAGGAATATATAAGCGGTATGAAAATGGAACAGATCTTGTTATTAGCTGGTGCGTCCCGCGGAAATGAGGGCACAAACAGTGTCGATTGGCGCCACAGAGCAACAATGGAGAATATCCGTTTCTGCAGAAAAACGTCGGCAGGGAGAGCTGGCCTAGATATTTTGCGCTTAAGTTTGGCAAAATCGTCACAGCCGTTCATAACCGGTTGACATGCACACGGTATTATTACAACGAGCAAGGAAGCACGTAGGCGGTGGATAAATTACCGGTCTTTGCTTGTGTCTATAGGTATCTGTTTGTCGAGTATTTTTTGTGTTTATTCATTTTTATCAAGTAGATCCTTGGGATTGCCAGCTTCAGCAGACTACACAGGCTTTAAAGGGACAGCAAATGGCAAAAATAAACTATGTTTGCAAAGTATTAAACAGGTAAAACAAAGACTTTTTTTTAGCTTGATGATAACCTCTTACAAAATTTGTGTAAAAAATCCTTTTCAAAAGATATCTTTATTTAGTTGTGTAGTGTCCGTATTTAGCATCGTGATTACGTACAATAGATTTGTTTATAGACGCAAGGTATAATCATTTCGCCTGGTAGTAAGAAGAGTAGTATCGATAAAAATGGTCGCTTTAGAGCTGCTACAAGCACCACATCCCGATTGTTCGGCTGGAATTTTAGTTGGCGTATTTCAATAGAGCGTATTTGTTATTGGCTTATCGTAAATTATCCTCTAATTGTAAATAGTTTATGCGCTGAATTCACTGAGAGAAACCTCCGACTGGCCACCTATTGTAACTAACGGCATAACCTAGCAAGATCAAACCACCTATCGCCCACTTCGAAGCCCGCTGAACCAATTTCTGTAAAATTGCGACGAAGCAGAAATGAAAAAGGCGAATATCTTTGAGATCAGTGGCTTGATGGGTAAGCTGCAATGTGTGGGACACCCATTGCTACAATGAATGTCCCACTGCAATGAAGCCGTAACTAAAAGAGAGAGAGAGAGAGAGAGAGGGAGACAGATGGAAGACCTGAGTGGGCTACTCGACTGAGTGAGCCGCACTTCAATAGGAAGACTTGGCAGTTCCCGAGAGGCATTTACTCAGCAAAGCGAGTTCGGCAAAGGAAAAGTCTGTTGCTGCAATACCTAGGCACTGACCGATAAAACCTGTAGGAAGACTTAAGTAAGAGAGTGATATTAAGCTTGGACACAGATGACATATGCACATAGACTCGCAAGGCACTTAAGTCGTAGAATTTGCTAGGTAGCTTGAAACTTGGTACTTGATAACGTTATTTATATTGCAAAGCAGTAAATTAAACATTTGTGCAATATGCATGACAAGAGCTATTTAGGCGTATACAGGTTCAGTTTTTGTTCTAGAGAGTGTGTGTTACTCAAATGTGAAACGCTTTTGGTAGCTCGCTCGCGCTAAAAATGACAAAAAGTCTTTTGTATATGCATTAAACTATGACATACTTAAGTCTTAACAATCATGAATTAAACTCTCCGGAATAACAAGCCAGCATTAGTATAATTATGAAATATAGTGCAAATTTCTCAGCAATTTTTCCAAGTTACGCCCTTGATTTCCACAGGAAGAAAAGTAATACTGAACCTTTACAACGCAAGGACTTTCGCTTTTTCTCAATATAGGATACTCCAATATATTCGTTGCATTTAGACCATATTTCTTTGAAACTGGAGACGAACGAAAGCACATGTTTAAAAAATCACAATTTATATAACCAGACTACATTCCATTAGTTTTCTTAGCGTAAAGCCCTCCGTTGATGATGCATTGGTTTTATTTTTCCTTCGGCAACCTTCAGATGCAACTAAGGAGGTGCCGCAAGTGTATTATTGCTGTTACTACCCCTACGATACCCAGCCTGGGGAAACGCGACGTTTCTGGAACATTTTGTAGATGTCACTGTTCTTAATAGGAATAAAACGGGCGAAGCGGACATTTTCTACGGCGAAATGCTATTTCCTTGTTCGCCACACTCCCTAACCACAGGCCCAGTTAATTCGGCCGTTATTATCTCGTTGCATGCTTTTATATAGCAGCGTAGGAAACAGTCGGTCTCTCATCAGATTTCAGGCCGTCTTGGCATCATTGGTAGTGGACAGTCGGAAATCGGACATGTAAGTGAGCGGGCTGGCCGGCAGTAAGGCAAGCAAGCAAGCAACCATGCATATTATACGACGACGACGACGACGCAGGACGCGGAACCCGCTTCACCCACCGGTTCCTCTCACTGCTGTAGGCAGCAGCGTCCACCAGAGCGCCGATGATAAGATAACACAACAGCTACTACGTACCAGCACCTAGTCACAGTATTGCACAGGCTATCATGCCCATCTCTACCATCAGCCATCGCTGTACTCCATGGACGCACCATGTTAGAACTTGGGTATGAAGACAGAGAGAGAGAGAGAGAGAGAGAGAGAGAGAGAGAAAGAGAGAGAGAAAGTTGGGATTCGGACGTCGCTGTTAAAGCTGTGGCTGACGATCTTGGCGCAAGGAGGCTGGGTCTTTTCCGATGGAACTGTCAGTCGAATCAGGACGCCTCCCGAAGCTGTGAGCCTATTGATGGGCCCTTACGCACATATCCTCTCATAGGCGGCTAAGCGATAGGTTGCTCGCCAGCGCACATGCACGGGAGAAGGGAAATGTGGCTAGGGACGGGTAAAGGCCACACGCGCAGCCTTTTTCAGGGGAAAGAAACTAGACACAACTCAATAGAAAAATAGGTGGAACGAGAGAGGTTTGGGCTCATGTTTCGGTGATCGCGTGTACTGGAAAATAGCTTTTTGTGCTTCAAATGTTTAGTACTGGCCTAGAACGTTTTATGTGAAGCTCCTGTCCAAATTATATTATATTTAGTTAGTGTAGCAGAAAATATTGGGAAAAGTACGCATTTTTTCAGTTTTTTTTTTGCAAGCGTTAAGCAAATGTACGATGTGTGAAATGTGATTAAGCCCTTATAATACTACATAAAATATACAACAGGATTAGTTTGTTCAGTCCTAATCACCACTTAGCCATAAACACATACAGCATCTAACGGACGTTAAATATGACGCATGGAGATTACGCAGAAGAAATTTCTACCCGCTTTTCTAATGCTGAGTAGCTGGTGGCAACAGTAACAGAGATATACATTGTTTCTATCTAATCTACATTGGGATGTCAATTTCTGTTGGTCTAACTAATATGTAGAGCTACTGCTGTTTCTGTTTCTGCCGTTACGACGCAGTTCATAGTACAGCAGGAAGCTCCCGGGAACAAGTTTAGCCAATGCTCCGCAGAATATGAAAGCTATAACGGTTTTTATAGTTGCTATTGTCGTTGCTGCTGTCCCCACTATAGAACTCTCGGTAAGGCTCGCTCACTGACTATGATTGCAGACGCTTATTAGCCGTCAGCCCGTTTCTATAAAGTAGGGAAGAAAAGGAACCGAACAATGGGAGCAAACCTTCGTTTGTCAGACGCACAACGAGTATACCCACACGTCAGGGATAGCTGAAGTGATGCCGAGCGTCGGGCTGGCCTACAATCGCCTGGCAGCAGTTGGTTTTCGTCATGGTAAAAACGGAATCGTGCCTACAGTTATCATGCGAACACGATCCGGCGAAGAGGAGGAAACCAAACGACAGCGGGCGAAGGGATCTGTGGCGCACGGTAGCCATGGTAGTAGTCGTTTCCGCATGATGCGTCTTAGCACATACATCTGACAAACAGCAACTGGTGCGTCTATGTCTGACAACACCGAATGCGATTATGGCGATGCTCTACGCTATGCTGTATCAAACAGCCTAAAGATGGTTCTGTGGCTTTCGTTCTGGAAGTTTTATGGTGAAAAATGCTCCTCGTAGTGGTTGACCAACGGAAAAAGTTGAGGAAATAGTCGCAAAAGTTGAGCAAGACCGACACAATAGCAGCCATGATATTGTCAAGGGACTAAACAACTACCAGCAAGCAGTTTTGAGCAATTTTAAAAAAGCTGACTAGAAAAACGGTGAAATGTACGATTGCAACACGCAAAATTATTTGATTGTGTTCCCATGCACGAAACGCAACAAAAGAGTGATGGATCGCATGCAAAAATAAAAGCCCAGGCCGACGCTGAAAAACGTGACGATGCCATGCGTTTAACGGGACTGGGAAGAAGTTGTGCATTATGCCGGGCAAGATGATTGATTCGAGCCTCTGTCGTCAACACCTAATAAGTTTGCAACGAGCTGTTGAATCGACTGGAACCAGTGAACAGAAGAAGCGTCGTCTTTTACCATGACACCTGCCCCGTATCATACAACTTCAACTATCCGGTAAATATGAGAGAACTTGAATGGGAAATACTATATAGCTCGGACCTTGCACCATTCGATTAGCAAAACTTCCCTAATTACATTAACATAGGTTCGATGAAAGGCTGTGAAGACCACTTGTCATAATCGCTTTGTTGTCCGATGACGAAATGATGACCTTACCAGAAAAATAGAAGAAGATCGTCGTTCAAAATCGCGCATATTTGGCTTGGTAACATTATTCTTAAGCGCGAAAAAAAATATTGATCCAATATCGTTTCCGACTAGCCAGTACGTATATTCACACCCTATTCAGCTTCTTTTGTTTACATACGGCACGTTAAAAAGGTCGTATTCCACAAATCGTACCTGAGCTCTAATGGAAATAACCTCATTCGGACTAGAAAGATTAGCAGAGCTCTCATTTCATACACTATAAACTGTTGCGTTACGTGTTGCGCTTTTTCAGTACTTGATCGGCCAAATCAGTGAATTGATGGGCACATATATACAATTTAGGAGTTTTCTTTTTCTTTCGATCGGCTGATTTGGATGTTGTGATCTAACATTACATATGCATACAGTATTCTAATAGTTTCTCAGTAATTATCAGGCCTGATCTGCAGAAAGCGTCAGAACACATGATCAGTTCCGTGTCACCGGGCGATCTTCGTTTTAATCTAGATGATGATGATGATAGGACGACATTATTACCACATCGAGTTCATTACGTTACGTTCGTGGGTGTCTCAATCAACATCGTCGATCAATAGGCCGATATTGATTATATACGTAGCTTACGTAGATTATATACGCTTTGATTAATTATAAGTCCAAATGAAGATTGAACTCTTATTAGTTTGCTGATAATTAAGAGCTGCAAGCGTGTTTGCTTACAAGTTAAAGTGGATTGAATTAAAAATTCACTACAAATCCTTTTCGTATAAAGACTATTTATCTTTTAGCTAATTCAAGGTTTCACGGAACCGAAACTGGTGCACAAGCTTAGGCTCTTATGGCACACAGTTAACTTACTAAGTTATTCTTCTGACAAAAGAACTGACCAATCATATTTTTTCTTGTCCTGATTTAAATGTTCTTGATCTGCTCTGCCTAGATGCTACGAGGCGCGATTGTGACAGGGTTATGGGTTCTTATCAAAGTATAGGTGGATCGAATGACTTGTTTAGGCTCGAAATATTTGCCTTGTCGCTATTGTCCACATAAAAAGAATAGCCTGCAGCTTCCAAAATAGGCGGGGCATAAACTAGGTTCTATATGTAGAGGGCTGAGTAAATATATATATATATATGTATAGCGCTTGGCGTCCAAATCAAAATTTTTCTCATTACTTGTTTTTAAAACCGTATGTAAACAAGAACAAATATTTTAACGACAGAAGTGTTCTTCTGGATCAATTGTGCAATGTTATCCCTATGCACCGCAGACACATCTTATATCCGGGATCTTAAATCCTCTCAAAGAAATATTTCTCATTTTGAAGCACACATTTCTTTTCAATCGTAAGCATGAGTCAAGCTATATTGGAGGGCGAGGAAATACGCTAAATGCGAAAAATTCAAGCGTACTTACATTTTTTCGTTGAGATCGGATCTGAAATCCCAAAAACTAGCAGTTTAAAATGGCCAAAAAGTTTGATAGAATGCAGTTGAACTTAATCTTTGCAAGCCCATTGGCAACTGGTACTCTGCCCTCCAAAACTGCCGTCAGCTTTTATAATATAAAGTATAATATAAAAATTCAAGTGTATCAGGAATGACCCTTTTGATGATTTTCCGAGTTCTCTAAGTTCGACTTTATTGGGAATCTTCAGATTTGCCTCATGTGAATCTTATTTAGGCCTTTTATTTCAAAAGCCCCATGAAAACAGGCAGTGATATAGATGATCGATGTTGGAAATTCGTTCGGCACATATACATTGCATAATAGCTGATCCTCGCTCTAAAAAAGGCACTGTTTTCCACCAGAATAAGTATATTGCTTTTTTCTCTAGAAAAATTAGCTTCATTCTAGTGCCAAAAATAGCAACTTGAATTCCCCGCCCTGTATGTATATGTGTGTTTTAGCTTGCGATCAAACAATTCATCACGTATAGCGCGAAGTTGAAAAGTTCATTGCTTACGTTTTAATAACAACATACCAATAATATCTGACGGCTAAGATATATTTTTAAAACAAAAAATATTCAAACTCATAATGTACATGTTTTTAGCATCATATAGATGAGCATCAATAATGTACGTAAGCCTAAACTAAGTTACATTTTATAGCGACTTGCTTCCAATGACCCAGTTTATAACGCTTCAAAAATATCACAGCATAAAAACAACAGATTTATGAGTTGATTACTAGGGAAAATGTTCGTACAACCCATTTAGATGAGTGGCACTGCTACGGAAGATGCCTGCAAATTGCATTTTGGGAATCCTTTCCCATGCGTAAAATTTTTCCGGTAGCCTGTGTTACGAATCTAATATTCTTGCTGGTCTGAGTAAATCTCACAATTTTACTCCCTTAAAATATAAATAACTAACCTTAAAATTGCCCTTGTATGAGGAAATATCGCCAAAGCTAATGAATTTTCTCGCAAAGACCTACCTTGGTCAAGAACGATACAGTTGTATAAAATGCAAACTAACGCAATGCGATGGACTGCGCGTACTCACCAATGAAAATAGGATTTTAAGGAGTAGGCCCTTGATATTATATACATCTAAGATGTATGTCTGTCTGAACTTAACTTTTAACTTTATTTCGTAGCTTCGAAGAGGCCAGACAGAGACCAAGGGCTGCATCTTTTCCAAACAGTCCCGGCAGCTTTTTCCAGAGCCCGCGGTCAATGCAGAGGTACATCAGGTTATTCTTGTAGTATTTTTTCTCTCTGCTTGCGTTGAGTAGACGGAAATCCCGGCCCTGCTGGAACTTTCGTTTACTTTTTTTGAGAACAGGGTTAACAACTTCCGCTGCTCTCTTTTGGTCTTCGGCGCCGGTTACTCTTTTGCTCCCCATCCCATTCCTTCGTTCTCGACGGCCCCCGATGTCTTCTCGCCTCCTCTGTTCTCCGGTGTATTTCAGGTCGGCTAGCCCGGAACATAGTGTCTCTTTGGTGGTTCTGTCTTGCCTACGTCCTCACGTACCTTTGTGTTTTTTCGGCGGCTGCTGCTTTTGCCATTGTTGTTGTTCAGATAGCCTGCAGCGCCGTAGACTTGTTATATCCCTTCTAAGGCTACCTTCGACATGGTTTGGATTTCCCCCGGGAAACGACACAACCGCCCCCGTGGCAGCGTCCTTGCTTTTCCACCTCAGACCCCGCTCGTCTCCATAGTAATCCTTGTGAGACCCCTTTTTTCATACACTCGCGACGATCGTCTCAGACCAGCCAACCAGCCAAGCAAGCAAGAATCGTTTAGCTTTGGCCTGTGCAACCGTTTCCCTAGCGCCAACTTTACCAGCTATCGGTACAGCCGATGCGAGGTTCTAGCATACTTTCTGTCGTATCCAGCCTCAAGGCTCGACTCCTGCTGTTCGCCTCCTTCGCTAGTATTGCTCGGCATTCTGCTTTTTTCTTGGACTTGTTTAGTTGATGTATCTACCGGCTCCTCGTTGTCGGAAGGCAAAAGCATAGTTCGTTGCTCAGATGTTGTTGTCGTCATCGTCATCGTTGTTGTTGTCAGTGCTCTTGTTGCTGTTGGTAGTGGTATCGCCTGCGCTCAACAAAATCCAGCCATAGCTTTACTTGATAGCAGCTACAGCGGACCCCTTCGAACACTGCGAAGTTTCATCGGCCTTCACACGCTTCTCTAACAGCGCCTTCCAACAGGACAACAGGCAGCAGCAACCAAGTCTTTCGAGCCCGTTGCTTCGCGAAAGAAAAGAGCGAGACTGAAGCGACAGAAAGCGACTGCCGCCAACCTTCACACAGCCCTGTTATTCTAGTCTCCTCGTTTCGTGCAGCAGTGTAACGGTTCACGTTCGAACTACCAGACCGAGCATCAGAAGCGTGTTCTATGCCCTTTTCATTTCAACGCTAAGGCCAATAGCCTAAGGCAAAGCGGTATCCAAAAACTGAAAAGTAGCTTGCAGGGTTTCTGAAATTGTTCCAAATTTGCGGGCCGAATAGCTTAAGGAAACCTTTATTGTTACATACAGATAGACAGAGACACACGCACATATATATATATATACACTTACACACAAATACGACACGCAATACGGAACGTATAGCACAGAAACGAAGGCTGTCGGTGGCTGGCTTTCCGCTGAGCGAAAAGCTCAAAGCCAAAAGCTTCGCCTGTAATACTTCCCGACATTGGATGAAATTGGCAGTTGGCTGTCAACAGTCCATTCTGACAGGGTGCTTACTTTCTTTCTCACTCTCCTGCCTGACGTTTTCAACAGTTCGGTAATGTCCTCTGAAGCGGTAGTGGTTCCTAGCAGCGTCGTTCATATGATTGCTGTTGTCGACCATTGCTCAGTCATTCAAAGTGGAGTATGACATGTTACTTTTGCCCTATAACCGCAATGCATTGACTTACCATGTATATGCCGAGGAAGATTGTGGACTAGAGCAGACGGTTAAGTCCCATGCCGTGGGAAAAATACAACTGACAGTTAAACGAGTCCGTGATCACTTATAGAGTTAATATACATAGCTATTAAAATCTGTGAGGAGAATTAAAACAAGAAAGTCGCGTCCGCATAGTTGTATTTGCACTTAGACCTAAAGATATCAATGGCAGTGTACGGGATTAAAGTATTATATTAGGTTAGAACGCAACTGATTTCGGTCTTGCTTTTTCTCCGTTTTACCTTTTTGTTATTCGCTTCATTTCTAAATCGATTGGAATTTCCTCCACCACCGAATGGAATTTTCTAACAAGTTCAAACCCTGAGGCTAAAATTTTTCAATGGAGGAAAGCCTATCCTTTGCATTTTACAAAGGTCCAGTAAACATACAGTAAGAAGCATATCGTAAAGTCCAGTAAACGTACCGAAAGAATCGCTGGAAAGTGTATCCCACCTCGGTCAATCATCCAGACTTAATGAAGAAAATAAGCTGCCCTTATCAGACTATTGTCGAGCACCTAGAATGTATTTAGTTCTATTAAGAACTTTGGCACGTTATAGACTGGATGAAGCGCGCAGCGAAACAAGGCTTCTCATGGATTCTTAACATCTCTGTTACTGTGCAGAGTTATCACCAGTGACGAAAACTCGTGTCTTCACGCCAATATAAACCAGAGAATGAAATAGGTGGTTTCGGAAACTAGGTCGAAGCCCAGGGTCAAACTAAATCTCAGTCTTAAAAAAGAACGGTAATTTGTGTTTGGCGGGACTCTTGGACACTACAAAGTGCTTCAGCAGAAGAAAAAGGTCAACGATCGTTTATATATGCTCTGGCTACATCTCGTAAACTTTATATAACTCAGCTGAAGGAGCTCTTCCACACCAGACCTGAAAATTTCTGGTGAGCAGGACTTGGTCATAAATTGAAAGGTAGGATAGGATCGTAGAGAATGAGAACGATAACGTAATTTGATGCTAGAATTAGTCTAAAACGCTGCATGTTTTTTTGCCAAGTCGAAAGAACGAAATTACATGTTTCCCGACTTAAGATGTGAAAATGACTTTAGCAGCAGCAGGATCATCGTCGTCAATAGTTATGTGATCAAGTGTTTGCGGCCTTTGGTGCCTATGAAGTACGTTCTTCAAACACAAACTGATACGACTCGCCACAAAATTAAAGAATCGGATCGAGCCGCATCCAGTGAAGTACTCGCTGACACAAACGGGCACCACCAAATACCATTTTGTTAGTTTTCCTAATGTAAGCCAACGTGC
The DNA here is from genome assembly GCF_002443255.2 of Varroa destructor. Taxonomy (NCBI): domain Eukaryota; kingdom Metazoa; phylum Arthropoda; class Arachnida; order Mesostigmata; family Varroidae; genus Varroa; species Varroa destructor. Next base: position 54,648,563 of record NW_019211454.1, on the reverse strand, counting down.
AATGCCCTTTGGAACAGAAGAGGTCGTTGAAGGCTAGTTTTCAGCGAATTTACTCAGCAGCTGATACAGCAGCGTCATATTCCAAACGTTGTCTTCATTGCCCGCATCTAAGTATTTGCAATCGGCGGACACGAAGGGTCGTTGGACCACTCACTAGAAGGAAGGAATAATGAATAGCAAAAGACGGACTACCGGACCAGAATACAACGCCGAATGAATATTTGATATGGTCGCATTACGGCGACATCGAGAGAGGAAGTGGCAGAGAACCACGACGATGGTAGAAGCAAATCTTGAATATTCATCAGTGCGTTCTGTATGCGACCATCGGCCGACGTGCGACGACCGCTATGCGATAAAGAGCTGCGCTGAGCGTTCGGCCATGGGATTTCGTCTCTAGTTTGGTTCTGCGTTCACATTGTGGCACTAGCGTCGGTACTAGGTGGGGTGCGTGGATGAATCTTTGCTTTGCAAGGAAAAACCCATCGCAGAGTAGAGGCCACGTTCGCACTTCTGGTCAATGTCAGCGGAAAACAGAATCGATAGTTTCTTTAGCTACGCCAACAGCATTGGAGGGTATGGAAAGGCGAAAAGACTGTGCACATATGATTAGCCAACGTGATATGAGAATGCAACGAGGTCCTGGACTTGCTGGTTTTGGGGAAGTGGAAGTGACAGAACGAATTCCCTTGCCAAAACTTGGCGCCTGCCTGTTTTATAGTTCATTGCGGCTACTTTGAAGCAGTACGAAAAGTCGACTCTACTCGTTTACATATCACGTTCTATGTAATACGTTCCCATGGATATATGTACGTATAACTTCGCAATTAGAGAAAATAAAAACGACTCTGACTATACGGACGTTTCCATAGGATCAATATTATTGCCATGCTAATAATACAATCCTACCTCGCTTAATTTACCGCATCTATTACCTAAATACACAAAATGGAAAAACAGTACGCCTGCAAAGAAGTAGTCTACAATTAGCGTAAGTGGGATCGCAGCCCAAATGAGCTCCGTTTTATTTCTAAACCTAGATTTTTCTAGACAAATATTTTCTTAACGTTTAGTCTAATTGTAAGTTCACTTACTTTGATTCCTCGTTGTGTGTTATGTGGCTCGGAGTTGTAAACTTATTCGATGTCAGGTACTGGATCATTTTAGCGTCTAGTTTGTCCAGTCCCATCTATATATATATATATATATATATATATATATATATATATATATATATCAGAATGGTCGCACAGACGCGTTCGACCCTAATTAATTTTGCAAATAATTTTCTCGTCTCTCACCATTCCTACTAGACGGGACCAGTTTTCTAAAAAAAAAAAAACGGCGCTATATTTTGATTGATTACCGATTCTTTGTTTGAGGGAGAGGTTCCTTTCTTCGCTACGGACCGATACGTCGCCGTCCAGCTTACGCTATGGATTGTTGCGCAATAGCTAGCTAGCTAGCGAATCCATCGAAATTCCACCGTCTTGGTTGGTGATGATTTTCATAACATTGGTACCACGCCGTAAGTGCGGGACGTCTACCCGCTATGATTAACACATTGCTCAAGCGGCTCCATTGCAAGGCCATTGTCGTTTGGTCGTTAAGATATCGTACGCTGGGGGGATCATTGGGTCGCGATGGAGCCATATCCGTTGTATGGCGTTGTATCCTGCAGCATAGGCATCTGACCTTGATGCAACGAGGTAGCGAAGCGACGAGTGCCCCTGTCGAGAAATCCCCACAACATATTTGCTGGTATGTGTTGATGTTCATGTGTAAGTGGGCTGGCCATATTGAGCGCATAACTATGAAAGGTACTCTGCACACCATGTGCTAATTTTTCGATAGATTTTGAGCACGTTCTTAAAGGGAATTTGCGACATCTACTGTTATCGTAGACCGTTCGTCGTGACCGAAAAGTCCATATTAAATATAACATATAGCTATATCTATGGTCCATCCTACAGTTTTCGACGTTAATAGTCTTTGGAGCTGTCGTTAAAAAAAATCACATAATTTATAAACTAAATCAAAGATAGACACCTAGAAAACGTTGAACAATAGATAAGGCATCTTGGGGGTATACATCGATCACATTTAGAAATGCTATAAAATAACATGAATTGCTCAGAAAACACTCTAGTATAATTGAAAAGACGGGAATACTACAGCCAGCTTCTTCAAATAACTGTATTGCAATACAAATATGAATTGTCGGTATAAGGGATTTTTCCCACCATCGATAGTGGATCCGAAAGAGTGTACCATGCGCACGCAATCGAATATTTATCTATATACGGAGAGATAGAGGGAGATTGGAGAAAAAAAACACATCAACAACTAGGTAAAGGTAGGGAGATAGATTATTCTCTTCTGCAACTTCTGAAAATTTTTTGATGTCATTTTGTGCTCGTTGTGACGGCGCTGGCAGCAAGGGCGAATGACAGGGCCACCGGCTCGACTCAGCTGTTCGCAGATGGAGCAGCTGCCATAAAAAGACCAGCCGCTGCCGTAGTCTGAGATTTCGACGTATAGATTGATCACTCAGGACGAGCAGAGGGAGATTGTGGGATCCCGCGAAACAGCGGAAAACACACAGCAGTGAAATTTGGTCCTGCTTCATTTGGTTTTCTATCTGAAACAGACAAAATACTTACCGAGATAGAAATGTAAGTGGTGCAGACACACATGTTACATTAAATGTAACATATATATCGAATAAGTTCGTGCCATATTCAATAAACGTTTGGAGATTTCTTCAATGACAAAGTACACATTAAAAAAAACTAGACATTCAACAGGTACCTACTCCAGCGGTGTAACTGGACAGCGCGTCCCGTTTTACTTTAAAGGTTAATAGATTTATCGTTTTCAAAGTAATTTCAGAAGCATTCGAATCGATCTACAAGACTACACAAGTCATATCTTTGTTGTATATACACGAATATATCTAATTTGAAACATCGAAATGATGTCTATTATTATTTGACGCGAATTTGTCGGATAGACGCCATCGGGACTGGGTAGTTTTTTAGCTTAAAAATACCCTATTTTTAATTTTTAGCATGTGTTAGCAGAAGTCGTCGGCAGAAGCAGCACAAGACACTGACGGCGCCAATAATGGGTATCAGCCAGTGCCAATCATCAAAAACAGTGCACAGATCACTCAGTTCCATTTGAGTTCCAGTTGTTGGAATGACTACTGCAGCGGCAGATTCATAAGTTAGTAAACAGAGCATAGACAGACAGATCATTTGCCACCCAACACGCCATCACATTAATTATCTATGCGCTCTTCCAGCCACTTGTTGTCCTGAAAGGCCGTCCTGTATCCAGCGAATCTTAGAGTCTCTAAAGCCGTGACAGACGCTGGACGCGTTCGCCACCATCTGCCACTGCCTGGACAGCTGAAACGCTATAAGCGGAAAACGATTGAGTCCTTTCTAGTTTAGTAAAAGCTTTTTCTGTTGTCAGACGGTGACAACTAAAAGTCATCTAGCAAAAATGGATAAGACCAAAAGCGTCGCGAGACTATATTTTGTTTCAGGGATCATTTGCTAGTGCCATATGTGCATATATAGATGAAGGCATCTGATAGCCGTTGCAGAAACGTGTTTTCACTGCTGGAAGCGAGGGTGGTACGTACCCGTTGTCTATGCACATGAAGAGTTGTCTTTTTTTAGATTTTCAGAAATTGCTAAGATCGTACGGATTATTCCACGATAATATGAGGCAAATATAAACATTGGCGTTACGTTATCGATTAAGGTGCTGCTTTGGAGACTATGACAAGAAGCCAAACGATAAAAAATACAACAATATGGAAGTTTGTTATACTCAACTATAATAATTCTTCCGCGTATGCAAGTGTAGAGGGGAACGAATACAGATCGTCGCTTCGCATCTGATATACCCCCAAAACAGAGAGCTTTCAAGAGCGAAGAGTTTCTACAAGATGCTGTGAAAGATGAACGTATCGTTACAAAGCCGTCGTGTAGGAGCTAAATATATGGAAAACGATGCCAGAATCTGATGCGGTTTTATGTCCCATTGTCCTTTATTGTTGTTGTTATAAATTTAATTATTTTGAATGCCTTCATACTTAGATATCGGATTAGAGAGGTCGCAAATAAAATGCGTTTCACAATTTCCCCCCTACGGTATATGGTTAAGAAGCAATAGACTTAATCTCCAGCTGAGCTTAGCAGAACGGGCTTTAGTTGGCACGACTTCTGCTTCACCGTTTATTTACAATGTGACCTTTTCGGGCGCTCGATTACTGTGTTGTTGTACAAGGGCATTTTATCTGTTCTCTTATTATTCCTGCATCGTTTGCCTTTGACCATTGAAAGTGGCCGCCGCGGACTAAGTCAATACTGGTTAAGCCCTTTCCAAGCGAAGTCTACGGCTGCCACGATCAAGTGGCAGGCCTAAGGGGCAATTAGGGTTAGTTGGTTCAGGTAAGAATGTAAAAGCGTACAACCGGTTCTCCCTATAGGAAGTTGTGTATGATACGAACAATCGAAACCTGCAACGAAGTGTTCAGAAGCCAGGACGAAGGTTAGAGGCATTCGGTATCTAAGATCCAACGAGTGGTCCTATTGATGCTCTATGAGGGCACCAAAGGTGCTTATACGTAAAAGAGGTCTCTGATGAAACGACCACTCACAAGGAAACAAAGCAAATGCAATGGCACCGGCCAACGTCGTGACTGTCAGAGGTAGACAAAAGGTTGGAACGGGCCTATCAGAGGATGGTCGAGGGTAACTGCTTCCACATTGTCGATGCCAACGACCCATTTTTTAATGAAGCTGGATGCTTGCAAAAGTTCGGCTAACACGCGTGCAATCTTCATTGTCGTCCAGATTCTCCTTATACCTTTGTCGTCAGAATCTTCCATCCGCTCCCCGTTTTTTGCGCTATTTGTTTTGGAAAAGGTATATCTGTTTAGCCTTCGCTATTCTAAGCCAACATTGGTTTAAAACGATTACGTGCATGGGAAATGCGGAAGAATGTAATGGACCTATCCCGTTGACATGTATATAGGAAACTGGCCGAGATAATATCGATGGCCTGCTACCAGCAACGCAACAAGATCTAAGCAAAGCTTCCTAGTCGAGGCGTGGGGTTGACAATAGATGTGTTCTTGTTGGCATTTTCGACGTCCTCGTCGGGTTTACATTACCCACGCATCTGTGCCACAGAGTCATAATAACTGCTCTCGACATCTTCTTCAAGCTTTTGGGTGCAAAATATGATTAATGACAGCTGTGTTCATTTCATTCTATTGCGGAGCGATATCGCCAGCGGTATGAACCTAACATTGCAATCCGGATATTGAACTAGGGAAACAGTGGTCCGTGTCGGACTGACTCACCAAGAATAGTATTGCATTACGCGGGGCTGTTGGCGTGTGATATAAACTAACATAATGAGGGATTGCTACCGAGCAGCCATTAGGTCGTCTCCGCGTGTTACCAACTTCGCTGTCTTTGTTCTTCGCCTGGCGCTGCTGCCGTGGCGCATTTACGTATATTTGTCCTTCGTCATATATTTCGGCGATTAAACAAAGGCACGACCATAATAGCAGTCATAGTTGCTAAGGGTATTACGACAAAATAGCATTTTCGGCATGTATACGCATATGGATATCATATGCTAGATATCTCTGTATGTACATGTTGTAGGTTAGCTGTCCAGCTATGCCACAAAGGTGTGTACACACACGCGCATCCTACTGGCATATGCACATGTGGGTAATAGGTGTGGTTGTCATATGTGAGCGATTGGAAACAGGAGTCGTACTGTTGTTTGCGAAGAGCGCCCCTCTTAGGGCGGAAGATTCAGTCACGTGCTGACGAAGTCACTAGAGATATGGTAAAATAGCGTCGACATAAAACGTACCCAACCTTGGGGTTTCCAAACTACTTCTATTAGTAGTATTCTCTAGTTGCTACTATCGTAGATAAACAGGGGGACAATATCAAAGGTTTGCAATGAGTTCAACAATAGAGGCAATTTATATATGTGTCTGTATATATATATGTATATATATATATGTGCATAAATATAACAAGGGCGTGAAAACTATAAAAAAATATATATATAGAGGGTCAGAAAACGTGAAAATGAAAAAAACTACTTAATAAAAGAACCAAACTGGCCAAGGGGCGTATAATACAGACATACACTTGGCTCAGCCGGGAGTTTTTCTTTGCTTATATGTAAGGTCATGCGTGTAGAAGTACAGGCTTATTATTAGTTAGTTGACCGTATTGCTAAATGATGTGGAGCATTACGAAATCGAGCTTGCTAGGTCTAGCGTGTTCAATTATGAGGAGCGTCACCCTGTTTAGACAGAAGTTTGCTTTGGTAGATAGATGTCTTGGCCATTTGTGAAAATGAATAAAGTCCTTTTTAATGATCGTTACGAATGATGTATCTGTCGGAATACAAGATGGTGTTGTAAATGAATCGGCTTTTATGTTTCTGTATGAAAAAGTGATAGCTTGTTTCACTTCGCATAGTTTTTATCAATGTTAGAAAATTAAAGAGCGGATCTGTGCCTAAACAGAAGACGACACCAAAAGCAAACATAGATTCGTTATATTTCCATCTAACTTTCAGCTTTATATTGTCGAGCTGCGACAGCATGGACGCATAACCATCTCTTCGAGCGTAAGATTACTTCGAGCAGTTTAATGGCTTCTTTTTTAAATGCTTATTTTTTTCATTTAGCGGATACTAAACAAAATGTGGGCGTCTTCTTGCCGTCGTTCTACGAACAAGGTTCTCGACAATATTACATCTGACCCACCAACCTGAAATGGGTTTTTTGTGTTTTTTCTTACAGTGTCTATACTCCCACCACCGCGGGACGTGTTTGTTGATTCCGTAGAAGAGTCATCATTCCTTCTCCGCTGGAAACCGCCATATGCACCGAAACAAACAAACGCTAAACTTATGGGCTACATGCTTTCGTGGTCGCCGGTTACATCTAGACATCGCGTTCGTAAGTACAGCCTTGCTCGATGTGTCAACGAACTGTCGCGTTATTAAATTAATATTTTCTAATATCTGTTGGAGATAAAATATATATATATATATATATATATATATATATATATATATATATATATATATATATATGGATAGTTGTCACACAGTCTCAGATAAATTTTTTCTTGTTTTTAATTTACAACACATCAATGCTATATTTTTGTTTTCACGGGTAGTAAAATATACAACTTAGTATTCTTGGAAGGTTTAATAAAAGGTGACCTCTTCAGCATCAACATTGTCTGCGCAATCACCGTTTGACTCCGGACTCTTTCAACAGAAATATTCCACTGAACAGGCCGTAATGCTGTGCCAACTCGGATATTAGGTGACGCGAAGGCCCACTCGACCAGTAGAGACGCAGGCCGAATTGACGCGACTAGGTTAGATTCGTTTATTGAACCGGCTTATATAAGCAGCCATCGTACGGATGATGGTGCGGCCTCGAATTGCGACACACGGCCATCGGTCATTCGGCGAATCCCGTTAGCAAATGAAAGGCCTCAGCGCTGGTTACCGAACCGGAATATGTTGGTGTAGAGAGTTCATAGTTTTGGTGCTTTGCCTCAGCCGACGGAGCTGATCCAGGTAGCATCCCCTTGATCAGAGGCTACTGGCTAGTCTAGCGCCGGGTCTGGATCGACGTTTCCATATTTACGTTCTTTTTTGCCATCTAGCATCGTCGGTCAATTTTGGTAATGAAATGCCGTCCGATCTTCATTCGTTCTCTTTCTCTCCCCTTTCTATCTATGGGTGCCAGCAGATTTTCCCCCTCCGTACCCTGATGTTTTAGGGGGTCTGTTTTGTGGCTACGATTTAAGCCCCCACAGGTGGGGGCCTAATCCCACGCGGCTGGACTCGCAAGTACTTTCCTCTGATCGCTGCTTGTCCGCTGCTGGCGTTTCTTATCTTTTTCTGATATGCGACATACACATATATTTTCTCGTGCGTGTGTTAGCACTATAAAAGAGGGCTGCATAGATGGTTTGGTATTTCAAGCAGTCTCACCAGTAGTTTTTTGTTCAGACTCATGCCTGATCATCTACTGAATGACAAAAACGTATACATTACATCCCCGTGATAAAACATTCTTGTAGACACACCATGCTGTTTCGATTACCAATGTACTGCAACAAAAAAAGATTTTTATACATACAAATGTATTTCTACAGGAATTAGGGACATAGCCACCCTTTGGGGTAAAGCCAATGAACTAAAACTACTCTGCCGTCAGTTGAGCGCCGTAGCAAAGAAAACATAAAGAAAAAGCAGAGCCCCCTGGGATCGCACAACTTAAAAAGTCAACGACTACATACCTCTCGAACTGTTTTTGTCGGAAGGATTTTCTAATGAGCTGCAATGGAGGACGCTGTTGCTTGCTACTACTACGTCGGAAGCTTGTATGCCACCAAGCTCAGTTCTACCGTACATCGAAACCGTCCAAATGAACAGCAGAACGTCTGTAGCTTAGGTACTATCGAATGCCTATACAAGTATGTAATGGCAAATAGCTAAAACACGTAGTAACCAAGAACACAGGCAAAATCGAACGCAGCAAAGGAGCTATGTTGCAGCAGGTAACAGCCATCAAACAAGATGCACACGAATTTCGAAGACGTCTGCGACAATAATAACGACAAAAATGGCTACCATAACAGGGACTGGTGTTCGTGACGGGAGCGCCTGCCGTGTGAGCAAAGCGGCGAGGGTAGCCTCTAGCAGCACCTTCATTCAGCTCTTACCGCCCGCCTGCAGCCTCTTGGCGAGTCGATAACGGACGAGCTGTCCCCACTTTAACGCTTTCCTTGGGGACACCGTAAGGACACCTTGAGGCGGGGGTCGGCTCGCGAGAGCAAACTAGGACGAAAGAACGAGACGCGCAACCCGAAATATAGAGATGGGCCGCCTATTGGGAAAACCAAGGGAAGAGTTGACAAGTTTTCTCTACTTCATGTATTCTTCTCCGACGATTCCAGTAGCAGAAACAGCGAAATAGATGAGGAAAAGGGTAAAGAGCAGAAACGACAGTAGCAGTGTTCGCCGATGCAGGCATTCGCTAAAACCGTTCGCTGCCGCCATGGCTATCGCTGAGGACCGACTGCCAATCAAGATCGAAGCTGTTGCTACGGGATTTAGTCATAGGTCTGCTTCTGGCGTTTCTTGCTTTTGCTGCTTCCACCATATTTGTTGTTAGCTTCGGGCTGGAAATTTGGGTAAAGCGGGCTAGCTTACGCGAAACCCTAAGGCAGATTGCGCACTCCGATAGTGGCATTAGCTGCAGGGGCAATATAAACGGAAGCACGACGGTGGAAGGAGCGCCACGCGTCAAAACATCTGGTGGCATCCTGGTCGACGGCTGAAACCAACCAGCAATTCCGGACAGTAACTTGATGAGACGGCCAAACCGGGAATCGGACAGAGCACTTCATGTATCATCTTCCGAGCTCTGCCCTAGATGTTTTCGCAGACGCGGCTGCAGCTAACAAGCCCTAGTTGCTTTGGCCGCTACTTGATTAGCCCACTGCGCATGTTATCCACCTATTCAGTAGACTTGCTTCTTCGTTGGTAAGTGCTGGGTCATTAGGGTCGCTTACCATCTGCCCGGTAGAATGATTACACAGAGATCCATACCTGTGGAAAACCTGCGGCCAAACATTGCTGGGATACCTCGCCGATCGTTGTTCGCTGGGACTGACATAGAGGTCTGGCTTTGAAGTGAAGATGCTCGACTGGGAGGATTTGCTTTCGTTGGTGCTCGCATGTCGGCATGAGTGCATTACACTTCGGCATAGTCAGAAATTGATTAAGGAGGAATGGATGACTTTCTATTAGGACAATGCGCAGTCTTGAGAGCAACGGGAAGCATGCGTGCCAAGCAAACAAACTCGCCTTGTCTGTCGTCGATGAGGGTCGCGCTTATCAGTTCGGAATACATCAACATCAACAGTGTCATCTCACTTGTACTCTGTAGGGACCAACGTAGAAAGACTAGCTCACCAGCGACACTGCGTCACCTAATGACAGCAGGAGCGGGACATACAGAAAGGTAGAAAAAATAATGTACGGCGGGCATACAACTCAGGGGAGTCGGCATATATATATTTTTATCCTGCACATACACGAAGATACGTGAACGCCAAGTTGCTGAGAAAGGACGACACAGTGATGACAAAACAGGTCTGAGACAAAAACGACGGTCAAAAAAGCATAGTAGATTTAGCAAGTAACAGTTTACTAAATCTGACTAGTAAGTTACTACAGAGAAACATAACTCTAAAAACTAAAATGTTTGACAAATTTGATGCGTTTTAGTATCTTTATTGGCACGAAACGAGACGGTTTATGAAATAACGATTAATTTGAAAATCAGCGCATTAGCTGATCCTAGTTACTTCGGCACCTTTTGTAAACCTAATTGGCCCTACTTGGTCTTGTGCCTGCCTTTGGTACCCGTCCAAGCTCGTATTTGTGGGATTGAATTTGTGGGAATTAACGAGATAGTCATATTCTTTCTCTGAACACCGAAAAAAAACGTCTAATGTCGGCTCTAAATCAGTCAAACATATGTATCAATATTTCACGGCATATCTACAGTTTGGTTTAGGACATGCAAAGCACAGTTTATCCCTAAAAAATATATTTTTACAATCTATCCAGAATGTAAACGCAATAAACGGATTAATGAATAAGCCCTGTCAGGCATCGCACGGATATCTTAGGACACAGATCCGCGAGTATCGTTACGTTCATAACACTCCCATTATTTATTTGCATAGTACACATTAACTCGTGCTCAAAAGTTCAAGAAGCCATCTCGTCTTTGCATCATATACTAGTACCATTGTGTATTTATATTGATCCTACTCATTCGACACTTGCCCCAGGTTAGTCCATATCTCTGCTACTGTCGTCCTAATCGAAGGGGACGTTTGGAGACGGTCTGTCTTTGTCGATAGATCGAAATGGCTACAAGTTGCGGACCATTGTTAAGATCCCGAAACTACAAATCTCTTCTTATAGTTCAGTTCACTGAAGAGGGGATTGGTTAGTGTCGAATCTAGAACAGGGGAATTGCTGGAATACAGAGGGAAAATAAAAGACGTCGGCAAGTAAGGCCTTAACGAGGTCACTAGCGTGTGCTGCTACATATCTAATACCAACGCCACACAGGTACTCACCAGGTGTTCGATAACGCTCTGGTAACAATGAAAACATGGTAGCAGTGCCTTACACACTCGGCGATCGAAACCGCTGATGCCACATAGTTAAAGTGACAGTCGAACATAGAAAAATACTTTATAGACCTTAATCTAAAGTAGTGACATAAAGTGTTGCCGTTGGTGCACGTTATCTCGAACTTACGGGGTACGAATATAGCTAGCAGAATTTATCTGGATCTGGAAATCTGTCAGACCGAGTGATATCTCTTAGTCTGGAAGGCTATTTAGATTCGCTATCATTCTATGGCATATTGTTATCGTTATCCGCTAGAACAAATCGATATCCTGCTGAAAAGTAATTAGGTAGATGTACGTACATAATCATTGTTCAAATGACAAATTTATCAGATGATTATTAGTCATTCCATTAAATGGAGCATTCAAGATTAGATACATATCAATACTTCCGCAGATATGACAGAGACAAATTGAATAATATTCAAGAATACAGAGTACTAAAAAGAAATGTTTAATAACAAGTGAATTTTCTCCAAAGCTTTGCTGGTTGTTGTTTTTGCTGATCGATTGCGAAGTTAACCTTTATTTTGCTTTTGTTTTTTATCCTCGTACGGGGAATAATTTAGAAAGTTTTAACCGAAAGCTTGACAAGGATTGACCCGGACGATATCAACTACGTATACATATATCTTCTAGTATAGACGTACTAGCAACAGAACCGAAACACCATTGAATGTAAAACTGTTCAATGTATAATTGCATATAAGTTTTCATTTTCTTGTACGACGTGTTAATTATTTCAGATGATGAACGTACAGTTATGCTTCCGGCTGTGGTCACTTCGAAGTTGGTGTCTAACCTCAGCGAGGCTACCGAATACGCTGTAGTACTTTCTGCTGTGAGTCTGCTTAGTCGATCGATTTTCTCCATCCCGATCCTTCTCTTTAACGGAGCAGATCGCCGGTGTAAAGCCCCTTATCTAGACCTCTCTGTTCGTTTTGAGCGGAACACGTCAAAGCTAAACGCATTCATTGTTGTGATAGGTTTACTTTTGGACAATGAGCTCATTTGAAAGATACAACATTACTGTCCTAGATTAGTCCCGTATAAGGACCGACGGCGATTCATACTAAATCTACTACTGCAGGTGTACCCCAACATCCAGACCTCGCCGGCTCCAAAACTGATTATCCGGACGGACTACGCTGTCAACGAGCTGCCCATAGCCGATGACACCTTTGTAGACCACAAAATTGGTTAGTTAAGGATTCTAGCTTTACCATTTTATTCTTGATATGCAAAGCTTCAGATCGGACGTATCTATTTTGCTATAGTTTGAAATCCATGCGTGTTGATGGCGTCCGTAATCGGGCAGGAGGAATGCAATTAAATATATAGGAATGCTCGTTAGAGGTTTACGTTCACAAAGCACGGATAAGTGGGGATAATTCTACAAACCGCCATATTGACGCTGACAAATTATTCAAGCATTTAACTGACCAATAAAAAACAAGTATCACCGTAATTGAGGTTTCTATGCTTCGAAATAATACCCCAAAGAATCGCTATGACAATGATGAAAACTGAACCTGAAATATATGATTGCAAACGTCAGGTCCCTAACTCTCAGCCGTGATTTCAATTAGCTGTTTAGCTGTATTGTTTAGCTTTTATTGCAATTGTTCTTTTTTTTTTTTTTTTATAGTAATACTACGCGAATTACCTGCTACTATTGTAAAGTTATGGTCGTTTTCATCGGCTACACTCCGAAAGAGTCGTTTAACTCTGGGACACCAAACCAATGTAACTGAGATCTCTATTTCTCGTATCGACTTGAAAGATCCCCGTGGCCATAGCTTTAAGCTGTGGGCCCACCCATCACTGCAGCTCGACGCCTTCAGAACGTCTTGCCGCAAACGTTTGCTGCAGTGGGGAGAGGGTGAACAAGTGTCGCAGCAGGTTCCAGTAGCGGCCAGCTACCCAGCTTGGAGGCCTGTATTGATTTCTTGCACAGTGTAGACCTATTAGGCGGATAGAAAGAGATGGTGAACTTCGGCCGTTAGAACGGCAAAGTAACCATTGTTCAGCTGGCGCCTCAGTCTCTGGATGACGGCGAAAGCTTTCAGACGCGCCTTGCTCGAGTCAACCAAAGCAGTAATACCTCAACAGACGGCCTGCGGCCGCCCTGGCCGCGAAACGCATCGCTAAGCTATGTGAAACCCGTTCAGTTTTTTCTCAGCTCTCGCCCCAGCTGAACTCCTCACCCTTTCAGAAGCGTTCGAAATCCGTACCAGCTGTGACCGACTCCGCACAAGACCGTGAGCGATGGTTTTTTGTCCGTACGACCTAGGCGTAGCCGGGTGCGCGCCAAGCCGTGTGAGGAACCGCAACCATTGCAGCCTGCCACTGTTTTTAGTAAGGAGTCAGTCAAATAGGGTCATTCAGAGTCCCTAGACGCCCACGGCGCAGCATAATCATACCATTTGGTAGCTCTTTCAATTACAAATGTCAATGTACATTACTTATATATTTAAATTTACCATATTAGACCTAATTCACCATTCTACTGCTTGTCTACTTCATCGATTCGTGAAACGGCGTCACAGCACGTGAGAGAAACATCGATGTAATGATACTGTTCCGTGATAGTAAGGCAGTAGCGTGTCTACTTGCGAACTTTAGAAGCAAACGAAATAGCCTAGGTTCAAAATTGGCCAGTAGACATATTTCGTAAGACTAGCTGTTTGAACTAATGCGTAACCGCGGTAGAACCAGACGTAAAACTTGAGACACTGATATAGAGATCAGCATATATTAGGTCACAACAGTCGACGAAGACCATGGAAGCTTCTATTTGTATTTAAGAAGATTTCTTAACACCTGTTCATTGTTTCGTTATCTAGTGACGATAGATGATTGGAACAGATAACCCGGGAGTAGTCCTCCTAATAAAAATAACCCAGTCAATTTCCTAACAATAAGGGCCTTACAAGCTATCACTTCTATTGACTTTCGATAACAATCGTCCTGTTTTTCGTATTTAAGTATTTTTCTAAGTTCACTTCTGTATATAAATTTAAAAAAACTGTCCCTTCGAGTGAAGTAATTTTTATTTAATACTTTTTTATTATGGTTTTAATTTGAGACTTCGTTGGCGTCCTTATTTACGCTGTTACTTTATCTATGTTTTGTTCTAAAATGAATATCTCGTAGTAGCGTCGTAAATGATGTCGGGTTGAAAAGCTCATACAAGCAAACTTTTCTTCAATGGAGGAACGACACAGTTTAATACGTTGTTATGAAATCATCGGGTCTACGCAGACGCACTAAACAAGATAGTTCCTAGAGGTGATGCTATTCCGTAACGGCATTTACCACACTATCAGTTATTTCTACAGCCATCTTCGGAACAAATCCTCATCTAGACATGAGCGTATCGTGCCACAACCGCCCCCTATACAATAAGTCACTCGACATTTCATAATAAAGGGACGCAAAAACGTATCACCGATTGGTAAAGGATGTCGCGCCGCGTTTACACCATCCAATAACCACTGCTCACCCGGCAGCGGTTGTCGCCCATGCGGATGTTCCTGGATATTCGTTCGAATGTTACTGAAGAGACGCATCAAGAAACTCCTCACATACATATATTGTTAACTCTTTGTTGTAACTTTAAATATTACAGTTAGAACTTGCTGTAAAAACTTTTTATGATCTCTTTTTTCTCAAAACAAAAATTTTATTTCTTTCGGAAGCTGTGGTTTACAGTGGTGAAGTGTATTTTGAAACAAAGGTACATCGTTTCTACCGTTGTACGTACCATATTGAAAAGCTAACAACGGAAGCTGCATCGCGTAGTTAGCTTTTCATTTTTGTTAATCTTTTCAGAAAAGTTACGGTAAATCTGTCATAAAAGCCATGGCTCTAGTTTCCATAACGTAGTCGTCCTGCTTGTCGCGTCCTGCAATAGTCAATTGAGGCGCAGATTTCGGTGCGCGAACCGCGACACTGCGCATTGCTTCCCGTATAACTTTAACGCGATATTCTAAAGGCGTTCTATTTACCGAGAGTGGCCAGTTGCTTCGGATCATTGATTACGGTGTGTGCTTCCACGTCGGCAAGATGTATTGTTAAGTTCGAAGGGATCGCTATACTCTTTGTATGTATGTGTACTTGACATAATAACAAAGGTAGATCAGGTGCCGCTTTGCTTGTCAGCGGCGTCCTGTCCGATAACGTTTTAACCAGACACACGAATTAGCTCGAATAACTGTCATTTTTTCAGTGTAAAGTCCAATCTATTATAGTACTATGCAGGACGCGTCTGTTCAAATCGATATAAGACGCGGCGACTTGTTGGAAACGTTCATCAGGCCTGCCTAGCTAGCCGCTGTCAAATGAGGGATATCGACCACACTATTATATTGATGATGTACATAATCGTATCGGCTCGTGCGTTTCCAAGAACTGCGTTCTGCGAATCATTTCCCCATATGCTCCCATATACATCAATGATATTCGCCTATATAGTGCAAATCCTATTCAAGTTACACAATCAGTGCAGCTGCTCAAATATGTTATAGAATAGGATAGACCCTTGACCATAGATACGGCCTGCCAATTACATGCTGCAAACCTAAATATATATATACATAATGTCTGCTACAGTTCTATCACTTTTAGCTGTTTACGAAGTTGCTAGAAGAACAATTTCACTTTGGTAACCCAGAAAAGGGTCGAAATCTTTAAGAGACGAAATAGCTTTATGTGCCACTCCTTTAAAATGTACAGTGAATACAGAATGGCGACACCTGAAGGATCAGCAACCGAAAGCCGGCGAAAATCCAGTAGCCTTTGAAACAGCTGTCGCATGCCCTGTCCACAAAAAGGTTCAAAGGCAGATCCCTCTAATAAGCAGGTGCTACAGTTAACCTCTGTGCCGCACAGTCTTGAGACGGACAGCAGCTCCACTCATATAGCAAAATGTCGACGCACCAAAACTGATATTGGATGCACAGTTTGTTCACAAATCAGGACCGCATCGAAAAAGATTACACTTATTGGATACCCACCTTGATTGGACAAGTAGATACAACCAATAAGAGTTCTTGCACGCTCCCCGCCGCGTTTCGAAGTGGATTGGCCTGATGCTTTCCTTAGCAGTGCAACTTCTAAAGTTCTTGTAAACAGTTAATATTTTAAGAATCCTAGCGTAATACTCTAGCGTGCATACACGTGAAGACCGTGAAGATACACCACGAACCTCTAAATAATTTTTAAAACAATAATGTTCGGCAGGCTTTATGCTGCTAGACTTTTCGAAAGAGTCTTTCATTTCAAAAAAAGATCTGGGGATGTGTGTTCATTCCGAACAAGGGAGTTCAAAACAAACATGTGGCATAAATAGCATAAATCTTAAGTCCCCTAATACCATCAAAGGTTCGTTCAGGCGTCATTACTTCTATCTCTCAAAAATATTTAGATAAGACGGCTGGTTTTGCCCTACGCGCAACATAAGATTGCGACGAGATGCTACGGTCTCTTTTCCAAAAATAAGGTATTCTGATGTCTATAGGAAACCGCTTCGTATATACATTAAAATAATCATGATCAGCGCGGCGCCAGTATGGTCGAACTTCTCTAAAAGGTCCAGAATACGTTTGCAAACAGGACAGCATATAAGTGTGATTGTAGTATGATTATAGTCAAGATTAGACCTAGTTTAGAGCTTTTAAAGATGATTATTGATAAAACGCCGCTATCCTGTAGAGATCCAGAGGGTTGTACATGTGAAGATAGAAGTTAGTTATTAACAGTGGTCCGCTAACAGAATGGACTGTTACTCGGCAATCCTTTTACACAATTATTTGTACGATCATGGCAATAGGTCTGGCCCCGGGCTGCCACCATATCTCGTGTCTCTCGTCATGACATACAAAGGGATTTACGTATAATTATTCCAAAAAAATACGCGAAACAGAAGGCAAATGACGAATATACCAAGCACTATAAGCTAGTAGTAGTTCGGTAACGTGCTTGTCCTGAAATCGTCGTTGACTATCTTAATAATTAGGCAACCGATTTTAAACGGTTCAGCTTTACAGTTATCTTAGGGGAATGATCGATGGTGTCGTCTACAACATGCCTGTATATGACGGACATTTTTGTGCGTCCCTGAGTCAGCTTTTGGAAATTGTTTTTACGGGTCTGGAAAAGTGCACTTAATAGTTTTTTGTTGAACATTTTCTATTGGTTGGCTTCGTAGAGTGCAACTGCTCGGAGCCGGGTATGTTGGCCTGCACCCGGACATCGTTAGATTCCGTCGAGTGCGCCTGCTACGAAGGATACCAGGGACGGTGAGTATGGTTAAGCAGCGCTTGTTAATAAATGTTTCTTTACAAGCCTTGTAGTTGAACTCAGACATATGAATAGAAAAACTAGAATAATGAAAGGAATACAATAAAAAGAAATGTAATCGATTTCCGAGCTACCAGGAACGGATTCATAAACGAGAGCAAATTTGCATCTTCTCTGACTACTACTGGCTTGCAGTTGGTGCGAGCGCTGTTCCCCAGGATTCGTGAAGGATGTAAAAGAGTGTGTCAAGTGTCCTTGCTCTAACATTACGTCAACCGGCGTCTGCGACGTCGATCCCAGAACGGTAAGGATAGAGCTGCAATAAGTTTCCACTTTACTCATGCTCAAACCAAGGGCATACAGCAAATATGGGTCTATGTCAGCTACATACTTCTGCTTGAACAGTTAAATCGATACGTTCGATGGAAGTAGCATGTACGCCTTCTGTCAGGGAGTATGCAGGATTCAGGCCTATTTCATTATATACGGCATTGCCTGTATTTAAAAGAAATTCATTGCTACTTCGATTCGACAAACGATCAAAGGCCCAAGTACTATTTATTGGTGGTTCTGCATCGTTTCAGGGCATACCACGTTGCGAATGCCTACCAGGGCATCGGGGTGCAGAATGCAATCAATGCATGCCGGGTTACCACCGGCGTAGTGAGTCGACAGGCTGTCGACCAATCAACTGTCTGAGCTATTCACTCTGCCAGGAGGAGCCTGATAGGCCGGGCTGTCAGGACTGTGACTTCAGCGTGCAGTTACACGAGTCGTTCTCGCCGGTCGCTCAGAAAAGCAACGCCGATCCGTTCGCCCAAGGAACTCTGACGGTGATCGCCATCTTGTCTGGATTCTGTTTTCTTCTGTTCGCAGCCACGCTGGCCACATGCTATCATCATCGGAGAAGGGCGGGTCTTGTTGCTCTTAGTAACTCGCCAACGTACTGGAACGCGATGCCGCCGGACGCTCAACAGACGTTCGACTGCAACGAGTATATCCAGATGGGTCCGGCCAACGGCACACTTCATCGAAGGGAAAATGAAGGCTATGGTGGCTATCAGGCAACAACTAAATTAGCAATGCAGCTCGTAAATCAGCAGGGTGAGATTTAGTTTTCGGCAATACGCACCTCAAAGGAAGTTTGTCTAGATATTTGTTCGGATTAATGGTGAAAACGATACTAGACGGCACATATGATGCAAAGTTTCTACATTTTTAAAACTATTCCAAGGCGCGTGATGCAATTCGCTATCGCAGAATAGGCGCAATCTAGCAAGATATTTGCTCCTATTTAGAGCGTATAAGCCATTCGCATTAAATTCATAAGTTACTCTAGGTTCGAAATCAGGCGTAGGCACACTCGTTTCGAAAAACACCAGCCGCTTATAACTAAGTATAAAATATGTATTGAAATGGCTGATATTTAATTTTTTAAAACGTTCTACAAAAGCTATCCCGTAGACTTTAACGTTGCTGGACCTCGTTGTAATTATTACATTTTTATTATTATTATTGTGCAAACGATTCGATGTGGGTACTGAGTAAATCTTTCGAGTTTTATGTGCGGTGCTGCCGTTAAGCATTGCTCCGGTGGCCAACTCCTGAGGCAAAAAGGAGTATGTTTATAATCGGTTTCAGCTGGTACGAATAAGAAATATTAGTAGAAAGGTTAAAAATAGTGAAAAATCCATAGGATACGGAACGCTGCTTCTCGCATGTGTTACAAACTAACACATCTCGGATAGAAATTATTTTGAATTCTGGTTAACTAGAGACAGCGTGGAACAGCCTATCGTGAAATTCGGTACGAAAGACGTACGATGAGATGGAATTTACTCTATTAGAAACGTTTGTACACATTTTGTGTCGTTACCCACACAGCCCCACAAACCCAATCGCACAATGACAAGAACCGCACGTTCGTTGAAGGTTTTCTCAAATGATGCACTTGTGAAAATATAAAAAATCAAATTTTAATCTGTCATGCATATATATAAAGCTTGTACGTGTATCGATGCCTCTATTTTTTGGAGGCGCCATCTCATTAGAAAATCGGATTAGATACGGCATTTCATATGGTATCGGCCTCACTGAAGAGAGGTGGCTACATGGCGCCGGCCGAAAATTGGCTTTATGTGAGATTTCCTATTTTCCAAATCATCGTCGTCGTCTTCATCAATGCGACCTTTGAAGATTTTGGAAGAACACACTCTGCAGTGTGCAGGTACTTACGTCGAGATCGTGACACAATTGCAGGCCGGCTTAGAGAAAGTTGCCAGCATCCGTTGGACTAAAACATAACCAAGTCTTGTAGGAATCATGAGCTCTCTTTTTTGCATTTACTTAGTCACTTAGTAACACATTCAATGCCAAGAAAAATAGATTTTTCTGATTCTTCTTTGTAATTTCTACATTTAGCTACTGTTGTCACAGGATACAGCGCCGGTTAGTGTTTTATTTGCAGGAACTTCATCTAAGGGTTGTGGCGTTATTTCCAAGAAAATTGAATTGTCGCTTGGATCGATGTGCCGTAACGGCCTCCACTGGTTAAGAGGTAAACCTCAAGGACCTTTAATAGTCTAACCGAAATAGGCCGGAACCAGGATCTGGAGTTCCCCCAACAGACCTATAACAAAGGGACATGTCACACATACAAGCAGTTATCGACCTTCATAGTAATATTTTAGTTATCTTCTTTTAATTCTTCATTTTACTGGTTTTTCTAACAACGTCATTGGGTGTAGACGCCATGGCAGCGCAGAGAAATGTGCGCTGGCCTTTCTGTTTACGCCGGCTAACACCGATCTTTGGGTAGTACTATCGGAGTGGTCTATGATAGGGTCTACTACAAGAAGCGTTTGATTCATATCACCACTTGCGTCGCAGACGAGTTTATCGGCGGCATCGGTTATTGTTGGAGAAAATTTTTAAGAGTACGAACATGTAGTACTTACATTTCAACCTGTGTTTCCCGAACATAGTGATTCATGCCAAACTCGATCCACAAAAAATAACAAATAATTATTACTGTTATTAATTTTTTTTTCTGAACTATCATACATAAGCGGTCTTTGTAGCTTGGAAACATTGCATAAAAGAATACCACTGAAAAATACAATTTCACCCACAGATTACAGCAATTTAATTTACAAATTACGGCAAATTATTGTCGTGAACAATGAAGCTTATGCATAAAAATGTAATTTATCACGTATAAAATGCCCCCGACACTTACTTGGAATAGAAGTCAAATGAAGCACGATTCAGATTCTCTCTAATTTATAATTACTATATTTCTAGCTATTATTGTATTTCCATAATATGTAGCGTAATACGAACCATACCAAAATAGCACCATACGTCATTTTAAGTGGCTTGTAAAAAAAAAAAAGAAAGGATACCCAAAATGACTCTTCGGAAAGTCTGAAGACACCTGCAGAATAGCTACACCACCTCTGAAACACTTTTGAAAAAACTTATGTGTACTTGATAAACTGTAAAGCAATTCATTGTGAGGTCGCATGAAAGCTGGAGAAGAGAATTATTTAGCGATGCGCCCTGCTTTGCAAACCTCTATGGCCTGATCGCATTCCGCTCTATTTAACCGCCAGCAGCCGGTCCTATCGCTTAGCTGTGTCTCCCTATGTATCGTAGTATTCTCTATTCCACATATTGGATGTTCCTTCTAGCGTAACACTGGTTTGACCGAACGTTGGGGTGTCATCGAGAACAATAACAAACCAATAAAGAGGAAAACAGTGACAAAGCTTTTGTCCCGGAAAGCTTCGTGAAGGCTAAATGTTGCTGCAGCGAACGCACCCGCTAGCTAAAATGGGGCATTCTTGCCAACGAAGTCCATGATATTCATGTTTAATTGGACTAGGCGTCACTACACCACACCAAAAGCTGTTTTAAAACTTAGATATACAGTGACCTAGTCAGCAGTAGACTGTAGTAAAGGTTTTCATTTTCTAGACAGACAATGCTATATGCTTCTGTGATAAAAAAAAAAAATATATATATATATATATCAGAAACGACGCACAACGCAATACAAGTCAACATACGGTTGTCAGACCAAGCAAAACCTTGTCAGATTACGAATTCTGCCCACCTTGGTTGAACTTTCATTTTTTTTAATAGTAAAATACGCCGGTACGGGCTATTCTGGATGCAGTAAGGTGGTCCTCACTTGGGCCTGGCCATCGTAAATAAATGAACAGGATGATTGTTGCCTGCTTTACTCGTGTCTCTCTAACGCGTACATCGGTTAAAGTGGCGAAAAAATAGCAGCTTATCTTCTTCATAACCTTATTGAAAAATACTACCGGCATATTTGAAGAACTAGTTTTATTTTTCCGCTAAAAAGACAACGGATGTGGCTATTAGGTGTGCGTCACGGAGGTATTGCTTAGACTAAATCAAGCCTTCGCGCGTTCTCTGATCGAGTCGGTTTGTCTGCTACCGACCCAGAACATGGCGTCGTAATGATATGTACGGCACGATCATGATAAGTCAAGACTTTTCTTGAAGTTTTTTTCGGATAGATGTATGAAAACGTTGTTGTATGTTCATGTTCATGTTTGGCAAAAAAAAAAAGAGGTTTAAATATAGAGTTGCCGTAACGTAAACGTCTGATGAAGCATACGATTGTATTTACGTTAACAATAACCATCGTAATATCATTCGACCATATTTGTTGTTTAATCTAGATGATGTTGGCTGACTGCGCGTTATCTTCCCTAGCGTCAATACTTTTTTTTATTGAATGCCTTTTTATCTTGTTTTGCAATACTTAGTGAAGCCCAAACTTTATGACCATGATGATTAAATTTCGTAGCAAAAATTCATCCGTTTTGCTTATATTTCGGCAGTTACTAAACTGCGACTAAATAGTAGAACCGACTTGAGCAAGTTTTAGTCCTACAAGTCTATAAATATGTCCACAAGTGTTATTTTTGCAGCATGTTTGCTATGGGTGCGTGTATCGCAAAAACAATTCAGCTTTGCAGGAAATGCAAAGCTACTAAGTTTATAAATAAAATTCTTGTCAAAGCCTCTTATTGCAGTTAGTTTTGTTTGCAAAGTAGAGGTACAGAGCCTGAAAAACGTGATATACATCAAAGGTAAGTCTAGTGCCATCACAGCAGCATCCTGCTTGAACTAACATCTTCTATGTATCTTGTGTATGACTTTTGCAAATCAGGTGACCGGCCTTCCGACTACTCAACGCGTGCGCGGCACGGTTCTTTGCACCGTGGGGCGTCTGCAGTTTCACACGCTGCCCATGACCACATCGATACAATGGTTTCATTGGATAATAATGACACGACGCCCAAGGTCGCACGAGCCAGCAGCGAAGACTTTTGCTTATAGATTGCTTATATAGTGCAGCAATCCTTCATCATAGGGTGTGACGGACACGCCTGGCAGGTGACTGAGATGCCGGCACATTCTGCATGCATCCTGCTCTCTCATATGCGCCGCTATGCGCTTACGTTAGTTCTCTCGACTGTAGCATGCATTGTGCAACTCGGCAAGCAGCCTGCACGGAGAATCTAAAGCGCCGTCAAGGCAGAAATCGCAAATTGCTGTGGGAAGCTTCTCTTCTGCCTCGTCCTCACAAAGCGAACGTACGAGTGCAACTTCCTTTGATTAGTCACGGGGCGCCCTGACTGCTTATCCAGCTAGTCAGTCAATTCGTGTAATTCAAGTATACATACGTATAACGTTATGATGCGTGAACAACGGGGCAATGCTTGTCTGCTGTCTTGTCTGTCTTTGTATCGTAAGTGCGTTAGATCCCGCGTCTTATATATGACGATGGTGAGCCACGATTCTGGGCAGCTCGCTTTGCCAATGGGAAGGGCGTGGGACGTGGGACCAGAGCTCAGGCCAGGCCGTTTCTTTGTTGCAAGCGACAGGAGGTCTGCTGCGAGGACACAACGCGACGTCCATTACAAGCGTCCTTCTGCCGACGGCGGTCTGTGAGGTCTGAAAGGTACACGTACAGTACGCCCATTGGAGAATACGGCTATGAAAGCAAGCTGCCGCCAAGTCACAACAGCGTAATTACTATTTATTGCGCCTTTGGGATTCAAAGCTTATGGGACGGAGGTAAAAAGGGGTCTGCGGGATATAAAGGGAAAGCAGATAGCAGTGGACCATCGGTTCATTGCCGCTGCATATCCGAGAGACACTCCCGTTTGTAGCTTGCTTCGCGAGTTTCGCGGCGAAGACAGATTAGCGTTTAGCTACTCTTGAACCCCAAGTCTGAGTGGATCGTTCTTGAAGGCAAGTATAGAACGAGGCCAAATTTGGCCCTCCGAATACGTATTCCCTTCGACGAGGACTAACGTCACGCATACTTACATTGTTTGCTACCCTCACACCTGTAAAACGGGGACGCTGAGTACTCCAGGTGAAGTAACTCAGGTGTTCAGAAGCGACTCAGTCAAAATAGACCAGATAAGAAACCGGAACTAAAAAACAACAGTTACCTCTTTCACATCTTATATAACAGCGGACTCAACAATGGAAATAAAGAAGAAACGAAACCAAATACCCCTCAGTCGGTACATGCTTACATATATGTGGGCGGTAACACAAAAAAGGATGCAAGCGGCAGTACGGACACATATAGATAACGACAGAAAGTAAAAGGGGGGCCGAATAAGCAATGACAAGTGTTCTATTGAAACTTATCGAAGTCAAAAATGATATATACGAGGCAGGGAGACAAAGAAAGAGATAGGGATATATGCACTGCACTTGAGCAAATACTATTATAGTACGAGTTAATAAATGACCGTTGAGGTTAAGTATGCATGAAAGTATTATTACTACTCAAATGATACCCATAAATAGATATATGCATGATACATTATATATATAGCAAGTACACAGAGTATACATCCTATCGCTGCGAATACACATGTACATACATACAGATAAATCTTCATAGGGTAATTACTGCCTCCTGTCGATGTTGGAATTGCGTCGAATTTTTCATGCGTTAAACGACAGCAACAACGGCAACGGGAAATCATTGAACGGACGTAATAACGAGTCGCTGAAAAACTATATCTTACTATAGAAACGTGTATGGAAGATTGCTGCATGGTCACGAGATACGCTAAGGGATTCATTTAGTTAGCTTGTTTGCATATACAATATGCATCGGTTTTTGATTGTATAGGTTGGGTCGACTTTTATAATGTGATTTTGTTATTCAAACGACTCCACCTTAATGTTTCTATAGGCATCTTTCCTTACTACTCACCTGCTACCTACCCGTAAGCTAGCCATTCAAAAACGTAAGGCACAGAAGTATGATTGCATCAGTAAACTATCTGTTGATCTTCATTACCTATGTTGTGCATGTGGTCCAGCGTAGGACGCACGACAGGGACTGACGATGCTAGAGCCAGCGGTTTATTTCAGTTCCCTCTGGCAGAACATCACAAGCGCTATCGTGTGGGAACCTTTACACTGCTTAGGGAAATATTAGTGGTGATGAGAGCATCGGGGTGGCGTAAGCAAAGGCGACGAAGCCGCCGGTAGAGGCGTTTGTTGTCGTTGCCGTGGCAGCTGGTTCTTCGCTTGGCGGGATGACGTTTCCACCTTTGTTGAGCTGCTAAATCCGCCTATCGTCTTTTCGCCAGTTCTTCTCCGTCAGCGATCGTTGTTTCGGTTCGTTGTCGTTTGCCCCTGTTCCCGTGTATCTCTCAACATTACCCACTTCCGGATCCCTTGCCTAGTTCCTTTTCCAGCATTCTATCCCATACGTCCGAGCACTGTCGTAGTCACCACACCGCCTCTTTCTACTCTAAGGGCAAGAGGAGTTTCGTCAGTTCTTCTCACTTGTGTATCGTTTCGAAAAATATGACCCTTGTTCTTTTTTCGGTCCCTGTGTTTGCAGTGACGGCAAAGGCTCCCTTAACCCCACCTTACCCTTCTGCTTGCTCTCCTGCTTTGTCGTCGCCGTTCCTTTCCTATTTCTCTTACTCGCTCGCTCGCTCGTTTTGCGTTTTTCGTCTGTCAAAGGCAACCGTTACCGATGATACTTCGCCTGCCTTCATAACATAGTACTTTTGCCGGAGTTACCCCGCACTCTCTGAACTTTCATGCAATGGGGCCTGAATTCCACCACTTTCCTTGTGCCGCTTACTCGCTTGTTCAGTTTTCTGGCCCATCGTTCAAGCCTTTGGCCTGACCCAGGCCATTTGCTCCTTCCTTCGTTTAGTTCCCGGATCGGTTTGCCCCTGGGGCACATCCTGCCATCCATGCCCTTGAATCCCGTCATTCACCGTCATCCTCTTCAGTAAGACAGTGGCGCTGGCGGCGACAAACGAAACCGCCGCGGTATTGGCTGTGCCGTTAGGCCCAGTTTTCAACCCCCCAGCGTCAAGAGACTCGATTAGGACCTTGAAACTACATAGACGTCCTAGCCATTCCACAACCAGCTCCACTAAACTTGAGCTGGCTAATAAGTCCAGAACTTTCAAACGACCTGAGGAGCACTCATTCAGACACATAGACAGGCACATGTCACACGACGACAGCTACTTAGAAAGGCTGGGCAGTATCGTGGTTAGTTTGTGGCCGTCTTACCTATAATCGTCGATCCTCAATTAATAAAGACTCCCTCTTCCTAGAAGCAGAATTGATAGCCAAATTCTTCGATTCGGATGACGTCTACATACGCGCAGGGAACGTCCCCATCTTTTCGTGTCCTCTAAAGTACATGACATAACAGACCCAGCCAAGCCTGTATCAACAGGTAGTTTTGCCTGCCTAGTGTCTCAATGGTAGCAGTGCAGCAATAAAAGTGGAAGATTTCCTGTAAATAAAAGTGCAGCAATCAAATAAGGCACAAACTTTTCCTGTGAAAAATTCGCTGACCTAACCCCTTAGCTATGTCACGCAAAAAGGTGATCACGGCTTTTGGAGAACGAAACATTTGATTCAGTAAAAAATAGCCGCTTGTCGATACTACTTGCGTAAGTGGCTGATACTGTGAAAGGATCGAGTTGAACCAGGAAGAAGAGCATCACGGGTTAAATAGACGAGCCGGATTCTGGATTAATCAGTAGTTCAATTCAATAGGGTAGCAGCCATACGTACATTGCAAATGTCTACCGTGTAACGCTGATGTTACGGAGATAAATTACTAACGATACGTAGCACATCCCTGTACAGTTGCAAGCCTTGTTTATACCTTTTTACGTAAAGCTGGTGCTCAGTATACCAGGATGAGTATCAGAGAGACTGAACCTGTTGATTATTGTAGTTGATTGAGTAAGTGTCAAGAAAAGGACGCTTTATCACAGCCATTAGGACAGCAGAAATCTGAACGAATATACATAAGTGAATAAAGCCAATGTCAATGTATAGAACGATATTATGTACCATATTGTAGTAGAAATTACAGTATCACTAAAAAAAAAAAATATGTAATGTTTAACCCTATTCATTAAAAATGGCCAGCTAAATCTGTGATCACCAGATAAAAATAGCTGAATGTCTGTTTCACAGCGTAAGCTTGTCGTCAATAGGACAAGATGACCTTATACATACATAAATATCAAGCATTAATAACAACAACAACATACAATGGAAATGGCAATACTACACAGATGCTACGGAGATTATGAGAACGACACAAACAGCTAACATATCTCTTCTCGCCATCAGCCACACCATTCCTGAATGGTGATTGATTCTGACTACACAGTCATGCTACTGTTACTATGATTGAATGATGAAATGGCATCAAAGATCGTCATCAAATATGGAGTTTATACATATACGATTCGGAATATTGAAAATGGATAAAAAAAAGAAAAAAAAAAATAGAGTGACTGTGGAGCCTAAATTCAAAGTAATTCACAATACTAAAATTGTATCAAAAATAATTCAACATTAAATTGTACTTATGGCCAGGTAACTAACTATCAAACACGAAGGACAGAAAAACAGTCGAGAGTTACACAGCAAGAAAAAATGTAGCCGTTTTTCCACAGAGTGAAAAATGGAAAAAAGATAACCAATTGTGTGATGGGGTGTGTTATTTTTGTGACATATAGGCAATGAGGAAAAATATTATATAAACGGCAATTAGCACGACGACGATGATAATGAGGAAGGTAAAGCTGAAGGATAAACCCAAAAATAAAATCATACATAAATAAAGTACCATCTGGTGTCTTTTTTACTTGCTTCTTTAGCTCAGAACTATCGCCTTGTTGAACAAACCCAAAGCGATTTGGATATCTTTACTATTAAGTAAAGAGACTGAAAGACAACGCCAGCGGCCGTTAGATTAATTATATAGTTATAGTAAGCCGGTTTGGGCAGCTTCTGAAAAACGTTCACTATACATTTTGTCTGCACACTTGGGTTAAATTGCCTCAGCTTCAATGGGCACCTTTAAACCTTTGCTTTACTGGATTTTCGCCCGTTTTAGATGCATGCAGCACGGGCACGGAAGACGAAATCCAAAATAAAAGCAGAAGTTAAAAAATATGTAAACGTCTTGGCCCATTCGGCAGAACCCTGAACCGTGAGGAGAAGCCATACGAAAGTAAATTCATTAATTTTACTACATGAAAATAGAATTTCAGCAAAACATACGTAAATATATAATAATGCAGTATATAGTAGCACATCTACCTTATATTATTTGAGATTAAATATAATTTACGGCCAAGCATTTCTGTGCAAAAGTGCTGGACTTACAGAATATGAATGAGAAAATGTAGTTCACTGTTGCTCCTGTAGGCGTCTCACTAGGGATTTCGTTCAAAGTTTTATAGGAAAAAAGATCTCAAATGAGACGTTTTGCTTAGTAAACAACGATTTCCCGCTCCAGCCCGGACTCGCCTAAAGAACTGGCTATACATACACATAGAAGGAAAGATTTACGTCAAGCAATTTAAGAAAATCAAGGGCTCTTGACACTTTTAGTGTGATAACATCGTTGCTTCACTTCATAGCCATCGCGCCTAGATTGTTTTTCTATAAATTTGATGATACTAGGAACTATGTATCAGTTATCATTAGTTAAAGCTCAGAAGGTTTCAACAGGGTCAACTATTTAGTGATTCCGTATAGACATTATTAATATTACTGGCTTTTCAAGCACATGTAATTGTTTAACACCTATTTTTTTTTTTTTCGTCAGTTTATAACACTCGTATACCAAGAGCCTTTGAAACGAAATACCTCTACAAGCTATTAGTAAGTGTTCCCTGGCCAACAGACATTATCAATTACGGTTCGAAGACTAAAAGGCTTCTCTGCCAGATCTTATTTTCATTGTGCTTCTAAGAACAAGCATAATCCTAAGAAACATAATCGAGCTCAATACAAGCATCCTAAGCTAAAGCAATTCTAACTTTGGGTTTTTTTTTTTCTGGTACATATCAATTTTACTATGTAAGCTTACCCTTTTAAACGGTCTGGTAAACTTTGCCGAACTAGGCAATCATACTGTGCAGTTAAAGTCATCATAGTAGCCAATAAAATTATACTCACGCCAATAAAAAGAATACACATCGTAATAGCGTTGGAGACGGTGAATGTGAACAGGTTTCTGCATTTATTATACAATATATTAGTTGAAGACCTGTTTGCTCAAAGGCTTCAGATAAAACAAAATCAAGATAACGAAATGTCTTCTCACTTAGAGTAAGCTTTAATTACAAAACGTAGGACGCATATATGTATTCTACAGGCATAGGACTGTTGTTGCTTTCTACCTACCATTGAACTGTTTTTCAACCACGCGTCCTAGTGCATTTGCTCAGAATAACAAGTTCCTAAATCGTTCAAACGATCAAAGACGCAGGAATTGTGTGCCCATATGGATCCGCCTGTTAGAATATAGAACATCTATTTTTTAATTATTTTTTTTATATACACGCGTTTTTTGTAAGAGAATTAGTTATTAAGTACGAGACATGTTATTCGACTGCCAAAAGATGCAATCTGTTGATACACTACTATAATATAGGGTGAATATAGTTATATATACAGTTGACAGGTGTGGCTGAAGTATAGTAAAGACAAACTGTACGTAGAGATCAACAGACAGCTGCTTACGAAAACCAATTATCATCATAAAGGTCTTATCCAGCATCATCCATGGAGCAGCAAAGGGACCGGGAGCTTCGCAGAAAAGATGAAGGCACCGATGTGGTGGGCGGATATGAGTCACACGTAACACGTTCGTTCATAGGTCCTTCCTATGCGCCCGGCTTCAGATAGACCCAAAGTTATTGTCCTCCATTAATTATCTTAACTCCGATTTTCAGCCTACGCCGAGCGTCGGCAGTTAGACACGTAGAAACCGCTGAGTAACCCTCCAATTGGAAGACGGCCACAATGGCACAAAATATGGCGCCGGAGTAATTAGGAAAACGGAAATGCTAAGCTTGCAAAGCCTAGTCGGGAGACGCTGCTACAGCAAGGATAGTTCAGGGGAGACGTGAGGTCTACCAAGAAAAACCCTACAGGGAAGAAGGGCAGGGGAAAGTAGACAGACAAGGAAAGACACAAACGAAAGATAAGCGAATTATGAAACTGAAAGAGCAAAGCAGAAATGAGGATAGTTATGCGCTAAGTGAACATGACGCGCAATTGCAAAGGCCATCTGCAAACGGGCCTAGTTTTCCCCCCATCATCACACAGTTACCCTCTTTACCTCTTTACATTAAGAGGCACAAACACACCAAACGACGCCACCATTAAGAGGAGATACTTTCGCTGGATTCGAAATACATATTATTCTGCGGCTTGGAATTGTAGGGCTCGCCAATGAAACGCATACTTCCTAAAGTAATGCAAACAGAATAAGGAAGACAGACAGGATAGCTTTTTTTCCTTTTTCAAACCTCGCCAACTTCAGTTGACTATTTTTATACACAGCATTTTGTCTCTATTTCCTCACACGCCTGATGCAATCCACGTTCATGCTGTAACATATGGAGAACACCCAGCTAACGGTAATGCGCACTCTTTCAATTCATAGGCTGCTCCTGCCGTAGTAGAACCCCGGCATACAATGCCGTTGACAGTATTTCTAGCTGCAATACCCTCTAGCCGTTGGGAAGACAACATCCTAGGCAGGAAAAAAGAAGTGCAGACAAGAAGGTATAACCATTCGACCGTTTAACAAGCAAGTCACTGCGTTGCATAATACAGCTGCAATGGTAAAAAGCAACGCTCAACTATGTAACCGACTTACAGGTAAACCAGTTGTAGTTTTACAGTAAATAAAAAAGAAAAACATATTTGAAACATGGCGAAGTCTATGTAAAATCCGATCGTTATATAATGGCCTACGCTACCGAAATTAATCGCGATTGAACCAAATTCCTTGGCGAGTTTCTATTCACTCGCATAAAGAGCGTGTTACTATCTTCTGACATCTTCTAACCTCTACATGACGGCATATTTTATCATGTATGTTTAAACTTTTCAAAACCGTGTGTTTTTTTAGAATTATCGCGCTTATTTGCCTTGTTATTCCAGGTTGTACTCTTCCACTATGGTCATCTAAAGCAACGCTCGCCTCTTGTGGAAGGAATGGATAAAATCTTCTCGGTAAACTGAAATGTGGCAAATAAAGTTTAACTATTTGCGTATCACCGAAAAAGTATATACTATCCGAAGCTGGTACAGTGCAGTGTAATTATGTTTCTTCTTATTGACTGAAATCTACAGAAGTGCAGCCAGGCCACGGACGGAGGGCAATTACTGCGAGAAAATGCAAAGGTACGAAATCACAGTGAATGACGACGCCAGCTTCCGCCTTATGGATGGATGAATGGGACGGATCCGTACACGGATGAGCGCTTACATTGTAGCCGACTTGCGTTCCTCGAACCTCGAGGGGCCCAACGCCAAAAAAAAGGGCCATTCTGACGCAGCTAGAGAAGAGGGTCTGGGGAAAGTGGCTTTGCGATAAGATCATTTGCTTTCACTGGGCCATGAAGCTCCAGCTGGGCAGTCACACAGCTCGCTAAAGCAGACGGTGCAGGAATGATCGTAACGATCACAGAGATAAGCTGTACCCTTTTTGCAGGCCTCCTCGATGCTTTTGATCGGAGAAAAAGCAAAAATGCTATAGGCCCGACCAACGGCCTGAAAGTCCGCGCTTTAGGATCTTTATAAGGAAGATAAGCATCAAGCGTCGAGTTTTTCTAAGGACGAACGTCATCTACAGTCAAAATCGGAATATGGAGGAAAAAAGGAAAAAGGAGAACCGAAGTAGGCTCAAAAGTGAGCTTTCAGTGCCAATAAATATGCCTCCAGTTAAAAAAAAGTTTGCTGACAGTGAAAGGGTTACCTGTGTCAATTAACCATTTACAAGAATCGTAAGTTATTTTTTTCTACTAATTAGCAAAGCATACTATCTACACCGAGATATCCAGGCTAATAGAATACTGATCTTATGAACTTAAAGGAGCTTTACTGATCGGCCACCATCGGTGATGCTGACCATTTTTGTCAGTTTGCTGACAGCTGGATAGTTGATATCCGTATAGCGGGCCAGGGTTAATAAACATTGCTGAAGAGATTACTTACAACAAAGCTTGTGAATTACTCAAAAATTACTTCCCGAAAAATCTATCATCCCGAAAAAATATCATCAATGTGATTGAGCTGCTCTTACCAAAACAAAAAAAAAGCCGACGTATAATATTACTGAAGATCTATTTGTCATTGAAAGCGATACATCCGCGTACAATATATGTACATACTGTATGTCTGTATTAAGAGTAAGTTCGAATTAAGCAATTTGAAATGTATCACACATAACAAATGTATTTACTTAATAACAGGAAGTTAAGTAACTATAATCGCATTTATAAGTTCTTTATAAGACTTTAACATGTCTCCTTGTGTCGACGTCAAGCGCCTTCCGATGTAAACTTATAGCAGACGTAGTAAAATCATAACACGTATGTCGAGGTTTAATAACTGCGTGTATCGCCGTACCCAAATCGGTTCGATGGTGCATTTTTGGGTACTGCAGAAACTTACGGGCTTAAGGGATCCAGCGGAGCCTACTTGAAGAAGGCTAAAACCTTTCTGACAAAAACATTACGTTTCATTGATTTGCTGGAATCGTCATACGAAGACGTTTTGCTAACCAAGCTTGGTGC
This sequence comes from Varroa destructor, assembly GCF_002443255.2. Taxonomy (NCBI): domain Eukaryota; kingdom Metazoa; phylum Arthropoda; class Arachnida; order Mesostigmata; family Varroidae; genus Varroa; species Varroa destructor. The sequence continues at coordinate 54,615,784 of NW_019211454.1, read as the reverse complement.
CGGTCAGTATGAGCGCATAGAAGTGAGTGTTACTCTTTGTGGACGATCACTGTGTATTGTAAGGACCCGACGTGTCTTGTCCTGTAGACTTTAGCCACGTAGGCGATGAAATAGTCATGGGTGTTCTCAAATCGGTTCGCTTGTTTCGAACTACTCGTGTGTTATATTCGAAATTATGCGATCCTGTATTCAATGCGCCGTCGCCTATTAACGGTAACCCATACTAGGGGCGATCAATTTTATTAATAGACATCCACACAACTATAGCGTTAGACTTGAGAAAGCATGCCTATTTCTCTTGTGTTGCCATATCATAAATCGGTTAACATAAAGATAAGTTTCCCAATCAACCGAACTGCCGTTTTCAATCGATTTTAGCTAAACGGAAGCTTTTCTACGCGGTTTTCAATCTACAGGTTGCACTCGACGTTTGGATTTAACTGGGATCCTGCTGGTGCTGACAGCGTGCCGTGGTATCTCCATCAACTGATTCAACTATCAGGTAACTTCAAATTAGATATACTTCGCCTAAAATTAGCCTAGCACAGCAGCGATACAACAGAATATACTGCAGAATGCGATAAGATTCTGCCCCTTCTCGATAACCAACTCCAACAGTCGTTTAGAGGAAACGCTGCTGCAGAGTATGCTTACTTTCATATCTGTCATAGCTGTATCAGGTACAGTGATATCGGTAACTGCTTCCCCAGCATCGAGTACATTACGCACGGGACATCACCACCGATAAGCCATCATTACATATGATAAGCACGATTAGTAACTAGTGTAGATCATCATTTATTTTGCGAGTTCATTTTTGTTGCGAGTTTGACATTGGTTTCGGAATACAGGTAAAACTGTAAACTTGCTCCAGGGGCTTGGATTGGGTATCAAAAGCCTGAGGATGAGGCGTCTTGAAACTTTTGTGCAACTACCTTGAGTCGTATCCAAATATTAATAATAATTTTTTCAAACATATCAAAAAGAGCAATTACAAATGCCGTTTTTTTCTTGCATAAAGTAAAGGATGACCGTTGAAGTATACTTAAATATTGTAACTAACTCAATTAAAAATCAACTACCGGAAAATCCGTATCTAGTTATGCGCATGCTTCTATCATTCACGATGGCCATTTATTTAAAATTTAGCTTATGAGATTAGATTTAAATTATAGGAGTGGATCTGTGAATATGCAATTATGGCCGCTGAGCTTATTTCGGCAGGATCGTAGCGTAAAACAACTATCCACTAACACTTCTGTAGTATATACAACTGGTACGATCAAGTGGCATCGTTTGATGATCGGAGATATTCGATGATGAGTCTATCAATCGATCTGTGCCACGAGCGATAACAGGCCGTATGAACTTGCCTTTTTCAAGACCTCGTTTAGGCCTCCTTGCCTCGGAAGCAGAGGTCATAATCAGTGTCATTAGCATCAGTACTATACTCCTGGTCGCAGAATATATCATTCAGCTATTCTATTGGCATCATCACTCGTAAGGCCACCTTTCTGATCCCGTTTGTCCGGCTCCAGGTCCAGCCAATCACCCAGCAAGTAGAAGCAGACCCTATCTTTGTAGCATCTCACTATCGGATAAGTATCACGACCTAAGCCACTAGCCCAGGCCTTTGACTGTCTTCGCAGCCGCCGACTGCAAGGACACGGGAATGCGAGACGCGTATGCTCCTGTACAACGCAACGAACGAGGTTACCGGCTTGCAACCCGTTTTCCAGAAGGAAAGTAGCTTAGTAGTCTATAGTGCCGTGGCAGTAGCAGGACGGAGCTGGCAGCTTTGCTGCCAACGTCGGCAAAGCCGACAACGTCTGAAAGGCAAATAGAGAGACAAAGAAGCAGGCTAGACCAAGGATAGCAGCAGCAGTAGGTGGCGGCTATTTCTGCCTTCGCGGCGTCTTCGTCATCCGTGCTAGTGGCGGTATTAGAAGCGGTCGTGCCCGAAGCCGACATCGGCTATACTATCGACAAGGCTGGCGATGCCGGCAGAGACGTCGTAGCTCCTTCCATGTTCTCTTTCCCGCCGATTCTGCCATATTATAGTATAAACTTCCTGCTACATGATAAGTCGTTGACTACTAGACTGACTCGTGGATATCGCCGTATTATCTACAATGCAGGATAATTAATTCTCCTTGCCTAGCTTACCCAATGCTCCTCCCCCATCCTCTTCATCTAAGGCCGCTTGGTTGGAGGCTTGACCCAGTCAGTGACCCCCTTCTACTATACGCTCAGACTCTTCGTGCGGAGGATCGTTAAGTCCCAGGCCCTCAAAACCTGCCTCCTGGCGCATACGCTATAGTATAAAGTGGCAGATCTCCCAAGGACGATAGTAAAAGACTATATAAATTCCGTTGCGAATATCAAGCAAAGGCAATATAAGCTAGTATGCTTAAGGATAACAACAACTAGATAGATCCATGTAAAATTGACGATACCTGTAGGTTAAAGCGTTAGAGAGCTTGACGGAAAGTGGAGCAGTAGCAGCAGCAACAGTAGCCACGGTGGATTGAACAGGTATGTATCATCCAATCGCACGTTAACGTCTTTGACATCTTAAGCCAACAGACAGGTAAGGGCCTATGTTCAGCTGGATCCAATACAGTCGATATATAAGGACTTCAAAGCAAAATGGTTTCCTTAGCAATTTTTTTCATCTTGGCATAAAACAATGCAGCTAACTTACGCAAAGTGGTGGTGTCTTGAACAGTGAGAAATCCATTATGAAACGCTGTTGTTGCCCTCCAAAATTTAGAAAATATTATTGCCGGTTTTATTATACCGTGCTCAACTTCGTCAGTGTTGTTTTAAAAAAGCGTAAATTAAAAACGTACAGTTTACATACAAATATTTTGAGCGTACGAACATTTTTCCGACGTTGCCGCAGCTGTTGCCACAGCTGATGTTCGTCCTTCGGCGGATTTTTTCTGTTAGGCTGTTCGGACATTTCTTTGCTCAGGCACTACTTTCGTGCCGCTAATGTATCCTTGCTCAGCCCATTCCGTTTTATCTCTGCAATCCTAGTCTGCCTTTCGTTGCGCGGTTTGCCGTGTTTTGTACTGCTTGGGTTACTATGTAGGCGGTGGGCGTACCAGTACTCGTTTTTGGCTCTCGTAGACACACAAATGAAAAATGCTGATTTCCTCTTTTTTTTTTTTGTGTTCTTTTCATATACCCTCTCGTCTACTACCTGCTCTTTACATGTGTATGCTTTACCTCTATTCAGCTCTGCATTTCGAAGTCTCGTACTGGCCCTTCCTCGTCCTCAAACCGCTGACTGCTGCCATTGACATTCCTTTTTTACCCCATCCCCCGTAGAGACGGATCACGGAAGTCAGCAGTCTTTTTCATCGTTAGTAACAGCCGTGCCATTTCCTTTTACCCACCAGTTCAAGTATTAGCCTGAACTTTCCAGGAGTGGCTAAAAAATTATAATAAATCTAAAAAGCAATTACATTGTTATGCTGTTCGGGTAGATGCATCCGTATTTCAGCCTGAGCAGACAGTTCTTTGTGAAGCCTGATAGTTTACTCTAGGCGGGCTAGTCGAATGTATGAGGCAAAATTCGGCCTGATACGTGAGACGACATTTTGCACAGCAAGACCATGCACCTATAATATAATTATATTACGGGTTTATTATTTATATTATACGCAGAGAGAATTAAGCGCACGCTGTGCTGGCTAAGCTAGTTAGACGTCAGAATATATTAAAATAGTTTTATTATTTGCTTCGACGTAGCGCGCTTACCTGTTCCATGAAGCTCGCCTCCCTGTGACCGAGGTGTAATACAACGTATTATCCGAACGTAACTCAATGACAGCAGAAATCAAACACCAAAATAATCTTTATCCCTAGAAGATGGTGTTTTTGTATTTCTAAGCCTGTTGGCATAGTGGTCATGCTACATGTAGCAGATCCTTTTTTTGCAAAGCTTTGTAACTGCTGCGTCCTCTGTGTGCTAATGAAATCCTTCTTTCACATGCAAACAAACCCACAGACATCTGGTGTTATTATCTCAAACACTTTTACTACTGTTTATGCAACTGCAACCTTTGTTTTAAACCCATATTACAGTTTAGTCGGAAACGTACCGGGGTCGATAGCTTCCCATCTGAACACCATTTATTGGGACGATGGTATTCGTCTATCTGCTTTTCCCTTCTATGACATATTGGTAATGAATAACTGTCCAAATCAGAAAAAAGTACTACAAGGTGCGTCTTGCTTTAGTAGATATAGTACGTTTAGAAGGCGCAACATGGGCAAGTACTTGCATAGTGGGCTTCTAGACAATGGCCTATCTCTGCCTTTAGCCGTCTTAGTTCTAGCCTGATTAATGAGGTGAGTGAGCCATTATTCCTGCCTAACAGTGGAATGAAGAGGTCTCGCCAGTCACTCAGTCTCTCCAACACCACATCTTCATAGCGCTTTGGCGTAATCCAATAGCATCATAACATGCCGGGGTTAGTCTGAGCAATCTGTCGCTTGTATGGAGAACTCGCGACCAGCAAAATGATAGGACAGTCTCTGCTCGATGACAGCATTCGACCGATGAAAGACAGTCGTTGCTCCGCAGAGTTAAAGTATCCCGTAAGAAAAACGCAGACTTCATGTCATACGTATGTCCACATGGCAAAAGAATAAAAAAAAAAAGAAAAAAGATGAAAAAATGAAACGAGAAACAATGCAAATTCACAAAATGAAACCAAACAATTCAAGGATGATGTCAAAAGCGCTGTGCAATGAATGATATACTATTTAGTTAAAAATTATAAATAACGCCAGGACTTTGTAGGCCGAAAATCGACCCGTCACTGGCCTTTAGGTGTATGTAGTAAGTATAAAGTCAAATTCTTCGGACTTTTTTAACCCAGTACTAAGTAACTTGTTTTAGTTATAACGATTGCAGGCGACACCCAGAATGAACTAGTCACCTTAAACTTATCTCTATGAAATCATGCCGTAGATTAGATATTTTTTTGCATCTCATGACTAAGAATTTAAATCTTCTAACTTAATCACTTTGTTTGGTTAGGGATTTAAGAACTAGTATTTAGCTAATTAATTATTTTGTTTTGCTCGTTTTACTCGCTTCCATGACCCTTTCTTTCGTTTTAATGACATATTATTACTTGTCGCTAGGTTGCCGTAAAGCTCAGATGGTTAGCAAAAGAAATAGAGCTTATTTTTTATCAATAATCAGGGTTAAAAATAGACCGTTGGCTATTAGACAAAAAGCGCACGTCGCACAGGGCCGATAGGGTCCGACCAAACTTAATTTGCCAGCCAATCGTGACATCTTCCAGCCGTGATAGAAATCCTCCGCTCTCATGTGGCCTACCTGCCCTCGTTTCTCCGTAGTCAAATTTCACCTAACACCTTAAATTGCGAAAAAAGTACCTTTTTTTTGTCCCATGTGCAATTCTTGAGTAACGGACGCTTCGATAAAAACGTTTCGTACTTCGGCAGATAAAATGATCAAACTGTACTGAATAAATTATCTGTGTTCGACTGCGAAAAACTTAGGGACGTTTTATTCTTACATATTAGTAAATAATTTACCAACAATCATGTATGATCAGTATATTAAAGGAAACTAATATATATAATAACTATTTAGTAAGTTATTCTAAAAACGAATGTCGCTCTTTGGATGCTTTACATAATACACGAGTATAGCATGCTACACGTATTTATGCATATTATAAGCATAACCGAAGCACTCGCTGAAACTCAAAATGTAATGTTCAGCGTTAGAGGATTATTTTCGCACGCTTAAGCAATTCAGCTGTAATTGATAACAGGCCTCTGATTGAGAGCAACTATCTGTAAACGACAAGCCAGAACTCTGTTTCATCGAGCTCATAGGAGTCTTTGCATGCACACCATTAATCTCAGCTCTTCAGCCACTGAGGCAGCTCAGAGTATCGGTGGATGCCCACTCCGGCCAGTAAAAGCTGCAGGAATAGGCTAACATGGACGCATGGTCCGATTCCCATACAAGGGGTTTACTGCAAAGAGCTGCAAAATGCCTTTGAACCGCTCATTTTTGCATGGGGAAGCGGGCGAGCATCGCTTTGAGTAGATAATAGGACAACACCATGACCCGCGCAATTAAATAAGCATGATTCCAGATTCCGACATAGCAAGTAGAGAGATGTCTTTGTCAACTTGAAGACACAACGCTGCTAAGTGAGCGAACGAGTGCAGCCGACAAAGTCGAAAAGGGGGTCAGAATTTGGGCCAGCGTCACGTGTGGCGTCTTCTTGCCCCGGCCTTCTCGAAAGGTTATGCTTCGCTGTGGAATGAAGACCACTCAACCTGGTTGACCCAACCAACAGCCCATAGAACACACTAGGCGATAGGAGCCTAGCAGTGGTTCGAGTAATACAGTAGTTAACGAGCGTCGTCGGGGTCTGACACGCCAACGAAGCTGAAAAAGTCATTCCAAAACAGCATTTCATTCTTACGATCCGTGGAGCTGAGACAAACGATGAGCCCTTCTAATCCCTAGACAGATGTTTAGGGATTCTCTGGAACGTCACAGCTTCCGCGGGCGGCAAATCGTTGAGGGCGGAACAGCAGACCAAAAATCAGCGACTAAAAAGCGAAATGTTCCGAGTTTTACGTCCAGTGCTGCCATTAAGAGAGGCTAGTGACTAGACGCGCGTAGGGATCATAATAGGGAAACAGGGGGAGGATTTGCAAGCTACGAACCGACCGCCCCTTTTTTCCTCATTGTATCCAACGAAAAAGAGCAGACAGTCCTTTGACAGCTTCCTCTCAATATTCAGCGTTTTAGACGGGTGTTGCCGTTTCACCACTTGGTCCTAGACAAAGTCACTAAGGAAGAAAAAGAGCTTGCCAGTTAGTGAACGTTTAACAGTTCGTTCCGAGACGAACTATGAAACTAGCAGGGTCGGATCATTTCTTTCCCCTCTGGGTTTGTGAATTCTAAGCATGGGACTGTTTGGCGAGAGCAACTAACACTTGAGATCCGAGATAAACGGAACATCGTAAAGAGTTCGTTAATGGATAAAATTCATATTTGCCAGAGTGGAAGGTGTGTAGATGCGAAAGATAGGCTACCTGTTCTCGAACGCAGTGAAGAAGCCCATAGCCATTGACCATTGAGGCAATTAGCGTTTAGTGTACGTGTGCGCATCGCTTGGTAAACAAACACAGGAGAAATACTTAGGATACGCATATCGAGGTGAACGTGCCTGATCAATATTTACTATGTACCATTCATACGGCTGAAATAAGAACTATAATTTAGTTCTATTTTGAACAATTCGTTTTCAAAGAGCCATGTACCTTACTACCTGCAGCCTATAGACGCTGAATAAAGTATTCATTATCTGTTCCTTGAGATTGATTAGTAGCTAGAATTAGGCTATTTATTATCGCTGTTAGACTGCGGTGACGAGCGGGGTCCCAGAGGACATATTTGTTTTAGCTAACACCTGCCGCAATCATACATTTATTGTTGTCATAGAAATAACAATTATACAAATAAAGTCTGTTATTTCATAAATTAGGCAGAACCGCATGTGCGATCTTCAGAATCTAGAAAAAAATTACTGAGCACTTCAATGTAAATCACCGAATCGGTCCACGTCGTATAAGCAACTGTAGTAAACAAAGAGCTCGAAGGTATGAACTGTACACGGACAATTTATCTTCTGTCGATCATTGTTTCGCCATTGGACGCAGTCATCAATTTCAAGATGGAAGCGTGCATCGACCCATTGAAGACTGTTGATTGCATCGTCGATTATAAACACCGCACGCGGACCCAATGCGTATGGTATCGAAGATATTCGCTGAATTGGTCACCATTGACCCAGACAACCATGTATTTGCCGACGAGAACGTGCCGAAAGCATGGTTTTGATAAAGGACCAAAGAGAATAGTCTCCACAAACGATTACAGCAAGAATTGCGACCGAATATATCTAATTGAATATGTTGTTCCACTAAAATGTTACTCTGGCCTTTTTTTTTTTTTTTTCTCTATTATACAATATTGCGTTACCAATGCTCATATGTATACACTAGAATACCTTCTATCGAACAATGTATTATTATATGGTCACCTGCTGTATGATCATTAAGTAGTCAACGTTACTATGTCTGAATCCTACTATGAAAGTACATAATGCCGACCTGAAAAAAAGAATATAACAAAATAGGTTTTGGTAAGAAGCAGGTGTGTAGATTAGAGGATTAGCAGACTCATGCAAATGCCAGCTATTTTTACATAATCAGAATAATCTTTTAAGACGGATTATAGTTCGTCTACTTACTACGTCACAGAGTGTAGAACGTGATACCCTTTTGATATATGTAGTTATGTTTTATATAGATTCTCTGCAATCTTATCAGTACTTCTAAGCAAATGTAAACTACACATGCATAGGTATGCATGCAACGATTTATTTAATAGGTTCCGATTCATATATTTCTTCATCCCACACCAGCATCTCACATAGAAAGGTACAGCACAGGACAGAAGAACCGGGAAACTAGGCCAGACGTAAAACCCAAACTGTGTATATTATTGGACCCCGATCAGGAAGCCATGGCATTGAGAAAGTTGTATGGAGCCTGCAATATATGCAGTAAGTCCAGTGTGGGGAATGAGCTTACAGAGCAGGAGCGAACCTGCGTTTTGGAAGGGGGAAAATCCGAACCATTCGTAACCAGATTTGGATATTACCGTCCCTGTTGGAGCTTCCCAAGGCCAGATGCTAATTGGTCCGGAATTCCTAAAAGCTTATTCGTTAGAAGGGCTCGGGCTCACAGTCTGAACAATTTCTAATACGCCGCATTCGTAGTCTGTTTGATTGGCAGGCGGGTTTAGGCGAGGGGGTATGAAGTAGCTTTTACCATTGTTGTTCAACAGTACATGTCACATTACCAATAGTTGTTGTAACTACTGGTTATATATACACTATATATAAAAATATAGTGTAATTTCCAGGATCTTATAGAGTATGGTATGTTTCTTTCCTTCCTACTTTGCATAAATCTGATAATTCTCTTATATAAACATGACGTCACACCAAAGACGATACGACAGAAATATGGTTCACCTCTATTTGCAAAATATCGCCGGACACGCTGTCGTTCCGGGATGTCCGCTTGACGTCTCACAGTGTCTCTTGTATGTAAATATTATAAAGTTAAATAGCATTTACGCGACTCTGACGCTGCTTTTTTGGTCATTTCCAATCATACTAGCGGCATTTCCAATTACAAAAGCCGCCACCCGTAGGCTCGGTGGGTCGGACCGTTCGGCATCGAACATTCAGAACCTGGAAATCCATTATTGTTATTTCCCTTGGACGGAAACATCCGGGACCGTGGCTGCCGTTGTAGGCCAATACCTGCTAGCCCGAAACTAAACAACCAAAATTAAGAGACGTTAAGGGCATTATAATTCCAAATGGTAACAATCTGTTAAATTACTTCAGCTTCCCATCAATAGCATCAACCTTAACGGACATACATATTGTTCAGCAAACCAGAGACGATTATCTAAGCCGCTGTCGTCAACGCTTAAAGGATCGTAATACGGCAGCAGGTATATATGGTTATATGTGTGTCTGCAATGAATCTAGGAACTACGTGAGCTGTATGACGGATAACGTATCACTTTGTACTCCACGTTCTTTCTGGAAATTGGATTCACTGAGGAAGATAAACTTCTAGAAAGCCTGTATCAAATGATTAAAGGCTCTAGTAAAAACTGCAAAATTCAATTGAAAGCACGAAAATGTATAATTCTAAGAGGACCAGTTTGTATTTGTGAAAATAAAAGAAGTCAGACAGTACTTCTACAGACAACAAGAGCAAAAAACGTGAGTCTGAGAATTTCTCTACTCAGGTGTAAACGTGTACGAAGAGCATTTAGGTTTTTTTTAGCTGGAACGTGTAAAGTACAATTTTTCAGCAAAAAAAAAATCAACTAGTAAAATAGTCTTAACTTTACTAATTAATTTAGTTTACCGTGCCATGAAGACTCCAATATCCGGGCTGAGATGTTCAAGTTTTTCATCACAGATTTATACATTTAGCACGACAATCAGATGTGCTTTGGTATAAATACGGTATATTTAGAAACGTTCGAAGCTAACTTGACTAACATGAATAGTCATTAATTAAACAAAATGACATTCGATGAAGGTGTCGCACGTAGAGGTATTAAGTTGCTGAAGTAGCCAAAACGTTGCTTGCCTATTAATTTACGGCGGACTTCAACATAGTGAATCATATTAGGGGTATATATACGGAAATAGAGCTCACAAAATAGACAGTAGTAGACGTAGTTCCATTTTGGTTTTAAACTTGAACGTTTATTGAGCCAAACGTATTCTTCAGCTTTACTCTTTTGCTGGTGCTTGCCTCGAAAACTAACACAATAATTAAAATATCCAATTTGGGGACCATATACATTGTGAGCTTTTGTCATTGATTTCAAAAAGTTGAAGTTGACTAAGTTGCCCACGTCATGCACCAAATGGCCAAAAAGAAAAAAAAAAAAAAATGCCGTCCTTGCTACGACAGTCACCGGTTCGAAACTGGTAAACGTTTTTATCCCATAGAAGCTGCTAATTGCCAGTCGCAAAAATTCTACAATAGCGGATTGTCCCCGCGTTCACGTATTAAAGCGGAGTGAAGCGTATACAATGAAACGAGACGGGCTTTCGTTTAGACGTTCCGGCTAAGTCCAATCCCAATTTTTTTTGTTTGCCGAATGCCCAAAGAGCTTAGCAAAGGATTTGCTTCTGTCAAAACGGAATGGCAATTCACCTAAGTGTTTATACTTAGTTCCATTTCGATGAATGATCATCTAGATCTATCGTTTATAACGACAATTAAAAACAAAGTCTCACATTAAGCAGAAGAACAATCATTCTTCAACGGGACATCTAGCTGATTAATAAACTCTGGTCTAGACCTAGAAATATTCGTAGAGGTTGCATTTGTGTCGGATCAGAACTACCGGTTTAAAGCTACTATATAAAGCGTTGTTTAGTCATAGCATTAGAATTTGGTTCAGATTTCTCATGGTTTTACAAATCGTCGAAATGGACAATCTAGAAGCGCGGAAAGAGGTTTGTTTTACCTGAGACCTAAATCCGGAGTTAAAGCATCGGGCCCGTCTGCAGATGGAAAGCTTCAGGAGCGATGTCCTATTTTTCTAAAGAATCTAATTTCAGTATTTCTAAAACAGTCGCTTTAAAGCTTCTCAGCTTACGAAAATAGCATTGCAGTCCAGCCCTTAGGACCACGCGGTGCTGGTGGAAATTTTTACAAGCTATAATGCCAAAACTTGTAATAACCTTTAATCGATCTCAAGTCCCCAGTACAATAGTAATAATAACAACGATAGTAAAAATCAGCTCATAATTTCACTATTTTCAAGACATGCTCTTTTTTCTTTGAGCAGTAATCTTATCTGGCGTAGACAGATGTAATTGTACGTAAATTATTAACCGCAGGTAACATATATTTACGTGTCGAAAAAATGGGGTAAGAGGCGAGAGCTACCATAAAGCTTTAGACCTGTTCGGATACAACAACAATTATGTATAAT